>NC_057794.1:184299922-184634149 GCF_018294505.1 Triticum aestivum
GTTGAATTCCTCGCACTTACTGATGTTTGAGAACCGGATGATCGAGACATAGTCTTTCCGAAGAGGTCTCCTTAACCGATAGATAGGCTGGTACACCTACAATCCCCTACATCTGCTATTCGATCATGGAAAGGTTTCCCGCAACTTACTCAACTATGCCAGAGCCCATATTAGCTTGTGGATGCACACGGAAGCGTCTAGGCATGAAATATCGTATGATCCCTTTGAGTCTGGGTGGCATTCCATAAGGTGATCACACGGGTACTCCAGGATCCCCTTGGGCAAGCATTGGTTTCTCCGGGTTCCCGAGCAAGCCACTGGTTTCTCCAGGGTGCCCCAACCATTCCACCTAGAGGCCTAGATGTGTGTTGATGTTGCCACCTTAAGTTACCCTTAATTATTATTTCTCTCATAACTTGCATAAATCTCACATACCAATCCCCGTCTACAAGCATGGCTAAGCAATATATAACATAATGAATAATCCCGGGGTGTTTCAAGAATCATAGGTTCCTACCTCAAGAACTACATAGCAAAGCCCAATTCCCAACCCTACTCATGCAAATTTGTAAGAGTGAACTAATGCATAGTAAAACTGGGTATAGAAATGATGCGGAGCATCCTATGGACATCACCATGTGAACAGTTCATTCGGCAAGTGACACATGCGACATCTACTTCACAAACATAAAAGGTGAATCCTCTCCTTTACACGTGCTCACTTGACCCCTTCGAGGATGGTATACTACTTGACCCTCCATCGTGCATGCATAGGTATTTTCGGAGCTTCACGGATGACGAGGAGGAGTGCAAGCGCCAAGGATCACCTACACCATCCGCGAGGGAAGCATGGAAGAGAAGGAAGAAGAAGCCTGGACAAGCTTCAGCAAAGCCCGGAACTTCCGGCCGCTGCCCGGAACTTCTGGCCACCGGAACCGCCGGCCATCCCGGAGCTTCCAGCCCTGCTGCACCGAAGCCGTCCGAGGGTGTGCCAACTCTCTGGATAGCCCGGACCTTTGCCCGGAACCTCCGGCGCCCGGACCTTCCGGCCGTCCCCGGAACATCCGGCCCTGCCTGCACGCAGACACTCGGGCCGAAGCCCATGTACCCTTTCACCCCTCACTTACCCCTTCGTGGACCTAGACTATATATACTCCTCCACCTCCTCCTTTATAGGGTCAGCATTGTGATAGCTCATTTGAGAGATAGAGCTACGCTCATCCATATCGGATCTCCTCCTTGCGAGAGACCTCAGTCTCTTCGAAGAAGATCCCTTTGCATTCAAGCCCCCTTTCTAAGGGAAGATTCCCCCCGTGGATTCAAGACCTCCTCACGGAGAAGACCGGCTACCTATGTATCGTCCCTAGTTGATTGTGGATCCTGTATCTTCTCTTATGTATTTGAGGATCTAGCACATGTGTGACTATTTCTTGTTGGTTGAGTGATTCTCTCGTGTTTCCCCTCGTGATTTCCCTCGTTTTCCCTCTCGTGTTCTTCGCGGGATCCGCTCCTTTCGTGAAAGATCGGGCCACTAGGGTTCTACCCTACATCATCTTGGTATCTAGAGCCACGTTGATCACGATTTTGGAGCCTCCCCTCTTCGTTTTCTAGCCTAATTTTCTTGTGTTCTTCCCCAATTTTGAAAATCCCCACCAAAAATAGCCCCAATTTTTTTTTGTGATTTGTTGGTTTGACGATGTTTTATTGATTTTGATCCATGGATTCGTTGTGTCTCAAGTGGATCTAGCATTCCCCATCTTTTCCCCCATTTCTATCCATGAAATCTTCCCAATTTTGACCGTGAAAATCGAGTTTTTCCGCCCCCATTCTCAGATCTGGAATTTATGGTTCGTCCCGGAAGAAATTCCACAACCCCCGGAACTTCCGGACTTCCCCTGAACTTCGGTCCCCCGGAACTTCCGTCCCAGCCCTGGAACTTCCGGGCTAAGCAGAAAGTTTACCCCAAAAATCCCCAGACTCCCTGCAGTTTTTTCGCGACCCCCGGAACTTCCGGCCACCCCCCTGAACTTCCGGAGCTCGGAACTTCTGGCCCTAGGCCCGGAACTTCCGGCCTAACCCGAAACATTACACAGAATTTCAGCATCAGCCTTCTTGACCGTTTTCATCACAACTTTTCACTCCGAACTCCGATCTGAGTGTTCTTTGGCTCGTTTTGAAGCTATCGACGTGACCGAGGACCTCACCTTGGTTTCACCACCTTTTGACACAATCAAATTTTGTGAATTTTGGCATCTTTGCCTGGGGCTTCCACCACATCATCTGCTACACCACCGTAGACTTCCGCAACCAAACCAATTTTGTTCCCCATCGCATATGTGGTTGCTTGAGGAGTGATTTGAGTCTCCTAAGGTGTCTAGGCTACTTAGGGACGGTTGCTTCTTCATCAACCACCACCACCACCATAACTTCCGCATAGGCTTAACAACCATACAATTCTTACACCCCAACCTAACCCAATTTTGTTTGTGTTGTGCGTTGTGTCTCCTAACGTGTTGCGGCTACTTAGGGACTGTGCTTCCAACTCCGACTCACATAACCCAATAACCCTCCACTTCCGCATTGCCTACTCGCATAACCCATCATTGCATTGCCGCGATCCCATTGAGCTTCCGCAACACCACCACCGCATCCCGCTACCACCATTTGACATTTGAGATTTTGAGTTCGCGGTTTTTCCGTTTCCTAAGGTGTTTCGGCTACTTAGGGATGAGTCTCCATCATCTTGGTATCTCCATCAAGATCACCGCCACTCATCATCGACACGGACGGTAACCTCCATATCATCTTGGTATCGTGGTATCCCTCCATTGTATATTCCCTTGCCATTGCATTGATAACCCCTAGCCCATTTTGCGTCACTTGCCTATCGAGACTAGCCATTTGAGTATTGCCGGCAACGTTACTTGTGCACATTAGTGATTTACACCATACATTGCATACATACCATACCATATCGGTATCATCTTGGTGTCATATCATCCTTCGTGCCTCAATTTTGTTCCCGCATATACACAATAACTATCTTGGTTTGTGCATTGTGCAAAAGTGGCCATACAAAAAAAGAATAAAGCTTTTAAGCAAAGAAAAAGAGTGAACAAAGAGCTTGTAAGCAAGTGCCATAGCATCATACCACATTGTCATATAAGATCATCTTGGATCATAACACCGGGAACCATATATACATAGCACACTTGGGATAGAAGTCGTTGCATTTTTGTCTCCTATAGGTTGTGCACAAGTGTCATATCCGCCTATTGAGCAATCGTGCTAGCGTCTCTCTAGAGTTGTGCAACAAGAGCATTTTCCGTGGATTCCACATTTGAGCTCATTCCTTGGTTGCACGACCCCATTTATCTATCCGTGTGTGTTTCCGTGTGCCACATATTGCTATTGGTCTACTTGTTTCACTTGCGAATTTGTGAATCTCTTTCAACATTATTGACTCTTGCTAACATTTTGCATAAAAAAATTTGTGCCACTATCCTCACCGAGCTCCACCATAAGCCTTATTTGTGTAGGTGTGAGAAACCGACAAGAATTGGTACCAATTGTGCTATTTCCTTGTCCACATTGGAGTGATCATTGATCCACTTTCAACTTCGGTCAAGGTACATTTGGTATTCGTTCTTCTCTTTCTAGCACTCACATTTTTCTCTTAGAGTGATGGATAGGCAAGGCATTTCATCTTCGGTCTACAACAACAATGACGAGTTCGATGCCACTAACAACCCCAACGATGCCAAGATGCAAGCTCAAATGGAGGAGATCAAAGCCCTCATCAAGTTCTACAAGAGATCTTCCTCATCTTCGAGAAGACGCTCAAGTACACACGCTTCCGAGCTACCATCTCCGGCAAGGTCACATCGGCATTGACACCATCACCACCACGAATGTGAAGGTCAAGAGCTCAACACCAACAACCGCTCAATGACTTCACGATCTCCCTTGGCATCTTTGCCAAGCGACTTCAATGCATCTTCACCTATGGACATACGGCATCTTCGCCCACAAGCACCTCAAGAGAAGCTCCCCAAGCTCAAGTCCGCGTATTCCATGAGCTACTATGACCTCGACGTCGACCATGCAATTCATTTTTATGGAACTCAAGAACCTGAGGAGTATCTCGAGTGGGAGCGTTTGATGGATGACTACCTCAAGCTACATCAAGTTCCTCCGAAAGATCAAGTGAAGTGCACCACAAGGAACTTCCACGACTACGCGTCCACATGGTGGCTTCACGCACCTTCAGAGACCTACGACATGAGTTGGCCCAAGACAAAGAGAGCTTTGCGGCGAGAGTTTGTGCCTCCAACCTACACGGAACAACTTCAACGCCAATTAGAGAACACCATCCAAGGAACCAAGTCCATCGACGAGTACTTCAAGGAGATGAAGATTGCCTTGCGACGATCTGGCGTGGACGACCCCATTTCGATGAAGTTCCACTTCATGATGGGATTGCACAACAACTTCTCCAAGACGATATTACTCGAGAACTACAAGTCCCTCGACGACAACTACATTGGTGTCCTCAAGGCGGAACAAGAACTCATGAAGGCCAAAGCTTCGGCGCCCCAAGCTCACTTCGCGATGACCAAGCTCCATGAGAACGAGCATGAGGCTAGTACCACCATGATGTCCAAGCCCGACGAGCTCGAAGACGATGCTCCCAAGTTCGACTTCACCGCCATCCCACTTTGTGGCATTGATGGTGCCGAGTCTACTTCGACTCTTTTTCAAGATGGTACGGCGACGACTACGACTACGAAGACCATCAAGGACCAAGCTTTGGAGGCGAGCGACATGGTGACGAGCAAGGATGATGCTTGCATCTTAGGAGGCGAGAATGATGATGTGCCATCTTCGTCCTTCATCCACGACGACAACAACGAGATGGTTGAGCATGGGATTTTCCCTTCGACCACGGCGACATGTGATGACTTGAGTGTCTTTAGCCACCATATTGAGAGTGAGAGTGATTTCACCACTAGCCCCATATATGATGTGTTTCCACAATTCCCATGTGAGGAGAGCCACAACCCCCACCACTTGAGTGAGATGAGTGACTCCACCATATGTGAGTTTGAGTGCACCTATTTTGAGGGAGTGAGTGAACCAGCACATAGAGAGAGTGAGATAGTTGATAGGTCATGTGAGGATACTTTCAACACTAACGACTTGACCTCTACCTCTATTGTGTCTTCTCATTTGGTGCTAGGTCCCTTATATGATGACGCGCCGATTCTCGACGACATTGTCCTACCTTTGGACTAGACGATGGCTATGGTGGAATATGATGCACCCCCCACATGGTTTCATCAAGATGAAGATGACCACCATTTGGTCTTTCCCACCTCACCTACACCATTTGAGTGGAATGAGAATGGTAACATAGGTGACGGTGATGCTCTAGTCCCACTTGTGGACATTCTTGACAATGATTGCTTGCATGATGATGATCCACCTAGTACCATGATTCGTGCTAATGCGACTTCCTCATGTGATGATTTCTTGCCCATTTATGATGAGTATGATGATTGCCATGTGGAGTCTATTAGTTGTGATGCCATGTTGCATAGGATTTCTTGTGATAATTCTCTCGGTCACATCATGTTTGCCAATCCGCTTGACTTGTCATATGCTATGCATGAGATCAATCATATGTCATATTTGCAATCTCTTCATAGTGACTATGCATATGCCATTAAGATTAACCCAATTTGCACTTATGGCATAGATGACAAGCCTATGGTTATTGGCATTTGTTTCTCTAGTGATGATATTGAAATGCTACCTTTGCATCATTTATCTCATATGCCATGCCATAACCACCTAGCTTTGGATATGCATTGTTTTGGATGTTGTCCACTTTATCCATATGATGTTTCCAATATTGCTCATGAGGAGACCCCCATAGTTTCCTCATACATGTTAGGAGATTTTTATTCATCCCATTCATTGCATGATCCCAATACTTATGTGCACAATATGCTTCCCATGAATAAACATGCTATTGATGTGCCATATACTTGTATGCTCAATTTGCATCCCCATCATGTTATACACAATAAATATTCTTTCATGATGGGTGACATGTTCTTATACCATGCATCAAATTTCTTTGACCGATGCTTATCTTGTGATAACTCACACGTGTACATACACATCATGATGGATGATGTGTACATTTACCACGCACACAATTTCTTTGGTTTGTGTCTCTTTTGTGTAGGTACCCATGAATTCTTGTCAACCTCGCAATCCCACGAGTTGACAAAACAAGCTCTAGAGAGCAATGATGACTTGGGATCCCATGGATTGCATTTCCCGCTGCTCTCTTCACGCAAAGACTTCGCGCATTTCTTCTACATGGCTCTCACATGGTTATGGGTTATTGTCCATTACATACTCTATGCCCATCTTGCCATGTTCACTTTGCATGATATGATCATTCCTATGCCTTTGACATGCATTTGTGACCCATGCTTTGCATTACACATGATGATTGATTCCAATACTTGTATGTGTATTTGCAAGCTTGGTGGAGATATCACTTGTTATTGCCATGTTTACTTTGTGCCCAATGCTTATGATCATGCTTTGAGCTTGCTTTGTGTTCGTGCTTGCGATATGTCCTGTGCATTGCCTATGCCCATTAATTGCTCACATGACATGATTGCCATGATTTCCTCTAGTGTGGTGCATCTTCGCTCCACTAGTTTGCATGACTTGATTACTATGATTTCTTACCTTGTTGCATCACCGATGACTCATACTTGCTCACTTCATGCGGTTGATGACAACCATCTACATTCTTTGCACATGATTGTTATTGCTTCTTGTCATATCTCTCCATATGTTGCCTCCCTCATGCTAAATGATTTGCCATGTATTGAGCGCAACTATGCCTTTAGTCTTGATAATGAGTTTGCCCCCATAGCATTCTCACATATATTTGGCGATTTTGACATAGTTCTTGTGAAGCATGCTTGTCTTCCTTCTTTGCACCATATACCTAGTGTCATGAATATAGCCATTGTTGCATCTTATTATTCATGCACTTGTGCTTCTAATGGTTATGTGCAAGAGAAGAGAACCATCATGATGGATGATGTGTTTATCTACCATGCGCATACATTCTTTGCTTTCTTTTGTACATGTCTAGGATACTTGGACCTTGTGTCGACTTCCTCTTCACATGAGTTGACCATTCGAGCTCTTGAGAGCAAGCCTCATACATTCGACCACGACTCGCTTCTACAACACCTTTCCTACCACTTCGGCATTGTGAAGAATGCACAAGGACACGCCTTCCATGTGACATTTTTCTTGAGCATGGATATTGCGGATCATACTACTTGTGTTGCTTGCACCATGAGACTTATTGTTCATCTTGGACCACTTGATTGCACACATGTTAGAGATCTTGCTTCAACTTGTCATTTTCACCATTCCATGCATCATGATATATATGCCTTGTGTGTTGCATCCAATTCTTGGATTACTTGCTCCTCCCATATGTTTGGTTGCAACAATGTCATCACTTCACATATGCCATGTCCCATGGATTGCTACATGCTTGCCTTGATTGCCGCACACATGATGAACAATTGCTCTTTCTATTGTGTTGAGTGCCACACTATCTTCACTACACCCTATGCACGTTATGCTTGGATTGTCTTCCACTTGACCCATGTGTTTAGACACTTCATTTTACTTGGTGTTGTGAGTGATTCATATGCCTACCATCGACCTTACATTGAGCAATTTGTGAATTCTTTCTATGAACTTGAGGTAGATGCTTCTTCTCTTGTTACACATATTTGCATCACTACCTCACATTTACATGCTTGTTTCCATGATGTCCTTCTTTATGCTCAATTTATGTGCTTACATGCCATGTCACAATCCTTTGTCACACTATATGCTATGCTTGATGACAACACTTGTTGGGTGAATCACCTCTTGAATGCGTGGTTTTGCACTAACGCTAACCGCATTTGTTTTTCCAAGTGTTTCTTCTCCTTGATCCTTTTGAAGGAATCACGAGACGGTGCGACATTGGACAGTGCCCATTTCAAGCTTCAAGATGACGAGAACTTGGTGATCGACCACTACTACACGGCGACACCATCTCTTTCCCATGGTGATTTGGATTTCGATCCGAGGTCGGATCTTTCCCAAGGGGGAGGGCATGATGCGGAGCATCCTATGGACATCACCATGTGAAGAGTTCATTCGGCAAGTGACATGTGCGACATCTACTTCACAAACATAAAAATGAATCCTCTCCTTTACACGTGCTCATTTGACCCCTTCGAGGATGGTATACTACTTGACCCTCCATCGTGCATGCATAGGTATTGTCGGAGCTTCACGGATGACGAGGAGGAGTGCAAGTGCCAAGGATCACCTACACCATCTGCGAGGGAAGCATGGAAGAGAAGGAAGAAGAAGCCTGGACAAGCTTTAGGAAAGCCCGGAACTTCCGGCCGCTGCCCGGAACTTCTGGCCACCGGAACCTCCGGCCATCCCGGAGCTTCCAGCCCTGCTGCACCGAAGCCGTCCGAGAGTGTGCCAACTCTCTGGATAGCCCGGACCTTCGCCTGGAACCTCCGGCACCTGGACCTTCTGGCCGTCCCCGGAACATCCGGCCCTGCCTGCACGCAGACACTCGGGTCGAAGCCCATGTACCCTTTCGCCCCTCACTTACCCCTTAGTGGACCTAGACTATATATACTCCTCCACCTCCTCCTTTCTAGGGTCAGCGTTGTGATAGCTCATTTGAGAGATAGAGCTACGCTCATCCATATCGGATCTCCTCCTTGCGAGAAACCGCGGCCTCTTCGGAGAAGATCCCTTTGGATTCAAGAACCCTTTCTAAGGGAAGATCCCCCCCGTGGATTCAAGACCTCCTTACGGAGAAGACCGGCTACCTATGTATCGTCCCTAGTTGATTGTGGATCGTGTATCTTCTCTTATGTATTCGAGGATCTAGCACATGTGTGACTATTTCTTGTTGGTTGAGTGATTCTCTCGTGTCTCCCCTCATGATTTCCCTTGTTTTCCCTCTCGTGTTCATCGTGTTCTTCGTGGGATCCGCTCCTTTCGTGAAAGATCGGGCCACTAGGGTTCTACCCTACATCAAGAAAAGTACGATCAAGATGTGCAGTTGCCTTGTACTGTTGATGAAGATTCTGCGCACTCATAAATTCTGGTAGTTCTATACGTCACACTCTGATCAATCTATCGTAAGCAAGCAATTTTATCCACACATAAGCGTCACTAAAAGACCAAAAAAATGCAAACGAAGATTGCAAAAACTCCAAAAGAACCAAATCAAATTATTATGGAAGATCAGATCCTAATTTCGGTGCAAAAGTGTGGTGATGGCTCAAGATGTTAGATTACGACTAAAGATTCAATTGCAAAAGGAATCAATTGAAAATGTGCTACAATTTACAAGATATAATCAAATGAAAGTTCAAATAGTTTGAAAGGTTCAAAAGCTAAAACTAATGATGTTGTACGGATTCAATAGGAACATGTAGGAAGAAGAATTACTAGTTTGGAAATAGCAGATCCAAAGATACAAGTAATTCAACATAGCATTGAATCTGCTTAGAATTTTGTGTGATAACTCTTGGTGGACTAGCAGAGTAATCTGACTATGATCAAAATTATATGTTGAAAAGATAATACTAATTTTACGAACGAAAAGATTTCTTCGATACGAATCCAACGCAATTGGATTCATCACAAACGGAGTTACGCATAAAAAAGATATGATCAAAAGAAGTTTGAATATGAATTTGAACAAATATTCAAAATTTGAAAATTTCAAAAATTTGATGGGATAGATTCACTGGATAGGTGGAATCAAGACGAAAATAGGCGTTGCTTTTATTTAGTTTGGATGAACGAGTAAAAAGTTATGGCTATTTGAAAAAACTAGAACTAAGCTGTTTTACGGAACAAAAAAAAAAGCTACGCCTAAAAGACTTCTAGGTCTAAAGTGTAAATACAGAGACTAATCGATAATCCAATTATTTTATCGTACTAATCTAGAAATAATAAGCTACGGGAGTATATATAAAAGATACGAAGAAAGATACCTTTATAAGGTAGACGAAAGACGACTTCCAGAATCACCGCAAGAGAGGGGAAATATATTTTTCTTTAGTGAATCTAGTCAAATCAAAATATTGATTTAACCCGAATCGGATGATTTTTGGAGACTATATGGGTCTATATTTATAGGTGGTAAAGAGGTTTAGGTGTCAAAGGATAGACAATGTGGGACTAAACATAGACGAACAAATAAAACAAAGGGAATCGCATGGGCTAAAAAGCACCACGAGCGGGCCGCACGCATGCTGTAGTTTTTTTATTCGACCAAAGGAAAAAAGAAAAAAACTGAGAAGGAAATTGCTGGCTGGGCCTGACGCATGTAGGAGAGAAGAAAAAATGATGGGGCGCACGATGCCACTATGCTGCGCACGTGGGCGACAAATAATTACGAGCTGCATGTAGAGTGTTTTTTAAATAGAAACAGAAAGGAAAACTGATCAATGAAAATTAAATTAAATTTTATATAGGCGTATTATATATCAAAATTTTCAGAAAAAGATTTCCTAAAACGTGAACATATTTTTAGTGGCAAATAAATTCTGCCAAAATTTAAATAAATCAAACAATACTACTGGTTCATTTAAAAATGAAATAAAATATTTTAAAATATCAAAATGATTTCAAACTCATTTTCTCCACTTTTCTACTATAGGGAATCACTTTACCCTATTTTCCATATATTTTATTTTGGAGAAAAATAATTTGAATAAAAATCAAATAACTCCAAATTGAAAGTGGGTTTCAAAATAACTACCAAATGACTTTCAATTAGATTTAAAAAAAATTCCAAATCTATTCGTTAGCATTTGAAGAAGTCATTTTATTTTCTCTCATGAAAATCATTGAGTTGCATAAAGTTTTTGAATTTTAAATATTTACAAGTGGAATTCAAATCTTTTCAAAACCCTTTTCATTTATTTAAATGGAAGAAGTCATATCATCTTCACTCTAGGGTTTTGTGATGAAATGAATTTGAATTCATGGATATCATAAATGCAAGGTGAAAATCTGGGGAAAGTCATTTCATTCCCTCTCATTTAACTTTGAAAAAGTTTCAAATTTCACTCAATTTCACACAAGAAACCACACCACAATCAAACAAACAATCAAAACTATTTATTTAATATAATATTCCAAAATTTAGAATAAAAAAATGGATCATACGATATTTCACCATGGATGGAAGGAAAGCACCACGTGAACGGAAATATTCCCTTTTTAGCCCATGTGAACGGAAAGATTTCCATCGGTTAAGGGGACCTTTCAATGTGAACGGAAAACACCACCCAGGCTCAAAGGGATCGTATGATATTTCATGCCTAGACGCTTCCGTGTGCAGCCGCAAGCTAATATGGGCTCTGACGTAGTTGAGTAAGTTGTGGGAAACCTTTCCAAGATAGGCTAGCAGATGTAGGGGATTGTAGGTGTACTGGCCTATCTATCGGTTAAGGGGACGTCTTCGGAAAGACTATGTCCCGATCATCCGGTTCTCAAACATCAGGCAATGCGAGGAATTCAACGGAGGAGATCGAGTCTTATGGGGAAAAGTGTGCAAACCTCTACAGAGTGTACAATCTAATCATGATTAGCCGTGTCCCTGGTTATGGACAACTTGAGTATTTGGAAGTGAATTATTGGTTGATCTCATTACTTTATTTCATTAATGTATTGGGTTATTAAAAATTTGGGAATTTTTGGATTGAGTTGGAGGAACCTTCTCAATATTGGCATAAACTTGGTAGTAAAATAAAATTTATTCCTTTGTTGTAGGGAAAAAATTAGCTTTATGCAAAATTAAACTTAGAGCCTCCACTAGCCAAATATGCTTATAGAGATATATATTTTCATTATTATTCTATGGTGTGAAATTGCGAGTACATCCAATGTACTGACCTATACGGCCGCAACATCTCATGTTGCAGGAATCATACGACGAGTAAGTGATACATTAGGGTTACGATGTCTACACTCAACTTTGCCATTGGTGTTGTTGGGACTCCACAACTTTGTTGTTACTTCCGCTATATGGACCGAGGTAACAGTATTTACGTTACTTTTTACATGTGATTGCACTCTGTTATAAATACTCGAGTGTTGTGTGTGTGTCAGCATACCGATCCAGGGATGACACTTAACCACAAAGACTTGATCCATTTCAGTCAGGTCACTACAGAGCCGGAGGATTTTTGCCACCCACGCTAGATCACCCACACGACATATGCTTAGCAGCCGCGGCGATGCGCCAGCGACAGGAACTCATGGCGAGTCTCAATCTAGAGGGTTGTGTGATCTACGAGATGCTCTAGAAAGTAGGCGAGGCGGCTCATCTCTGGCACCAGAGGAAGCTCGACATGCTCATCATGGCAGCGGTGGGGAACATGGTATAACGCCCCAGACACACCCGCCGGTGGTCGTTACTCCTGGCGGGACCTAGATTGGCCACACAGATCAATACTAGTCCTTTCTGCGAACTTTGTCCTCACTCGTGCGCACCCGGGAGCAACTTCTCGGTCGATCACCCATCCTGACACTACTACAAGCTAAGCACGCTTAACTTTGGAGTTCTGTCCGAATGGGCTCCCAAAAAGAAGGAATTCCTTATTGATGAGTAGTCTATCATCTCTAATAAGCCAGGCCATCACATACACCCCCACTCAGAGGAACCGACATCCTCGTCCGGCCACAGGAACATTCCCTCTTGGCACATACGTCTGTGCATCTAGTCCGATACATGTACCATGCCGTGTGCCATGACGGGTCACAAACGTCATGAACAACATGACCGCGCACCTGTCCGCAAACATCCATGTAACCATGAGGGTCGGCTCTGATACCAACTTGTAACGCCCCGGACACACCCGCCGGTGGTCGTTACTCCTGCCGGGATCTAGACTGGCCCCACAGATCAATACTAGTCTTTTCTGCGCACTTTGTCCTCACTCGTGCGCACCCGAGAGCAACTTTCTGGTCGGTCACCCATCCTGACACGAATCCAAGCTGAGCATGCTTAACTTTGGAGTTTTGTCCGAATGGGCTCCCGAAAAAGAAGGAATTCCTTATTGATATGAGTAGTGTATCATCCCTAATAAGCCAGGCCATCACACATGGTCAATGCGGTGGTCTCGTGCTCGGTCGGGTCTGCCGTGGAGAAGCCGGTCAGTGCGGCGATCGGTATGGTCATCAATGATCAAGCAGATCTAAGAGCTTGGGCATACTATTCTTTCCTTCCCAACACTAGTGATGTGGAGCAGGACACCAGTGCACCGCGGGGCAGTCTAGAGCTTGGGGCTGAAGGCCTTCGCGCGTCCATGGCGAACAAGAGAACTGGGTGCAACAACTGGGCCTTACATCCCTCCGCCCGCCCGAGGTAATACCGATGTGCCAAGACCAAATTCATCCATTTCTTGTCTGCTGCAATGAGAGAAGCGCAGTGCCTCATATTCTTCACTGAGCCATGGCAAGCCACCGTAAGTGGATTTCCCTCATTTTGATGGTGAGAACCCAAAGCTGTGGCAAACAAGATGTGTGGATTACTTTGAAATGTTTAACATTGATAGAGGCTAAGGTGTCCCGTCTTTCGACCAGATGGTGGCTATCGTTTTTGATGGAGTAGACTTTGACAATTCGACTACGAATGTGCGAGGACGTAGCGCCTTAGCAATTGCTAAACCAACTCCAAGAGGTTATTGACCACGCCAGAGCATGATCAACCTAACCACGAAGGACTATTTCCTACAAGAAAACAAAGAACAGGCAAGAAACTGAAATTTCAATCTGGATATTGCGAATAAAAGAGGAAAACTTTATTCATCAAGTGGGGTTCTGTCACGTCCTGGTCTGGTCGTTGAACACAAATGAAGTAGGCGAAGTTGCAGCTATGGCGAACTTTTAATCTAAACAAAAACCAAAGTCTAAATGATGCCCTAAGGGCTGTATATATGGAGGAAGATGGGGGAATTTCGTGGCCCTTGGAGGAGGGGTTTGAAACCACCCCTAGCTCATGTTTCCCCACACATACGGACTCTAAAAACAGCCTATAATCAAGTATTTCGAAATTAAATGGGCCTGGCCCAATAATAAGGTGATGCAACACCTAGAATAGCCTCTGGATGAAATTTATGATGTGGCATCTTGTATATTTCGTCCAAGGCTTCATGCACTCATTATGGTGGCTTTGAAGTCTTGGAATCATCACTTGTAACTCTGCTCTTGTTCCCCTTGCGCATGCCATCATCTTCATGCTTGAACTTGCTCCAAGGTTCATCTTTCTTGTCCAAGCTAGGACCTTCATTTGTAAGCAAAACAAATGTATCCAATTTAGGCAGCATCATATTCTCATGAACATTAGAATCGTTACCAAGAAAGGAAAGTACCTGGTAATTCAATTGGCGTGCGCGAGCTCTAGCAATTGTTCTAGTATTATTACAACAGGTGCTGTGGGTGTAACAATGGTATTGATGTCTTCATCATCCTCCCCTTCTTGAAATGAAGTCGTCCTCGACGGAAGCTCATCTTCCTCACCCAAATAAGGCTTAAAATCTGCAGTGTTAAAAGGACCATCATCACATGGCATTAGCTTTGATTTGCACAAATTAGGAAATCTATCCTTACGCAAATGTAACCAAACAAGATCTCCAGGTGCAAACACAACAGGTTTTATACCTTTATCTCCATCAAGTATATATTTAGCATTCATACGCTCAATGTTTTCCTTAGTTAACTCATGCATTTTAAAGATTAATTCAGCACGTAGTTTAGCATCAAAATTAACCTTCTTCAAAGATGGAAGAGGTAGCAAATCAATAGGTGCATGAGGTAGGAAACCTTACACAATTTCAAAAGGGCACATCTTAGTAGTAGAATGCAGCGAACGATTATAAGCATTGCTTTCTCCATAATATATACAAGCTCCTATGACTATGAGATTATGCAACTCCCGAATACCGGAGGAACACTTAGTGTGCTATCAAACGTCACAACGTAAATGGGTGATTATAAGGATGCTCTACAGATGTCTCCGATGGTGTTTGTTGAGTTGGCATAGATCGAGATTAGGATTTGTCACTTCGATAGTCGGAGAGGTATCTCTGGGTCCTCTCAGTATTGCACATCACTATAAGCCTTGCAAGCAATGTGACTAACGAGTTAGTTATGGGATGTTGCATTACGGAACGAGTAAAGAGACTTGTCGGTAATGAGATTGAACTAGGTATGATGATACCGACGATCAAATCTCAAACAAGTAACATACCAATGGCAAAGGGCACAACGTATGTTGTTATGCAGTTTGACCGATAAAGATCTTCGTAGAATATGTAGGAACCAATATGAGCATCCAGGTTCCGCTATTGGTTATGGACCGGAGATGAGTCTTGGTCATGTCTACATAGATCTCGAACCCGTATGGTCCGCATGCTTAACGTTTGATGACGATTGGTATGGGTGAGAAGACGCATACCAAAACACCCGTTAATGTTCTTCGGTATATGCCAATCATACCAAGACTTCAACGTCTTTTCATGGTCAAAGAGACGGCCATACAGATGACATGGCAGAAAATGGGCAAACAAAGCGAACTAGATGCAGATGGGAATGTGATGATGGTGCACACATCGGATGGTGAAGCGTGGAAGCGCTTCGATGCATTACATAAGGAAAAAATGGCAGATTCAATGCATCCTCAAGTCGCCATCAGCACAGATGGGTTTAGTGTGTTTGGTCAGATGGCAACCGTATACAACTGTTGGCCCGTGTTTGTCATTCCACTCAATATCCCCCCCAGGCAGATTATGCAAAGAAAGAACATTTTCCTGATGTTGATAATTCCAGGGCCCAACTATCCAGGGAAGAATATGAATGTGTACATGCAGCCGCTTAAGGACGAATTGCAAGAAACTTGGAATAATGGGTTCAAGACATACAATGCCTTTAGCAAAGAGAGCTTCATATTGCGTGCCTGGTACATGTACTCGACGCATGACTTGCCGGCGTATGCGCTATTCGTTGGCTGGTGTGTGCATCGAAGGTTACCGTGCCCCACATGCAAGGGAGCTCTTGAGTTTCGTTGGCTGACGGCAGGGTGCAAGTATAGTTGCTTCGACTTGCATAGACCGTTTGTACATCCTGGCCATAAGTTCAGGAAAGACATGAAGAACTTCATCAAAGGTAGAGTTGTCAAACACTCTGCACCCCCTGTGTTGACAGGCCAACAAACTCTAGATCAGTTAAACACTCTCGAGCCAGATCCAGAGCATCCAGGGTATTTCAAGGGGTATAATAAGGAACATGCTTGGACTCACAAGACATGCTTCTGGGATCTTCCTTACTTCAAAGACCTCTTTTGCCCACACAACATCGACGTGATGCACACTGAAAAGAATATCGCCGACGCCATTTTTGGTACATTGTTCGGCATAGAGGGGAAATCAAAGGATAATACTAAGGCTAGAGTCGATCAAGAGGAGCTATGTGATAGACCGTTACAAAACATGAAAGAACCGAAAGGAAAGGGGAACTGGACGAAGCGAAAGGCATGGTTCAATCTTGGAAGGCCAGCTATGAAGGAAATTATTTTGTTGGTGAAAATGCAGTTGATGTTCCTCGATGGGTATGCAGCAAATCTAAAGAGGGGAGCGAGTCTTCAAAAATTGAAAATATTTGGTCTAAAAAGTCATGATTGGCACATATGGATTGAGAGGATAATGCCGGTGATGTTGTGTGGTTTCATCCCTGAGGATGAATGGCTAGTACTGGCAGAGCTAAGATATTTCTTCTGTGTTCTTTATGTGAAAGAACTATCGCCTGACCTCCTAGAAGAAATGGAACAGTTGGCACCGGAGTTGATCTGCATGTTAGAGATGATCTTTCCGCCAAGATTCTTTAATCCAATGCAACACTTGATTTTGCATCTCCCGACCGATGCACGATTGGGGGGGGGGGGCGTGCAAAATCGTTGGCGCTACTCAATTGAGAGGATACAGAAGACGCTTCGAGCAAAATGTAAAAATAAACATAGAATAGAAGCATCGATGGCGAAGGCATTCATCACTGAGGAGGCGGCAAACTTCGTGACAGCACACTACGAAGCCAAAAAACGTCATTTGCATAATCCGAAGCCTCGGTACAATGCTGACGAACCTTAAAAGGGTCAATCCAACCTCAGCCTATTCAAAGGGAATCTCGCACCAGCTAGTGGTTGGAAACCAATAAGGTTGGATGTTGAAGAATGGCAGACCATTTCGCTGTATCTCTTCAACAACCTAACAGAAGTGCGGCCGTACATCGAGTAAGATCGCGGACTTCTAATTCCTTTGAACTTCTCTTATTCCTGGATATTTGATATAGTCGATACATTGCCATATTCGCGAATGGAGCGGTGATCCAAAAGGATTCAGTCGAAGAGTATGAGCTTCTGGCAAAACAACGAGCCAAATATCCCAGTTTCATCTCTTCGTTAAAAAAACAGTAATTTCCATTTGACCCTTTCATTTCTTTGCCTAATTTGCGACTAATGCAACAATCCTTTCATATTAAACTTGTAGGATAATTCAGAGATTATGGATGCCGAATTGAGACAAGTAGCTAATGGTTTTGACTAAAAGGTCCGTTCATTTGACAAATACGACATCAATGGGTATCGCTTTCATACCTATGGCAAAGAGCTATCTATGCGTGACTGAAAGTCTACAAATTGTTGTGTCTCTGCTATCGGCGAAGGAGGTATCGAGTATTATGGAAGAGTTGAAGCAATTTATGAACTTGAATTCTATGGTGAAAACCCACCAAATGTCATAGTCTTCAGATGTTATTTGTTCCAGCCGAGGGAGACTAGAAGGACTCATGAACATATAGAGCTAGTCGAACTCAAACAAAGCACCCATTTGGATGTTCCCGATGTCTATATTACGGCTCAACAGGCAACCCAAGTTTTCTATCTACCGTGGGCCTGTCAAAGTGATCCAAATCTCAGTGGTTGGGACATCTTTTATGAAGTGCCGCCACGTGTTAGACCACCTCCCCCAATGAAAAGGATTGTGAACCTGACATTAACCAAGACACATATGACAAAGGAGAATTCTTCCAAGAAACACGTCTTTCCAAAAAACGTTTCAAGAACCGCTCTACACCACCCCAGAACATTGAAGTATACAACGATAGTGAATCCGACTTCACCCCTGGGCTGGAAGAAGAAGTTACTGCTGCAAGTGACCTGTTAATGCTTGAACGATTACGTAAAGGTGGCCTTCCACATGATGATGCATTTATTAATGATGATGATGAGCATGTCCTTACCGATAGTGATGATGATGATGCTTTTATTAATGATGATGATGAACACGTCATTCCCGATAGTGATTATTAGGTATTCAAATTTTTATGTTGTACTTGATTTATATAGTTATTTGTATGATTGTATGATTTATATAGTTGGTATTTATAATTCTCTTACTTTGTATGATTGTTTCTTATACATAGTGCCATGGTCCTGATGTCCGTCCCCGTCGGCCCTCGCCCGCTTTATGATTCGGATGTGGTAAATTCTCTTTCATAACTATTTGTGCATTTCGCATTGATGAAAATTATGGCCATCAAGTTGACATAGAGATATTTTAATCTAGGAGGTATGTGAACCGGAATTTGAAATGGACCCTCTTGTCGAGAAGTTAAATTTAGTTGAAAAAATGAGTATTTGAAAGAAAAAATTAAAAGAATTGAAGATGAGAAGATGACATTGGAGTTGTATGTTGCCGATGTAATCGATGATCACAAGATGAAGATGAATGCAATGCGCCCGAAGCTTAAGAAGATTAAAAAATATGCCATTGATAATGATGCTTGGTATCATTTGCCATTGGATCAATTGTTACCTTAGTTGCGATCTTCATCACATTTGTTGTGATTAGGGTAAGTTTTCTCTAGTGTTTTGCTTTACAAATGGATACTTAGCTTATTTTCCTCCTAAATGGCATAATTACCTAAGTTAGTTAAAAAATGAGCTATACTTAGCTTATTCGGTTCATTTATGACATACTTAGGTAAAAATGGCGTGATAATCTTTGTTAGCTCCAACATGATATAGATTTAGCCTATTTGATTTGATGTACCGAAGGTTGTTCAGAACCCAGGATGAGATCACGGACATGACGAGGAGTCTAGAAATGGTTGAGATGTAAAGATAGATATACTGGAAAGCTATATTCAGACATCGGAAAGGTTCCGAGCGATTCGGGTATTTTTCGGAGTACCGGGGAGTTACGGGAATTCATTGGGAGAACTAACGGGCCTTATTGGGCTTTAGTGGAGAGAGGGGAGAAGCGCCAAGAGGTGGCGCGCTCCTCCCCCCTACCCAAACCAAATTGTACAAGGGGTGGGGGCGCAGCCCCCTTTCCTTCTCCCTCTCCCTCTCTTTCCTTCTCTCCTACTCCGAATAGGAAAGAGGAGGGAATCCTACTTGGACTGGGGAGTCCTAGTAGGATTCCCAACACCTGGCGCGCCCCCTTAGGGCCGGGCACCTCTTCCCTCCCCTCCTTTATATACGTGGCCAGGGGCACCCCATAGACACACAAGTTGACTATTGTCTTAGCGGTTTGCGGTGCCCCCCTCCACCATAATCCACCTCGGTCATATCGTTGTAGTGCTTAGGCGAAGCCCTGTTTCGGTAGCTTCATCATTATGTCATCACATTGTCGTGCTGACGAAGCTCTCCCTCAACACTCAGCTGGATCAAGAGTTCGTGTGCAGATCACGGAGGTGCCGTACTTTCGGTGCTAGGATCGGTCGAATCGTGAAGACGTTCGACTACATCAACCGCGTTGTCATAACACTTCCGCTTATAGTCTACGAGGGTACATGGACAATACTCTTCACCTCTCGTTGCTATGCATCACCATGATAGATCTTATGTGTGCGTAGGATTTTTTTGAAATTACTGCGTTCCCCAGCAGTTACATTATACCACTAGATTTGTGGATGGTTTGAAACCTTGTGTTCGCATGATTGTTGCGGTTGAGTGACCTACTAATCTAGACTCAGCCTATCCATTGCCACTGTTCAGGAAGAAACGGGAGAAATGGACCAGGATTTCGGCAATAGAGCTCGTAAGTTTGGTCTTGGTTCCAGTTACCGTCAGAGAAATGGACCAGCAGATCCCCTGATGATCTCAAGATACCTGAAGGGGCCAAAGGAAACACTACACCTGAGAATATGTTGGCGAGACTAAAAGCATATCTATAAGCCAAAGGGCTCTGTTTTATGTGTGGCGGGCATTGGAGCAGAGAGGACATGTGCAACACTACTATCCAATTGCATGCAATGCAAAGAGATGCTTGAATTTTGTGCCTTGGATCAGCTTGAGTCTGAAGATAGTGTTGTGGATTTGATGCTATTATCAGAAGATACTCAATCTCCCACCGCAGGCTCCAGTTTCATTTGTTTGGACAGTCAGATAGGGGAACACTCTGTAGTACTACTGCTTGACTCCGTTAGTTCCTATTTCTTTGTCAGTGAATGATTAGCTGCTCACTTATTAGGGGTTGAGTCCTTCTACAAACAACAGCGGGTCAGAGTTCCTGGTGGAGGCCATCTTCTCTGTACTCAAGTGATTCCTGGTTGCAAATGGCGAGCTGGTGACGGAGAGTTTCAGAGTGATTTTAAGTTCCTTCCTCTACAACATTATGATGGGATAATTGGAATGGATTGGTTGTCAACAAAAGGGACTATGCAAGTGAATTGGCGAGAGCAATGGTTAGCATTTGATTACCATGGGCTTCCTGTCTTTTTGCAAGATCCCCTAGAAAAATTTAGTTGCACTATGGTGGAATTGCATTTGTTGCATGAACATTTAGATACCAAGTCTATTGTACTCTTCGGACACCTATGCAAGAGATACTGGAACTGTTTTCTTCACTATTTGTACCACCTATTGGCCTTCCTCCTCAACAGGCGTGTTACCACCATATACCTCTCATGGAAGGAGCTTCACTCGTTAATGTTTGGCTGTACTGCTATTCTCTAGAGTTAAAAATAGAGATTGCAAAGCAGATAGCTGATATGTTGAAAGCTGGCATTATTGAGCCTAGTACTAGCCCCTTTTCTTCTGCTATTATCATGGTAAAAGAAAAAGATGGACAATGCCGATTATGTGTTGATTACGAGCGTATGAACTTGTTAATGTTGAAGACTAAGTTTCCTTTACCTGTTATAGGGGAATTATTGGAGGAACTGGTTGGTGCTTCCTGGTAGACCAAGCACGATCTCCGAGCCGGATATCATCATACTCGACTGGCCCCTAGAGACGAATACAAGACTGCTTTCTACACAAATAACGGGCAATACCAGTTTAATGTGTTAGCCTTTGGATTGACACATGGCCCGCCCACATTTCAGTCAGCCATGAATGTCACTCTAGCGCCAATTTTGCAAGTCTGTGCAGTGGTTTTCTTTGATGATATTCTGGATTTTAGTAAAACCCTTTAGATCATATACAACAACTATGACGGGTTTTACAGTTGCTAGATCAACACCAATGGAAGGTTAAGGGCTCAAAGTGTTCATTTCCTTAGTGGAGTGTTTCCTATTTAGGTTAGGTTATCTCTGAACAAGGTGTATCAGCTAACCTACGAAGATTTCTGTTGTGAACAGTTGTCCTGAACCTCAAAATGTGAAGGAACTCTGTGGCTTCTTTGCTTTGTTTGGCTATTATCGGAAATTTGTTCATCAATATGGGGTCAATAGTCAGCCTTTAACTCATTTGTTGCACAAGAATGTTCCATTTGTCTGGTCCTCTAAAACTCAAAAAGCTTTCGATCACCTGATAAAAGTACTCACAATTGTTTTAGTTTTGGCACTTGCAGATTTTAGTAAGGAATTTGTAGTTCACACGGATGCTAGTATGTCGGTGCAACAAACCTTCATATATGTTTCCCAGACTGTACACAGGCACAACAGTAGGGGTACAACAGCAACAAGCTCCCAAGACAAAGCCAAGCCAGAGAGATAGCTCTTTGAGGAATCAATGTGCAGATCAAGAGGACCAAGACAAGCCAAGGAAACAAGATGTCACTAAGGAAAAACCTCCCTTACCGGGCAGGCGAGCTTGGTCAGGTCAAGACCTCACCAAGACCAAGTCCTGACATTTCCTCGACAGGCTTGCCAGGGCCTCTAAGGGTGAGTCGCCCCGCCAAGACTCCACCGCTCCACCTCACGACGACGCAAGTCACTCTTCAGTGTGGTGTCGAGCCCCCATGTGATTAAGTGGCTGTCATTTGGCACGTAGCAGCCATTTGGAAGAAATACTCCCCCTAAATGACACCCGTCCAGAGGCGTGTCATGTAGGCAGATAGAAGATGGTTAAGCGGCTCGGCAGGCTTGTCGGGCTGCATCCACAGCATGACACCTAGCAGTGCATTTAATGCACTTTGTCCTAACTGCCAAAGTTACGTATGATAGCACTGTTAGCTATCTAATCAGTATCAATGATTGATTTTCCACTATGGTAACCCCTTAGCCCATAAAAGGAGGACCATGGTAACCTAAAAAAGGATTCGGACCCTTGTACACCCACACGCACGTAGCTGCTTTCTCCAAGGCAACCTTGTCGGGCTTGAGCGTTGCGTGTCCATTGCTGTCCTTCCTTCAATCCACCAAAGAAGGAGTAGGGATTTACGCTTCACAGTGGCCCGAACATGGGTAAAAATCACTAGTGTCACCCCAGTCGTGTTGTCCCATGGCTTCCGCTCTTTGTGCAATGTGCCCTCCCCCCTTGCGAAACCACAAGGGGCTGTTGGCCCCATAGGTGATCGTGTTCCACCGTGACATCTTTGGCGCGCCAGGTAGGGGGGAGCACTTGCGCCAACCTGAGGTTGTGAACGGCGCATCAATCTTCATCATCATCTTCTTTGTCACTAGCTTCACCATCCATGGCGCCCAAGAAAAAGTCTTGCACAACAGCTCACCCTTCCACCTCGAAGGCTCCCTCACATGCGGCCATTAGTACTATGGATGCGGTGGGACATTGCGGGACGCAGGCGCCGTAGGGAACGTGACCGGTGCAGGCAGCACGGTTATCATTCCCGCCGTGACCAAAGTGGGGGCGGGAGACGTCGGATAAGGGAGGCATCAATAGCATCCCGACGGCCGTTTTCCACAAGGTGCGGGGGGAGAATGTTTAGTCTCCGCCTGCTCACCGCGCTGGAGGGCACAGCCGTATCGACAACGCCCGCTGTTGTGCGAGTCGCGACACCCTATTGTCCCTGTTACGGGTGCAGCTATAGTGTGCGCGCCTTCCCCAGGGCAGGGTAATCAGGACAATGCACCAAACGGGGTCGTCAACCGTACCGCTATGGCGACTCGCACGCGGGGGCGAGAGCAAGGCGCTGCAACTACCTGCACCATGAGGAGTCGAGCGACGTCGCGTGCAGTCCGCTTCGTCGTCTATGCCAAGCACCACTTCAGAATCATGGCACGAGCCCAACTCTGTCGGATTCAAGGCTCGACAGACCCAAGAAAAGTTCCAACTCTGGGCGTGTGCGAAGAACTCAACCTATGCAGCCAACAAGCCCCTTGCCCCACGGCCTAGCTCGATTCGCGTGAGCTAGGAAGAAGATGAACACAACAGTTTACCCAGGTTCGGGCCACCTTGTGGTGTAATACCCTACTCCTTTGTGGTGGATTTGCCTCACAAGGGGCCGAGGATGAACTAGTACAAGGGATGAACAACCTCGCAAGGTCTATGGGTGAGGGTGGAAAAGATCCGATCCCCCTCCATAGTGGTGGCTAACCTATATGTATAATGGCCTCAATCCTCTTCCCCCAACATGTAGCCGGGATGGGATCCCATAGTGGCCAATTTGAAAGGGGACAAGTAGTACATCTTATCCCGACTAAAGGTTGTCTTCGCCTGAAAAGCTTCTGGTCGTGATTCATCGGTGGGCTCGGTAAAGACACCCGTCCTGCCGCGTTGGCGGTCTTGGTCTCATTGCACCGGAATGGAAACCTTTTCCTGATTCCTCAGGAAACCACGCTTGTCGTTGCTTCCTTAGCACCAAAGAGGAAACTGTTTTCTCTGCGGCTGCTGGCACCCACCTGCCTCGGTCATCATGGCTTGCGTCATGGTAGCCTCATCAGGATGGGTACTAGCATAGAAATCTCCGCTCCTCGGGAGGTCGTCTAGGGAGGCCGCTCCCTTGCCAGGTCTTGATGTTGTCCGCCCAGCGAGGCTTGGCCCATCGTGAGGGTCTTGTCTTGGTGGCCTTCTAGATGGGCCGTACCATGCCGTAGATGGAGCCATGCCGCGGGCCGCAGGCAGGCAAGTCTAGGTACCCTGGTTCTGAAAATGCCGACAGTAGCCCCCGGGCACAAGGCGCGCTCGGACTTGGCTTCGAGGCAAAGCCAAGGGGCAAGGGCGATGCGCCATGGGCTCCAATCGCATGTGGGCCAAGCTGACGCGTGGCGCTTGACGGGACGTGGGCGTCTCCGCTTCCCCATGCTATGTCGACAACTGATCGGGCTGACTCCAGATCCTCTTTCTCCCAGCAGAGAACATCTCCAGATCCAATCGAGCTCGACCCCTCGTCCTTCTACAACTCCGACATCGGTGACCTCGTCGATGGCTCCCAAGAAGCCACAGCCCATGGCCCACACCACAAGCTCTTCCTCCTCTCTTGCACCCATGCTCAACGCGTCCTCCATCACCGAGGAGGGGTACCTTGCCCTCAGCCTCCCGTATACGGTGAGCGAGGAGAACGACTGGAAGGAGACCATACTCTAGGCCGGCTGCACCAAGCGGCGGACCATGGCACAGACAGTTTACACCTTCTTCCTCCATGGCATCTTCACGGGGCTCATGCCCCCTCTCTTTGAGTTCTTCACTGACGTCCTTGATCACTACTAGGTTCAGGCCCTGCACTTCCAACCTGTTTCCATCCTCCTACTGTCCATCTTCGCCTTCTATTGTGATGCCTTCGTGGGTGTGAGGCCCTCCGTGCCCCTCCTCCGGCACTTCATCTCTCTATGCATGCATGATCCGACCCAGTGTTCCGGCCGCATGTCCTTCGTCGTGGTCTACAAGAACAGTGTGCTCATGAGGTCTGGGAAGAAGGTGGAGAACTTCCGGCATCGCTGGGTCTTCATGGAGACCTGAGGCCTCAACGAGCGGTTGGAGCTGCCGACCATGCTGCCCACATGACTCGAGAGGTGGAGCCACGAGAAGTTCTCTGACCACCAGGCGGTGCCTGTCGAGAGGAAGATGATCTCGGACGTGGATGCCAGGGCGGAGACAGGGGGCATGCTTGTGAAGGAGTTCCTGAGGCAATGGTTGGCTCCGCTCCAGTCGCACACGTGCCCTATGTGGGAGCTCCAGGACGCGGAGGATGACATCAAGCTGCGTCCGGGAAGCCTAACAGGCGAGGAGCTGTACAAGGCCATGAGCATCCTGCTCGAGGGTGAGCCAG
Source organism: Triticum aestivum (assembly GCF_018294505.1). Classification (NCBI taxonomy): domain Eukaryota; kingdom Viridiplantae; phylum Streptophyta; class Magnoliopsida; order Poales; family Poaceae; genus Triticum; species Triticum aestivum. Next base: position 184,325,524 of record NC_057794.1, read on the forward strand.
GGGACCTCCCAGAGGCCTACGCCCCATTGTACCGCCTTGCCGATAGGGAGGCGTTGGTCGGCGCCATGCCCGTCTTCAATGAACTAGGGCTTGTGTCACTCGACCCCCCCAACTCCTGGTTGCTGGTGTCCTCTGGCGACGGCGCCAGCGAAGAGGGCAAGGGGGACTTGGAGGCGACCGAGGATGACGTGGTGGAGATCTCTCCCACCATCACAAAGTGAGCTTCTCCGTGGCTTCTTCGCCGCCGACGATGCCGACAAGCCCCCGATCGTGGAAAGCACGTGCTCCATCGGGGTCCTTACGAGGTCATGGGCTCCTCCTTAGGCCCGACAGAGGTCAGGCCAGGCGATCCTGAAGAAGAATGGGGTGGCACCCCCTCAGGGCGACGCCTCTGCCTCGTGAGGCGATGATGCTACCATGAGGACGGCCACAGAGCGCCCCGCTCACCCCCTAGGCGCGACGGAGACTGTGCCCTAGAAGAGTAGGGGTGCCCCAGCCTTGGTTCAGAAGAGGGCGTACATCGACCCTGAAGAGTAAGTACCATACCTTGTTTCTGTCCAGCACATGTTCACATCATGCTCGCAGTGCTCCCGCCCTGATGACCAGGGTGCGAGTAGTGTTTAAGAAGAGGAAGGAGGGTGAACCGACTCCGAAGGCGCCACCTCTCGTTGCATCCATGGCGGCTCCAGCGCAGGTGGGGAGGCCATCCCCCATATTCTCGCGGTGGATCATGCCCCTCAGGACGCCATGGTGCGGCCTCAGGAGGAGCCGGTCCCTACGGGCCTACAGGTTGCGGAGCTGTCTGCACCCATTGCGCCCGGGCGAGGTTCTGAACCTGCGCCAACCAAGGCCGACCTCACCAGCACCTCCGGAGCTGTGGAGCAACCCACTGCGCTCACGCCGCCTTCTTCTCCAACCCTTGCACTTGCGAACTAGGGACCCTTGGTTAGGCCTGGGGCCCTGAACGAGGCCTACGTTGTGCTTGGCCATCTCCGGGCGGACCTTCAAGATGCCGACACATGCTTTGTGAGGGAGGGCCTAGGGCTCGTCTCGGGGTGGGCCCAGGCCAACTCCGCCATTGAGAAGGCCTGGAGCCGGTCTGAAGCCGCCAATGCTGAGAGCAGGAAGGAGGCCGCCGACGCTAGGGCATCTCGCGGCACGGCGCAGGCTGAGGCTGCATCCATCGCGAAGCGCTGCAGGGAGGCGGAGGAGAGCTTGAAGGCCCTTCATGAGGAGCAAGCCGCGGCTACATCGTGGCTCCGCCAATAGCAGGAGGGCCTCAAGGCCCGTGAGGCAAAGCTCGCCGAACGAGACACCAAGCTGGCCTAGGTGACCACCGACCAGGCGATGGAGGGCGACCGCTTGGTCAAACTAAAGGCGACAGCGGAAGAGGCCTAGGCATCCCACACCCGGTATGTGTCCAAAGCAGCAGCCTAGCTGGAGGCCAGGGAAAAGGCCCTCGTCGCCACCGAGTAGAAAGCGGCCATGGACCGCGAGACCTTCCTTGCCCTCGAGCTTGGGTCCCGCGAGGCATTGTGTTCCATCAGCGGGGAATGATACGAGGATTCGCTAGCGACTGTTGAATATGTCCTTGTAGGGGTCCTCCCCAAGCTTGCCGAGGCGCTCAAGGGTGCCGCCGCTTTAGTGGACTCGTTCCTGGAGGTGGAGTGTCGCTCATATTTCACCGTGCCCGCGACGCGCGTCTTCAGCCATCTCTACCTCTAGGACCCAAGCTTGGACCTCAGCGTGCTAATCCAATCGGTAACTCTTGATTCCCGTGATGCTGCTACAAAGGCCATGAAGGATCACGTGGACTCCCTGCTCAAGAAGTTCCTCTGCATCCCCAACCCTGAGGCTCCAGCAGGGAGGTTGGGGGTGGCGGCGACGATGGTGGCAGCAACATCGACAACAGGCTTCCAGTAGCCAGAGCGAGCGGACATGATGGCCAAGGAGGTGTCAATGCTTCCTTCTGACTTTCTTCCTGCAATCTTTTACCATGCCTCGTGGAGGCATAAACCTTCTTCTTGAATTTGTGAAACACTGTGTGTTTTGTAATAACTACTAGAACTCCGCGGTTCCCTTTTCATGCTTGGTTTCCTTCGTGTTTGCCTTAGCGTTCTGCGTCGACAGGGCCAAGACCCGCGCATACCTCGACCGCTATTCGGGCGTCCAGATCACCAGGACGAGACTAGGGGCAAGGGGCTACGTGACTAGTGAGGCCCTTGAGTCACGATGCGTAGGGGTCCCCCTACATGTCCGAACAAGCTCAATGTTCTATGTCGGCAGGGACCAGCCCCACGCATACCTCGACCATCGTTGGGGCGTCCGTATCAACTGGATGAGACCAAGGGGCGATGGGCTATATGACTAGTGATGCCCCTGACTTGCGATGCTCAGGGGCACCCCTTTACATACAAACGACCCTCATGAAGGCAAAGCGAGCACTCGTCCAAGCTAAATAGGAGTCCTCCATACCTTTGCTCACCAGCTTCCACCTGGGGGGGACACGAAAAAACAGGTGTATGTAGTTGGTAGGGTGGGGTATGCCAGGCGTGGCCTGAGCACAACCCCCGTGTCCAGCCCCCTCGCGCGATCCTCCCGAGGGGAAAGTTGTGGGGTGTTACCACACGAAAAGCCGAGAGGCTTTCCTAAGGTTGGCGTGGCCACAAAGGTGCCCCTAGTTGTTTATTCACCAGCGCGGAGCATTGTGCTTCCACTTTGAAGGGCGCACAGTCGCTCCTCGACTGTTTTGCCCGCCAGTGTGGAGCATGGGGCTTCCAATGGTTTGTGGGCATAGTCGCTCCTTGACTGTGTCGTCCGCCAGCGGGGAGCATGGGGCTTCCACTTGTGAGTGTGTGGGAGTTCCCTCTGGGGGAGACCCCGGGGCGTGTACATCCCCGTTAGTACGAGTGGGTAGCACGGAAAAACTTAAGGAGGTGCATCTGGGCACTCATGAGCCAGTGCGGGACTCACTAGGGCCCTACCTCAAGGCGGGTTGCGCCTAATTTTTTTGGTGCGGGACGTGCGTAAGACACCTATCGGGTAAACCCGGGCAAACGTCGGGCCAGGACGGGTTTTGGGCCGGGCATGCAAAAGCCCGACCTTCATTTTTCAAGCCCGCGCCCGGCCCGAAGCCTGAAATACTCCAGGGTTTCAAGCCCGAGCCCGGTCTGAAGTCAAGCCTAAAGCCCGAAAGCCCCGGCCTGAATGTAGTTTTTTAATACGCGCACGTGCAAGCCCGGCCCGATGCCCCAAATTCAAAAAAATAGAAGCCCGAGCCTGACCCGAACTATCTTTCAGGCTGCAAAACAAAGCCTGAGCCCGACCTGAATGTCAAGCCCGACCCGGCCCGGCCCGGGTTTTTTGGGCTAGGCTCAGTCCTGGCTGCCCATGCCCGGGTTTACTGTCGGGCTATGGGGGGTCCTGCATCGAATGCCCCTCCGGAGGTTATCGCATGATAAGGCCGGACACCAATGACCCTAGGAGGTGACGTATATGGGGCCGGCTAGCCAGCCAGAGCTCAACCATTGTTTTTATCGACGCTCCAGCGACGGACCCGACCACAGACACTGTGCCAAGTCTTCTCATGCAACAGTCCCACGGAAAAACAACAAGCGCATAGCTCCCGCTGCGGCAAAGCGCCGAACCGCGGTTGTACGAACCGGTTCGCGCGCCCTTACTTTCCCACACTCGATTAGCTCATGGGAGAACAAGGCACCAAGGGCCACGGGAGATGATGCACACGAGAGCGAGACAGCGGGACAGGGCTCGATCACTAGGATTTATCAACGCTGCAGAGACGAACTTGAGCACATACGCTGTGCCAGTCCTTAATCATGAGGCGATTGAAGGCGAGTTTGCAACAGCACGGCGACATCATAGTGACGAAGCACCGGACATGCAGTTGAAATACTAAAGGAAATTCATGAAGGCAAAGCTAGTTCTGATACATGCACAAAAATGATACAGCTGCGGGGTCGGGCCCTAGCAGGCTGAGGATGATGCAACTGGAGGGGCGTGGTCAGTTGAACAAACCAAAAAGTCACCTGACACCGTCATTGTAGAAGCATTGGAGTAGCTGAAGACGCGTGTTGCAGAGATGGCCACTCACGAGCTGGTTGACTCCTAAGGCCTGGAAGGCTCTTGAGGCCCGGAGAGCTCCCGAGGGTCCATCGCCTCCTCCGTCAGGACCGCCTGGCGCCTCGCCTCGTGATCCACCAATGCTCCTTGCATGGAGCGCTGGTACGAGGCAGCCATGTTCAGCAGGCCGAACGGCATGTATACGTAGCTATAGGGGTAGCCCCCGCTCCGGCCGAATCGAGACAGCAAGAAGAGGCCCTGCGAAGCAGCCCTATTGAGGCCTAGGATGTTGACGCAGACAGGCAGCTCGCCGCCCATGTCAGGGGCCGCGACTGCACCGGGTGGTGCGGGGCGACGCTCGCCATGCATAGCTCATGCCTCTAGCAGCTCCTCGATGGCCTTGGTGATGAACTCTTGAGTGCCTGGTGCCTCGGTCCTTGCGCCTTTCTCACCGAGGTGCGTGTCGAAGCACGGCCCCAAGTGGTGCCCGAACGGCTCCTTTTGCATGCCAGTCGGGTTAGAGGCCCTCCAGAGGAGAGCCCCCGAGCCCGTCCTGAGGGGGGCACCGGGCGCACATTCCTATGGGAGAGGGAGTGGTGCGCCGGCAGCTGGTGCGGTGCCTGAGGAACGGTTGGTAGGTGCCTCAGCCTCCCGACGGCCCTTGAGGAGGAGTTGCTTCTTCTTCTTGGGGATGGCCTCAGGGGGCATGATGGCACCCTCATTGTCAGAGTTCTCGACCGCCGCAGCCTAATAGGCGCGCTCGAGGGAGCACACCGCATCCTTTTCGCCGCGGGCGACCGTGATGATACCACCTCTTCTTGGCATCTTGAGTACATTGTAGCCGTGGTAAGTTGCTGCCATCAACTTGGCGACGGCTGATGTGGGCGAAGTCAAAGTCGATGAGCTCGGTGTGGTAGTTGTCGCGCTTGCCGAAGGTGACAGGGAGGTGGATTTGCCCTATGGGAACGATGGAGCCATCAGTCACTCCTGAGAATGGCTTGGTAGGCAGAAGCTGGTCGTAGGGTACTTGGACCATCTCAAACGTCTCGACAGAAAGAACGTTGAGCCCCACTCAACCGTCGGTGAGTGTTTTGGTGACGAGGACGTTGGTGATGGTCGGCGTGCATAGCATCAGGAGCGCGCGAGCGGTGGCTGAGCACTTGAGTTGGTCTGTGGAATCAAATGTGATGGCGTGCTTGTACCACATGAGGGAACGCGATGCCTCAAGCTTGGGAAGGGTCGCGTTGACCTCATGAGTGAACTGCTTGAATACGCGATGAGAGGCGGGAGCCTGAGAGCCACCCAGGATCTAGGCGATTGCACGAGGCTCTTGGAAGCCCCTAGCCCATAATATTGGCGGTTGTCGTCATTTCTCCTTGGCAGCGGCGGCGGAAGAGGGAGGCTGACATTGCCCTGAGGACGATCCTCCTGAGGTTGGTCCCGCCAGGGGCCATCACAGGGCAGGCCCTGCCAGCGGTCCTCATGAGGTTGGTCATGCCAGTCCTGGTGGGGGTCGCTGTTGTCCTAGCGACCTCCACGACGCCCCCCTACACGGCCTTAGCCACGGCTGCTGCGCTTAGGATGCGGATTGCCCTGAGCTCCTGGCAGTCATTGGTGTTGTGGCTGTGGAGGTTGTGGAAGACGCGAAACGTGTGTATGCCTCTCGGGGGCTCGTCGTGGTCATGGCCACCCTTCATCTCGGGCTCCGCAGCCAACATGGCGGGACCTTTACGCTTTGCTTCCTTGGCCTTGGCCTTCTTGTCTTCAGGATCGGGCTCCAGGTGGTCGAGGAGGTAGAAGCAGCCTTCTTCAGCCCTTGCGCACTTTGTCGTCAGGTTGAACATCTCTAGGGAAGAGCAGGTGTCGGTGTCAAAACCAGCGGATCTCGGGTAGGGGGTCCCAAACTGTGTGTCTAAGGCGGATGGTAACATGAGGCAGGGGACACGATGTTTTACCCAGGTTTGGGCCCTCTCGATGGAGGTAAAACCCTACGTCCTGCTTGATTGTTCTTGATGATATGAGAATTACAAGAGTAGATCTACCATGAGATCAGAGAGGCTAAACCCTAGAAGTTAGCCTATGGTATGATTGTCTGTTGTCCTACGGACTAAAACCCTCCGGTTTATATAGACACCGGAGGGGGCTAGGGTTACACAAGGTCGGTTACAAAAGAGGAGGTATACATATCCGTATTGCCTAGCTTGCCTTCCACGCCATGTAAAGTCCCATCCGGACACAAGATGAAGTCTTCAACCTTGTATCTTCATGGTCCAACAGTCCGGCCAAAGGATATAGTCCGGCTATCCGGAGACCCCCTAATCTAGGACTCCCCTAGTAGCCCCTGAACCAGGCTTCAATGACGATGAGTCCGGCGCGCAGTGTTGTCTTCGGCATTGCAAGGCGGGTTCCTCCTCCGAATACACCATGGAAGAGTTTGAATGCAAGGATAGTGTCCGACCCTGTAAAATAAGTTCCACATACCATCGTAGAGAGAATAATACTTCCATAAATCCAATCTGCTAACATGTTTTGATAGTATGACATCACTTCATGGCCCGGTTATTATTCGAACCGCTTTTCTCAACCAGCTCCGCACACATCGCGAGGTGGTTTTCTCAATATGTCTTGTCAAAGCAGAGATCGTGTTCCCCTTATCACGGGATTCTCATCAATACAGACGTGGGTAACCCAACTGCGCCATCAATTACGGCGCCTGGGGAATAAGCGGTTTTGCCAGGCAAGTGGGGAGACTCATCACCTCCTCCGCCCTTATAAAAGGGACAAAGATCTACTTTTTTCACCCACACCTTCTTCCTTCTCGCTTACCCATTCGCGCACACTCGAGCTCTAGCGCCCAAGCTCGTGTTCTTCTTCTCAAACCACCCAAGCATGCCTGGAGTAGGAGGCAAGTGGATGGTCTCCTCCGTCACGGAGGAGAACATCAAAAAGTTATGGGAGGCCGGATACCTACCTGCGAACATCGCGTACCGGTTGCCGAATGCGGGACAGATTGTCCCAACGCCCGAAACCCATGAGATGGTAGTTTTCCTTACCCATTTCGTCCGTGGACTGGGATTTCCTCTCCACCTGTTTGTTCATGGGCTCATGTTCTACTACGGGCTGGATTTCCATGATCTGGCCCCCAACTTCATCCTCAACATCTCGGCGTTTATCGTCATGTGCGAGGCCTTCCTCCGCATCAGGCCCCACTTCGGCCTATGGCTGAAAACCTTCAATGTCAAACCGAAGGTAGTGGGTGGCCAGCAAGCAGAATGCGGAGGTGCCATGGTGGGCAAGATGCCTAATGTCACCTGGCTCGAGGGAACCTATGTTGATACCATAAAGGGGTGGCAATCGGGGTGGTTCTACATCACCGAGCCGCGCGACTCCAACTGGGTGGCGGCCCCCAAATTCCGATCCGGAATCCCCGCGTGGCTCACCTCCTGGAAAAAGAAGGGCCTGTCCTCGGGCTCTCCGGCAGAGTTGACCGGACTCTAGACCTGTATCCAGAACATGACGAGCAAGAAAATCAAGCTCGTCAATGTGGTCCAGGTTATGCTCTTCCGCCGGATCCTTCCGTGTCAACGGCGGGCATTTGTTTTGTGGGAGTTCGACTCGGCCAAGCACCAAATGCTGCAAGAGCTCTATGACATGACACACGAGGACGTCTGGAGGGTGTTGTTCAAGAGCGCCGAGATCCCTCCCTCCTGAACGAGGACCGCGGACTCAGCACAAAGCGCCGCGCCAACCCGGTAAGATTTTTAAATTTCTCAGGGTATTTGTTAGCCCCGGTTTAGTTGTGTGCTGGATCTGAACTTCCATGTCATTAATAGGATTGGATAGAGATGGCGGAGCAGCTCAATAGCCCAGCCTCGCTGCCCGAAGATCCTGCAGATGCTCTTCCGACAAAGATGCTGACTCCGGCACCCTATGAGGTGCCGGAAAAGACCAAGAAGAAGGACACGGAGACCTGAAAGGGTCTCCGGCGCAAGGTTGTATCGGAGCCATCAGATGGTGACTCCGACGCACACTCCTCCCACAGAAAGGAGGAGGAGAGAAGCTCTCCCCCTAGTTGGGGGAGACAAGAAAAGGAAGGCCGACCCATCCGGGGAGGCCGAAGGGTCCAAGAAGGGAAGGACCCTCCTTCCAGACTCTGCCACGACGGCCGCCGAAAGCGGCGACGAGTGGCTACCCACGGATAAGCCCTTGGCAAAGTCATAAGTGTCCAGACATGGTAGTACTTCATGATATGTTTTATTGTAATGCCTTTCCTCATGTCGAACATGATTGTGCAGTCCGTCCCGAGCTCATCTCGATGTACCCTCGTCAAGTGGCTCTTTGGACTCGTCAGATATGAACAGCGGTTCTCTTCCGACCGCCTCCACCCCTCACCCTACGGACAACGCCGAGGTGTTGTCTAAACAGGCACCGAGCCAAGGGGAGGTGGTCCTGGGGGCGCCTCACGATCACTTCCCAGACACTGGGTACCAAGGGAGCGAGGCTCCTACGGACTTCGAGTTCGGGCCCCAGGCGGATACTGCGCCGGAACACTCGATAGTTCCAGACTCTGGCAGGCAGTCCCCCATTAAGGGGGGCCAACCATCCGTGCCGGTGTCCTCTGTCCAACCAGAGGCGCCGGACAACTTGCTGGAAGCACTTCACAGCGCTTCCATCGATGAAGAACACCGCACTATCATGAGTGTGGTGGTTGAGAAGGTTCAGTCCACCAAAAATAGGCTTTGAGGTGAGCAATCAAAGTATAAGAAATTATATTGCATATATAGTAGCCCCTGATGCTCTGTTCGGTGTTCGCAAAGAAAAGCCGAATAGAGGATCAAATAATAACTCAGGTGTCTAATTAGAGTATGTCTATGTGTATACGCAGGCTTCACTGCTGGCCACTGCCACACGTACTGCGGAGGTCGCTGCGCTAAAGCAGGACCTGAAGCGGTCCGAGGACGAGCTCGGCCTTACCAAGAGGCAGCTCGAAGAGAGCAAAGGTAAGAAATACCCCTGTCTATGTAGTTAAAAAGAAGTTTGGTTGTGAAGTAATAGGATCATCATGGATTTGTCAGGTCCACGACCGAGGTGGCGACCCTGAGGAAGGCGTTGTCCAAGGCCAAAGACAAAGCGGCCAAAGAACGCATTGAGCAGGAGAAGTAGGAAGCCCGAGTAGGCGAGGTGCAGCAAGAGCTCGAGGCTCTCACCAAAAAGCACAAGTCCTTGGAGCTGGACTCTAAGACGCGAGAGTCCAAGCTCGCGCAGGTGCTTGAAAGCGTCCGGAGCGCCAAGGCTGAACCCCACAAAGCCCTTCAGGAGATTGACGTGGTGAAGAAGATAGCAGCGGGTAAGGCATTCATTATGCAAAACAAGCACGTGAAGGATACTTTCCTTTTTCTTACCCAAGTTCGGAGCTCTCCAGGAGCATTTGGAGATCTTCCCCGCAGTGTACTGGATGCTGCAGAGTTTTAGCGGGCTGAGGAGGGGAGCTCAACGGAGAAGTTGTTCTGGTCTCAGTATACTGGGACCGAACACCCCGTGCCCTTGAGCGACTAGCTGAAGTAGTTGGTAGAGATTCACAAGGCGGCCGAACAGGCCATGAGGGGCCTTATAGTCCGGATGTGGCCTGGCGAGCCCCTGTCCGGTAGCTACTTCGGCCTGGTAAGGTGGCTTGTGGAAGCTTGCCCGCGGCTTGAAGTCATCAAGCGGTCCGTCTGCATCGAGGGTGCATGCAGGGCTTTTGCCCGGGCGAAGGTGCACTGGGTGAAGCTGGACGCCGTGAAGCTGGTGAAGGAGGGGCCGCCAGAGGGCAAGGAGCATCGCCACCCCGAGAATTATTACGAGGGTGTCCTGGAGGGTTCCTGCCTAGTGGCAGATGAGTGTGCCAAGGATGTAATTTTTGAATGAACATGCTCATGTGATCATGTAATATGAAACGAGTTCATTTGTGCCATGCGACGTTTTCTTAATTTAAAATATTACATTCTGTGCGGCCGTTTATAAAATCTGAGAGTTGGCCAGTCGTCGGCTTCTGCCTCCATGTATCTAGTACTCGGGTGTTCGGGGTAAATCTGAGCACTCTTTACCCCAATTTTGGGTCCTTGAAGGGAGGTGCTCAACACAACGAACCAGGCAATCGGACGATAATGCTTTAAAACTCTCACTCAGCCATAGAAGTCTATGATTTTAAATTTTCGGCGAAGCCCCTGGTATTCGGAAGGCTGAATTTGGTGCTCTATACACGCCTAAGCCGGACAAGGCCGACTCCTCGCCTGAAGCGGAAAAAGTCTTTAAGGACTTGAGACCTCTCGAACAGCGACCAGTCTCTCGCCTTTTCATGACAGTCAGTTTTTGGCTTTCTCTACTGAGGTGCTCGTCCAGATGAACCGGGACACAATCGCAGTAGTTCTCCCACCGCTACCTTAGCCGATATAGCAGAATGTAAGGTACCAAAGCATAGGAGCCGGGCAACCCAACATTTGACCTAAGACATGATTCAAAGATGATGCATATAATGCTATAAGTTCGGGGTGCACACTGTCGAAAGTGTTCAGACTTCTTGCGCCGTATTATGGGGTAAACGAGAGCCCCTGGCGTACTGACCGTAACCGAGCGTGCAGGTGCGAAATGTCGTAAATGGACATATAAGAGAAAGAGAAAAACTTAAATAATGCAATGACATATTAATAACCTGCATTGTTATTTGAATAATACGTCGAAGCGTACTGGTACGAGTAGTGCAATAAGCTGAAAGTAGGACAATTCGAAATTTTCCATCCAACGCAAGCTACGCATAAAGAGTGAAAAGAGGGTATATCAAGTATTACTAGAGACCACCTGGCAGTTCCCGTGTTCATCTTAGCTTCTTGCCAGATCGATTGTTGCTTTCGGAATGTGTCTGGTAGTCGTACTGCCGGAAACCTTCCGAAGAGTTAGGCCCTAAAAGGGAAAAGGAATGTCAAAGGTATACAGCACCTGGTGTGGTTAACCCACAATGCGGGGCATGTCCTGATTGTGCCCCCGCCTATGTCCATGGTATTTTCAATGCGTAGTTATGTACGCGCGACACGAATTTCGTTGCTGCACAGGGACTGGGACGGGGGCCGAATTGCTAGGCAAGGGAAGATCGCGCGGGGAGATCATGTTGCAGATTATTCCAGACTCGCTTGAAGGTGTCCGGGGGCTGTAAAGCATAATGAGTTGTCTGTCTGAACATGCTGCTCTGTGCCTCTGCTGCAAGGGCCGCAGTGTGCTTTCCGTATGGAGCAAGCGTTTTGTGTTTCCATTTACTGTTATGACCCCGTGTGGACCTGGCATTTTGAGCTTGAGGTATGCGTAATGCGGCACTGCATTGAATTTTGCAAATGTTGTCCGTCCGAGCAGTGCATGATAGCCACTGCGAAACGGGACGATGTCAAAGATTAACTCTTCACTTTGGAACTTATCCGTTGATCCGAAGACCACTTCCAGTGTGATTGAGCATGTGCAATGGGTCTCTACACCTGGGATGTCACCTTTGAAGGTGGGTTTGCTAGGTTTGATCCTTGAGGGATCGATACCCATTTTTCGCACTGAATCATGATAAAGCAGGTTCAGGCTACTGCCGCCGTCCATAAGGACTCGAGTGGGATGAAATCCGTCAATGATGGAGTCTAGGACCAGTGCGGCAGATCCGCCATGACGGATGCTAGTGGGGTGGGCCCTGCGATCGAAGGTGATCGGACAAGTAGACCATGGGTTGAACTTCGGGGCGATGGGCTCCATCACGTAGATGTCCCTTAGTGCAAGCTTCCGCTCCCTCTTGGGAATGTGGGTTGCGTATATCATGTTTACTGTCTTTACTTATGGGGGAAAGCCCTTCTGTCCCCCTGGGTTTGGCAGCCGGGGCTCCTCCTCGTCATCGCTATGCAGCCCCTTGTCCTTGTTTTCATCCTTTAACTTGCCGTCCAGCTTGAACACCCAGCATTATCTGTTGGTGTGATTGGCTGGCTTTTCAGGGGTGCCGTGGATTTGATACGAGCGATCTAGTATGCAATCCAGACTGCACGGAGCCGGAGTATTTCTTTTGAATGGCTTTTTCGCTGACCGGATCTAGAGCCTTTGAATCCGGCGTTGACTACCGTATCTTCGGTGTTATCGCCGTTATTGCGGCACTTTGGTCTATTACGACGCTGCCTATGTCACAGCCCTAGAAATCTTTTGTAATTAGTGGCATTGCATCCATGCATCATTTTCATTTTCAATTAATCTTGAAACGGGGATGCTTAAACCCTAGCACCAAATGAATCCAACTAGGGTCAAAATAAAATCTTTTCCATTGCACTCAAAATGCCCTCTAAAAATGTTCAACATTTTTGGATTGAGGTGGAAGCATCTACCAAAAAAATGGTTTACATTTTTGCAGGACCTCTTTGGGCTTTGAATTAATTCAAACATATTTGATTTGGAGCTATTTAAATGCTATATATATATTTTAAGTGCTCCAAAAATGCTGGAAGTTTTTATGGGTCATTAGAATAACTCACACAACACCCCTAATTATTTCCAAGACTTTATTAAATGGTTTAGTATTTTACTAAACCAAAATAGAATAAGAAAATTGAAAACAAAAACTAAATAAAAGAGAGAGAGAGAGAAGGACTAACCTGGCACTTACCTCGGCCCACTCACCTGTGCGGCCTGCTGTTGAAGCCGGCCCAGCCCAGCAACCCCCCTGCCAGTTGTCTTCCTCCTCTCGCCAGAAGGCAAGGAGAAGACAGCCACGGCGCCGCGGCGTGCCACGCCGGCAGCTGCCTCCCTGGCTGCCCCCTCGTCGCCCTGGACTCCCTCTGCGACGCCACGCTACCCCCTGGACCCCCTTGATGCTTTCGCACTCTCCCTCGCCCTCGTTCCCTTCTCCGTCTCTCTCTCACGCGCGCGACCGAATGCATCCGTCGCCGCCGATAAGCACCACCACAGCCACTGCCTCCCCCTCGCTCCCTGGACATGCCCAGGAGCTCCGCCACTTTGTCCTCTACCTCCTCGATGAGCCACGAGGCCCCGGACGCGCTGCAACACCGCCACCGCCGCCGCCCTCTTCGTTCGGCCACCGAGATTGCCGGCGACCTCTTGTCACCACCAGTCCCTCCCCGAGCTCGCCGAGGCCACCTTTGAACTCACGGTGAGCTCCTCTATCGATCCCCCTACTCCCATGCCCACTAGCTCATCATAGCCCACGTTTCCGTCGAGACCGAGACCTCACCGGCGCCGGACTTGTCGCCGTCGTCATTTTGGTATGCCTCCGTCCAAACCGAGCGCGTCACTGCACTCAGTGCACCCCCAGGAGCACGTTTCACCCACCGGCTCCTCCTCCGATGCACCACAACGCCAAACCCGCAGGTGCCCGAACTCCGACCGCCGCTCGACTTGACGCCGTCGTCGACTCCGGCCACCCCAGGCCCGGCTACTACAACCAGGCGACTCGCAGCAACGCCAGCTACCCATAGAGACCAACCGCGGCTCAAACCGCGGCCTGTACGCGAAACCCGAGCAACTCCGGCGAGTTGCCGCCACGGGTTTGGTCGCCGCCGGCTGAACTCCGGTGACTCCGATGTGGCACACTTAGTTAACGCTAATGACGCTGCTAATTTAACCCCACAGCCGCAGACATATGGGCCCACACCCTAATTAACCCCGGGCTTCATTTTCTGTTTAGTTTAGATTAACCCAGCGGGACCCACGCGTCAGAGTTGACCCCGCTGACGTGGCCGTTGACCAGGCCCACATGTCAGCCACACTAGCCAGCTCTGTGAGACTGACTAGTGGGTCCCAGCCGTCAGGTTTAACTCTGGGCGACCCTGTTGACCTGCTGACGTCATAATGACGTAGTGCTAACGCAGTAAAGGAATTTCTGGTTTTAAAATAATACAGGAAATTCCAGAAAATGCCCAAAACTTCTAAAAATCATAGAAAATCAACCGTAACTCCAAATAAAATAAATTATATATGAAAAATTATCATAAAAATTCAAGGAATCTGTTTATTTCATTTTCATGCATGTTTGAACAATGTTTGTCCTCTGTTTTGGACAAAACAAATAAATGGCATTTAACTAATCATATATGGAGTTTGAATTTGAATCTTGTATTCAAACCAACTTCATTTAATTGTGTTGCTAGTTGCATTAGCTCAATCAACAACATATTGCCATGTCATTATCATGCATCATGTTGTGCATTGCATTGATTTTGTTCCTTCTCTATTGCCGGTGATTGTCCCCTCTCGGTAGACGCTGCTCCGACGCTGTGATCGTTGACACTGATGAAGACTCAATTTTATCTTCAGAAGTGCCAGGCAAGCAAAACCCCCTTGTTCATTCCGATACAAGCCCACTCTCTCGCTCCTGCTCTCTTTTTCTGCATTAGGACAACAACGATTCAACTGTTACTTGCTGCGGTAGCTGAACCCCTTTATCCTTTGCATGACCTGTCATTGCCACAGTAAATAGATGAAACCCACTAGCATGAGTAGGAGTTGTTTGAGCACTGATGTGCCTACTCATTCATGCTTGTTTGTCATGCCTGCTACTGCTTAGAGTTGAGTCAGGTCTGATTCATCGGGGATGAATTGGAGGTGTGTAAACATGTCCTACTGTGTGTGAGCTAAGTGTGTGAACACGATTTGGTAAAGGTAGCGGTGAGAGGCCATGTAGGAGTACATGGTGGGTTGTCTCATTGAAGCCATCCTCGGGAACTGAGTTCTGTGTTTGTGATCCATGAAACAGTTACTACCATGCATTGGGCCCAAAACCAATGGACCCACTCGACTTATTAACTGCCCTTGTCCTCTGTCCAAGAGTTGCAAGTAGTTTTTGGTGTTTGTAGTATGCTGGGGGCCATGCACATCGCTGACCGAGGGGTGGGATGTGTTGCGGTAGGCACGTGGCACGGTGTACCGGGCGCCCGTTTGGTGTCTCGAGAACCCTGCACACATCGTTTGGGGCTATGAGCAAAACTCCGGCCGGATCTCCTCGCAGATGGAACCCGTATAGGCGATAAACCTGGACTAGAGACTTGTGTGGTTAGTCAGGTCGTGGTCGACTCCCTCGCCAGGCTTCCACTTGAAGGTTGCTGAGATACACGATGTGTACATGGTGGTAAGTGGCGAGAGCGTGTGTGAAGAAGTACACCCCTGCAAGGTTAATATGATCTATTCGAATAGCCGTGTCCGCGGTAATGGACTTCTGGGTTGCCTATAACAGTTCATAGACAAGTGAAAGTGGATACTCTAAAACTCGCAAGATAAGTGTGAGTGCTATGGATGGCCTTCTCGTAGGGAGACGGGAGCGGATCCATAGTGGTGTATTGAATGGTGAATATGTGGACTCGTGTGCGCCACCTCAAAAGAGTTGCTTGCAATCGTAGTTCAGGTTAGCCACTGAGTCAAAGCTGGCTTGCTGCAGTTAAACTCCACCACCCCCCTTGTTGATACCGATGCATATGTAGTTAGTTCTGATGTAAGTCTTGCTGAGTACCTTTGTACTCACGTTTGTTTAATTTATGTTTTGCAGAGAGACTTCAGTCTCGCTAGTAGTTCCGCGTGGACTTCGACGTTTTGCTTGATATCTCAGCTACGATCTTGTGCCCTCAGCAGGATCTAGTAGATAGTCAGGCTTCTCAGCCTTTTCCATTTGTAGATGTCTGTACTTAGACATGTTAAGCTTCCGCATGTGCTTTGATTTGTATGCTATGATTGTTGGGTCATGAGACCCATGTTTGTAATACCTTGCTCCTCGGAGCCTAATGAATAAATACTTTGAGTCGTAGAGTTATGTTGTGATGCCATGTTGTATTTACACATATCGAGCATATTGAGTGTATGATTGAAATGCTTGGTATGTGTGGGATCCAACAATCTAGTTGTTTATCCTTGGCAGTCTCTCTTATCGGGAAGTGTAGTCTAGTGCTTCCATGAGCCATATTAGTCCGCTATAGCCCGGTTCACTAGAGTCCTGTTAGCCAGCACTACTGCTCAGGACACTTGACTAGCCGGCATGTGTTTCACTTCGTTCCTGTGTCTGTCCCTTCGGGGAAATGTCACGCGGTGACATCCGAAGTCCTACCTAGCCTGCTACAGCCCGGGTTCCCGTAGTCTTGTTAGCCCAGCGCTACATCCCGGATTCACACGCTGCTGACTGACACGCTCGATGTGATTCATGTATGCCTATTCCCATAGGTTAGTGCCGCTTTGGGTTCACGACTAGCCATGTCGGCCCGGGTTCTCTATCATATGGATGCTAGCGACACTATCATATACGTGAGCGAAAAGGCGCAAACGGTCCCGGACCATGGTAAGGCGACACCCGTGGGAATACCGTGCATGAGGCCGCAAAGTGATATGAGGTGTTACCGGCTAGATCGATGTGACTTGGAATCGGGGTCCTGAGAGCTTTGGTATCAGGGCCTGACTTCCTGTAGGATTACCAAGCCAAACTGGTCGAAGTTTAGTCTAGAAATGCTTTAGTTATATAAGGGAATTGATTGTGGAAGGGAACGTAAGGCTCTTTTTACTCCTTATACCTTATGCCTTCTGATCCGAGTCATCCTCTTCCTTTCTACGGGGATTAAGAACTAGGACTTCTCATCTATCTATTAGGATGACGAGTTACTATGTTGGAGACTTATATGATTGCTGGTTTCAAGCCTCAGTTCCGTTCCTACTAATTCCGTATGTTGATAGTTGATCTCAGAACCTTGACATTTTGTTGTTGAGTGGTTATGCCACCATTTTTGCAGGATGTCTCAAATAATTTTGAGCATTTACAGCTGTTATGCTGTCCGAGTCATCCCAAGTCTCTACATAGTCTGATGCATTTGCAAACCTTTTCTTTCCATTCCCGATGTCCTTTTGGGCCAGATTAAGCACACTACTCGGTCTGTGAGGTACTCCGTTGCCTCGGTGTATATGTTGGAGCTATTATAATGACACTAGGTGTTTTAGGGAGTCACCTAGTGATCTAGCCATGTTTTTATCCCCAGTGTGTGATTCTGGCCATTATTCTCGAAAGCATCCCGTGATGCCATGTAGTAGTAGGTACTCTATTCATGGGTTCTTGAACCCGAGATTCACCCTACTTACCTCATGTTGATAGTGTTGCTAGTTCCTTTAGGATATTAGTAACCTTTGCGATAGTCCTCGAGGTTCGTGGTACATCCTTCTTCCAATTATCATGAACCATTCGTGGCAGGAGTTCTTTTGAACCAAAAGGTCACGACAGAGTGCTCCTGATGAGTTCTCCATTCTATGTTGTGACTCTACCAACCCTACCTTTCTGCACGGGTTATCCGGAAGAAATATGTTGAACTCGTTCGACATACTAATCTATGCATCCACAACTCAGAAAGTTATATGTACCTTTGAGTTGTCCCCCTTCCGTTATATTCCGATCTTCGTCTATCAATTGATAGTGAGGAGTATGTATGCATTCGTGTTCATCGATGCCTAGTATTCTTGTGGTTCGTCAAGCCGTTCTATTTCAGAATGACTAGGAGAAACAAACTCCAGTACCTCATCCATATCAAGGATTGGGTCAAAGTAGTTGTATTCCGCAGATCAAAATGCAACCCAGCTTTTGGTCCTGTTCTACCCTGAAGTATTACCCACTTTATGTCAAGAGCGTCGTGAGAATTGCACCTTCTCGTATGAATTCTTGACGCAGTGATACTTCTTGCCATTGTTGTTCATTCCTCGGTTCCCGTTTTATTGTAACCGGAATGCCATCAAGTGAGTCGTGATGTGTGAAATCAATACTCCTAGCAACTCCGTTGCTTGGTAGTTAATGGACAATATTCTCCTTCTTAGCGTGTTGGTTATTGAATCATCATTCTAAGATAGATTGTGCTACCTAGTCCTTATTTCCTGGTGCACTCTTCGATCAACGAGTTAGGATTTTGCCAAACCCTTGCTCTATTGATCATATCGTCTTGCCCTGAAAAGCAAGATTGATCTCGAGCTTAGTATCATATCAGTGGTTCGTGATGTTCCGATTATCTTCTCGGAAGTATTACCTGGTTGTCACCTGACCGCTATGTTGAGTTCGTGATCATGTTGGTTTTCCTCCAACCACCCATTCTCCAAGAATCTGTGTTGGATACCCCTGAGCTAGTTGGTTAAGCTTAACAACAACTTGGAGAGTTGGAAGATAAAAGCTTGTCTGACTTAGTTCATGTTAAGGGATATCTTTGTGTTTGTGCGTGTGTTGAAGAAAGATGATATCTTCACCAATTGGTCCTCGTGATCAGTTGTTGGATCTATTGTCTTGTCAAAACTTTGACTTGAGTATGGGCTATCGTCAAGTCAAATCAGAACCAACGATGTTCGTAATGTTGTCTTACTCGTGTTTGATCCCTCGAGCATACACCATTACATCTTTGGTCTGACCAATGTTAGCACCGTGTTCACATGATGGTGGAAGTCCAGTGATATGGAAATTCTGATGAGTTGTTGTTGAGCCCATCAGCAACATTTTGTCTCCCCCATGATTCATGACCGAACATCAACCTAGTGTTGAAAACCTTGTAAGCAATGCCTTCGTGTTCCGTTCATGAAGCTTATGCTTGGATGAAAGAAGTGACCTTCTCCAAGTTCACGTGCACTAGGTGTAAGTTGCTGCCATGAATCTGAGGAAGATTTTTTTATGTTTCCCCTGGAATCATCCCAAATCAGTCATGCATACTTGCGAAGTATTCTATGGTTTGGTAGATTAATTACCTCCACTCCATATGTATTCCCTAGCACACCAAGCCACTGATTGATTTGTTCAAGGAAAAGGGGTTGTTGTGCGAATACTAATTCATGCACAAGGACCTCGATATCCTCAATGATGGTTCCCCACCTGGACTCGGTAGTATTTTGTTGTAAGACTTCTACATGGTCATGCTTGTCTTGGACAACGTGTTCACGTATATGTAGCAGAACCACCTCATGTTTTGGAGTTTACTATCGTAGTTTAATTCCCGAGAATCTTGCAACATCGTCTCGTCGGTTTGTGTTGCAAACTTTCTTTCTGGACATGTTGTCTGAAATATTCCGTTACCAACCAGATCTGAATCTCAGGCAGATATGATGGTTGGAGCTAATCCAAGATTTATGATGTAGGCCCGACAAGGTTGTTGTTCTGGCCGACACACCTAGCCGGAAGATCTATCGTTGTAGAATCTTGATTGAGCTATTTGCCCATCTTCTCCATGAGGATTTAGTGCAACTTATTCTAGAAGTTGTTCCTCAAGGATCGTTGTGCTCTCGGTTCCCTCGATTATGCTAGAACCATTCAAACAGTGGAATCACTCTCTACTATTGAGTTTATTCCCAGTTACTAGAATCATTCCCACATTTGCATTTTGTTCCCAGCTTGCACCGCCATTGTGCCATTCTATCTTGGACTACCTTCCCGGTAATTCCTGGTCACGATCATCTTCAACAGTGGTACTACCATGGGTTCCATCCATTTCCGATGATAAGCAAAAATCATCCATTGCGTTGCCTTCAACAAGGTAGTTCACATCATCCATTCTAGTCCGGGTATGCCATCCATTCGTACTCCTCTATGCGATTGTTGTGATTTGCCTTAGACTGGTATAAAGAGTTTCAATGATCTCTGAATCAAAAGTAATTCTTTTTGCCACTTAAGGGAATATTTCTGTGAGTGACCTTCCTTAAGATGCCTCGCTATGGTATCATGGCAACCCAACCCCTCGCTACGTTGACACCATTCACCACCCTCCTAGGTGTGGGAATTCTGCTACTTACCTAAACCTTGTCATATGCTCATTTCCATCATTCTTGATGTGTGTATCGTGTCTCATCTCGACAGATGTCGCTATGTCTAGTTCTGTTAGTTGATCGTCGGTTGCTCGATCTTCAAGAAGATCGATTCTTCGAGAGTTTCTTTTCTTCTCATCATCACGTGGATGAAGATCTCAAAAGCAAGGATGTCAGAGTCAACGTATGCAACGAATCAACAACCCTAAGAGGTGCAACCTGGATCATGAAGATTGTGTTGGTCTTGTGCCCCCTCTGTCTTCTTACCTCACGTCTTGAATCTCGGGACGAGATTCTTGTTTATTGGGGGTGAGTTGTCACAGCCCTAGAAATCTTTTGTAATTAGTGGCATTGCATCCATGCATCATTTTCATTTTCAATTAATCTTGAAATGGGGATGCTTAAACCCTAGCACCAAATGAATCCAACTAGGGTCAAAATAAAATCTTTTCCATTACACTCAAAATGCCCTCTAAAAATGTTCAACATTTTTGGATTGAGGTGGAAGCATCTACGCAAAAAATGGTTTACATTTTTGCAGGACATCTTTGGGCTTTGAATTAATTCAAACATATTTGATTTGGAGCTATTTAAATGCTATATATATATATATATATATATATATTAAGTGCTCCAAAAATGCTGGAAGTTTTTATGGGTCATTAGAATAACTCAGATAGCACCCCTAATTATTTCCAGGATTTTATTAAAAGGTTTAGTATTTTACTAAACCAAAACAGAATAAGAAAATAGAAAACAGAAACTAAATAAAAGAGAGAGAGAGAAGGACTAACCTGGCACTTACCTCAGCCCACCCACCTGTGCGGCCTGGTGTTGAAGCCGGCCCAGCCCAGCCACCCCCCTGCCAGTTGTGTTCCTCCTCTCGCCAGAAGGCAGAGGAGAAGACAGCCACGGCGCCGCGGCGTGCCACGCCAGCAGCTGCCTGCCTGGCTGCCCCCTCGTTGCCCTGGACTCCCTCTGCGACGCCACGCTACCCCCCTAGACCCCCTTGACGCTTTCGCACTCTCCCTCGCCCTCGTTCCCTTCTCCGCCTCTCTCTCACGCGCGCGACCGAACGCATCCGTCGCCGCCGACAAGCACCACCGTGGCCACTGCCTCCCCCTCGCTCCCTGGACATGCCCAGGAGCTCCGCCACTTTGTCCTCTACCTCCTCGATGAGCCACGAGGCCCCGGACGCGCTGCAACACCACCGCCGCCGCCGCCCTCTTCGTTCGACCACCGAGATCGCCAGCGACCTCTCGTCACCACCAGCCCCTTCCCAAGCTCGCCGAGGCCACCTCTGAACTCGCGGTGAGCTCCTCTATCGATCCCCCTATTCCCATGCCCACTAGCTCATCGTAGCCCTCATTTCTGTCGAGACCGAGACCTCACCGGCGCCGGACTTGTCGCCGTCATTGTTTTGGTACGCCTCCGTCCAAACTGAGCGCGTCACTGCACTCAGTGCACCCCCAGGAGCACGTTTCACCCACCAGCTCCTCCTCCCATGCACCACAACGCCAAACCCGCAGGTGCCCGAACTCCGGCCGCCGCTCGACTTGACGTCGTCGTCGACTCCGGCCACCTCAGGCCCGGCTACTGCCACCAGGCGATGCGCTGCAACGCCAGCTACCCGTAGAGACCAACCGCGGCTCACACTGCGGCCTGTACGCGAAACCCGAGCAACTCCGGCGAGTTGCCGCCACGGGATTGGTCGCCCCCGGCTAAACTCTGGCGACTCCGACGTGGCACACTTAGTTAACACTAATGACGCTGCTAATTTAACCCCACAGCCGCTGACATATGGGCCCATGCCCTAATTAACCCCGGGCTTCATTTTCTGTTTAGTTTAGATTAACCCAGCGGGACCCACGCGTCAGAGTTGACCCCGCTGACGTGGCCGTTGACCAGGCCCACATGTCAGCCACGCTAGCCAGCTTTATGAGACTGAGTAGTGGGTCCCAGCCGTCAGGTTTGCCTCTGGGTGACCCTGTTGACCTGCTGACGTCATAATGACGTAGTGCTGATGCAGTAATGGAATTTCTGGTTTTAAAATAATACAGGAAATTCCAGAAAATGCCCAAAACTTCTAAAAATCATAGAAAATCAACCGTAACTCCAAATGAAATAAATTATATATGAAAAATTATCAGAAAAATTCAAGGAATCTGTTTATGGCATTTTCATGCACGTTTGAACAATGTTTGTCCTCTGTTTTGGACAAAACAAATAAATGGCATTTAACTAATCATATATGGAGTTTGAATTTGAATCTTGTATTGAAACCAACTTCATTTAATTGTGTTGCTAGTTGCATTAGCTCAATCAACAACATATTGCCATGTCATTATCATGCATCATGTTGTGCATTGCATTGATTGTGTTCCTTCTCTATTGCCGGTGATTGTCCCCTCCCGGTAGACGCTGCTCCGACGCTGTGATCGTTGACACTGATGAAGACTCAATGTTATCTTCATAAGTGCCAGGCAAGCAAAACCCCCTTGTTCATTCCGATACAAGCCCACTCTCTCGCTCCTGCTCTCTTTTTCTGCATTAGGACAACAACGATTCAACTGTTACTTGCTGCGGTAGCTGAACCCCTTTATCCTTTGCATGACCTGTCATTGCCACAGTAAATAGATGAAACCCACTAGCATGAGTAGGAGTTGTTTGAGACCTGATGTGCCTACTCATTCATGCTTGTTTGTCATTCCTGCTACTGCTTAGAGTTGAGTCAGGTCTGATTCATCGGGGATGAATTGGAGGTGTGTAAATATGTCCTACTGTGTGTGAGCTAAGTGTGTGAACACGATTTGGTAAAGGTAGCGGTGAGAGGCCATGTAGGAGTACATGGTGGGTTGTCTCATTGAAGCCGTCCTCAGGAACTGAGTTCTGTGTTTGTGATCCATGAAACAGTTACTACCATGCATTGGGCCCGAAACCAATGGAACCACTCGACTTATTAACTGCCCTTGTCCTCTGTCCAGGAGTTGCAAGTAGTTTCTGGTGTTTGTAGTATGCTGGGGGCCATGCGCAGCGCTGACCGAGGGGTGGGCTGTGTTGCGGTAGGCACATGGCACGGTGTACCGGGCGCGCGTTTGGTGTCTCAGGAACCCTGCACACATCGTTTGGGGCTGTGAGCGAAACTCCGGCCGGATCTCCTCGCGGATGGAACCTGGACTAGAGACTTGTGTGGTTAGTCAGGTCGTGGCCGACTCCCTTGCCAGGCTTTCGCTTGAAGGTTGCCAAGATACACGATGTGTACATGGTGGTAAGTGGCGAGAGCGTGTGTGAAGAAGTACACCCCTGCAGGGTTAATATGATCTATTCGAATAGCCGTGTCCGCGGTAATGGACTTCTGGGTTGCCTATAACAGTTCATAGACAAGTGAAAGTGGATACTCTAAAACTCGCATGATAAGTGTGAGTGCTATGGATGGCCTTCTCATAGGGAGACGGGAGCGGATCCATAGTGGTGTATTGAATGGTGAATATGTGGACTCGTGTGCGCCACCTCAAAAGAGTTGCTTGCAATCGTAGTTCAGGTTAACCACTAAGTCAAAGCTGGCTTGCTGCAGTTAAACTCCACCACCACCCCTTGTTGATACCGATGCATATGTAGTTTAGTTCTGATGTAAGTCTTGCTGAGTACCTTTGTACTCACGTTTGTTTAATTTATGTTTTGCAGAGAGACTTCAGTCTCGCTAGTAGTTCCGCGTGGACTTCGATGTTTAGCTTGATACCTCAACTACGATCTTGTGCCCTCGGCAGGATCTGGTAGATAGTCAGGCTTCTCAGCCTTTTCCATTTGTAGATGTCTGTACTCAGACATGTTAAGCTTCCGCATGTGCTTTGATTTGTATGCTATGATTGTTGGGTCATGAGACCCATGTTTGTAATACCTCGCTCCTCGGAGCCTAATGAATAAATACTTTGAGTCGTAGAGTTATGTTGTGATGCCATGTTGTATTTACACATATCGAGCATATTGTGTGTATGATTGAAATGCTTGGTATGTGTGGGATCTGACAATCTAGTTGTTTATCCTTGGCAGTCTCTCTTATGGGGAAATGTAGTCTAGTGCTTCCATGAGCCATAGTAGTCCGCTACAGCCTGGTTCGCCGGACTCCTGTTAGCCCAGCACTAATGCTCAGGACACTTGACTGGCCGGCATGTGTTTCACTTCGTTCCTGTGTCTATCCCTTCAGGGAAATGTCACGTGGTGACATCCGAAGTCTTGCCTAGCCTGCTTCAGCCCGGGTTCCCGTAGTCCTGTTAGCCCAGCGCTACAACCCGGATTCACACGCTGCTGACCGACACGCTCGATGTGATTCATGTATGCCTGTTCCCATAGGTTAGTGCCGCTTTGGGTTCATGACTAGCCATGTCGGCCTGGGTTGTCTGTCATATGGATGCTAGAGACACTATCATATATGTGAGCCAAAAGGCGCAAACGGTCCCGGACCATGGTAAGGCGACACCCGTGGGAATACCGTGCGTGAGGCCGCAAAGTGATATGAGGTGTTACCGGCTAGATCGATGTGACTTGGAATCGGGGTCCTGACAGCCTACTGCTACGTCTTCAGCTTGCATTGGTTTTCCCCGAAGAGGAAGGGATGATGCAGCAGAGTAGCATAAGTATTTCCCTCAGTTTTTGAGAACCAAGGTATCAATCCAGTAGGAGGCCACGCTCAAGCCCCTCGTACCTACACAAAATGAGAGCTACTCGCAACCAACGCAATTAGGGGTTGTCAATCCCTTCACGGTCACTTACGAGAGTGAGATCTGATAGATATAATATTTTGGTATAAAGATGCAAAGTAAAAAGTAAAAGCAAAGTAAAAAGCAAAGCAAGATTAAAGTGATAGAGATTGATATGATGAGAATAGACCCGGGGGCCATAGGTTTCACTAGTGGCTTCTCTCAAGAGCACAAGTATTCTACGATGGGTGAACAAATTACTGTTGAGCAATTGACAAAATTGAGCATAGATATGAGAATATCTAGGCATGATCATGTATATAGGCATCACGTCCGTGACAAGTAGATCAAAACGATTCTGCATCTACTACTATTACTCCACTCATCGACCGCTATCCAGCATGCATCTAGAGTATTAAGTTAAAAACAGAGTAACGCCTTAAGCAAGATGACATGATGTAGAGAGATAAATTCATGCAATATGAAATAAACACCATCTTGTTATCCTCGATGGCAATGATACAATACATGCCTTGCTGCCCCTTCTGTCACTGGGTAAGGACACCGCAAGATCGAACCCAAAGCTAAGCACTTATCCTATGGCAAGAACTACCAATCTAGTTGGCCAAACCAAACGGATAATTTGAAGAGACTTGCAAAGATAACCAATCATACATAAAAAATTCAGAGAAGATTCAAATATTATTCATAGATAGACTTGATCATAAACCCACAATTTATCGGTCTCAACAAACACACAGCAAAAAGAAGATTACATCGAATAGATCTCCACAAGAGAGGGGGAGAACTTTGTATTGAGATTCAAAGAGAGAGAATAAGCCATCTAGCTACTAACTATGGACCCTAAGGTCTGAGGTAAACTACTCACACTTCATCGGAGAGGCTATGATGATGTAGAAGCCCTCTGTGATGACGACCCTCTTCCAGCGGAGCTCCGGAACAGGCTCTAAGATGGGATCTCGTGGATACAAAAAGTTGCGGCGGTGGAATTAGGTTTTTGGCTCCTGTTCTCATTGTGTGGGGGTACGTGTGTATATATAGGAGGAAGGAGTACGTCAGTGGAGCACCGAGGGGCCCATGAGGAAGGGGGCGCGCCTAGGGGAGGGGGCGCCCCCACCCTCGTGACCTCCTCTTTGACCCCCTGGAGTAGGGTCCAAATCTCCTGGATCACGTTCGGTGAGAAAATCATGTTCCCGAAGATTTTATTCCGTTTGGACTCCGTTTGATATTTTGTTTCTCCGAAACACTGAAATAGGCAAAAAACAGCAATTCTGGGCTGGGCCTCTGGTTAATAGGTTAGTCCCAAAATAATATAAAAGTGGAAAATAAAGCCCAATATAGTCCAAAATAGTAGATAATATAGCATGGAGCAATCAAAAATTATAGATACGTTGGAGACGTATCAGGCATCCCCAAGCTTAATTCCTGCTCGTCCTCGAGTAGGTAAATTATAAAAAGAGAATTTTTGATGCGGAGTGCTACTTGGCATAATTTCAATGCAAATCTTCTTAATTGTGATATGAATATTCAGATTCAAAAGATTCAAGAAAAAAGTTTATATTGACATAAAAATAATAATACTTCAAGCATACTAACAAAGGAATTATGTCTTCTCAAAATAACATGGCCAAAGAAAGTTATCCCTACAAAATCATATAGTCTGGCTATGATCTATCTTCACCACACAAAGTATTTAAATCATGCACAACCATGATGACAAGCAAAGCAATTGTTTCATACTCTAACTTTTTCAAAACTTTTTCAATCTTCACGCAATACATGAGTGTGAGCCATGGATATAGCACTATAGGTGGAATAGAATGGTGGTTGTGGAGAAGACAAAAAGGGGAAGATAGTCTCACATCAACTAGGCGTATCAACGGGCTATGGAGATGCCCATCAATAGATATCAATGTGAGTGAGTATGGATTGCCATGCAACGAATGCACTAGAGATATAAATGTATGAAAGCTCAAAAAGAAACTATGTGGGTGTGCATCCAACTTGCTTGCTCATGAAGACCTAGAGAAATTTGAGGAAGCCCACCATTGGAATATACAAGCCAAGTTCTATAATGTAAAATTCCCACTAGTATATGAAAGTGACAACATATGAGACTCTCTATATGAAGAACATGGTGCTACTTTGAAGAACAATATATGAGACTTGCTATATCATGGTGCTACTTTGAAGCACAAGTGTGGAAAAAAAAGATAGTAGCATTGCCCCTTTTTATTTATTTTCTTTTTTTTTGGGCCTTCTTTTTTCTTTGGCCTTTCTCTTTTTTTGGGACAATGCTCTATTGAATGATGATCATCACACTTTTATTTATTTACAGCTCAATGATTACAACTCGATTCTAAAACAAAGTATGACTCTATATGGATGCCTCCGGCGGTGTACCGGGATATGCAATGAATCAAGAGTGACAAGTATGAAAAAATTATGAATGGTGGCTTTGCCACAAATACTATGTCAACTACATGATCATGCTAACCAATATGACAATGATGAATGTGTCATGATGAACTAGATGGTGGAAAGTTGCATGGCAATATATCTCGGAATGGCTATGGAAATGCCATAATATGTAGGTATGGTGGCTGTTTTGAGGAAGGTATATGGTAGGTGTATGATACCGGCAAAAGGTGCGCGATATTAGAGAGGCTAGCAAAGGTGGAAGGGTGAGAGTGCGTATAATCCATGGACTCAACATTAGTCATAAAGAACTCATATACTTATTGCAAAAATCTAGAAGTTACCAAAGCAAAGTATTACGCGCATGCTCCTAGGGGGATAGATTGGTAGGAAAAGACCATCGCTCGTCCCCGACCGCCACTCGAAAGGAAGACAATCAATTAATAAATCATGCTCCGACTTCATCACATAACGGTTCACCATACGTGCATGCTACGGGAATCACAAACTTTAACACAAGTATTCTTTAAATTCACAACTACTCAACTAGCATGACTTTAATATTATCACCTCCATATCTCAAAACAATTATCATGCTTCAATCTTTTCTTAGTATTCAACACAGTCAAAAGAAAGTTTCACAAATCTTGAATACCAAGCATATTATTATTAAGCAAATTACCATGCTATTAAGAGACTCTCAAAATAATTTAAGTGAAGCATGAGAGATCAATAGTTTCTTTAAAACAAATCCACCACCGTGCTCTAAAAGATCTAAGTGAAGCACATAGAGCAAAATTATAACGCTCAAAAGGTATAAGTAAAGCACATAGAGCAAAACTACTTAGCTCAAAAGATAGAAGTGAAGCACATAGAGCAAAACTACTTAGCTCAGAAGATATAAGTGAAGCACATAGAGCAAAACTACTTAGCTCAAAAGATATAAGTGAAGCACATAGAATATTCTATCAAATTTTAATTCATGTATGGCTCTCTCAAAAGGTGTGTACAGAAAGGATGATTGTGGCATACTAAGACACAAAGACACAAATAATACAAGACGCTCCAAGCAAAACACATATCATGTTGGTGAATAAAAATATAGCTCCAAGTAAATTACCGATGGAAGTGGACGAAAGAGGGGATGCCTTCCGGGGCATCCCCAAGCTTTGAATTTTTGGTGTCCTTGGATTATCTTGGGGGTGCCATGGGCATCCCCAATCTTAGGCTCTTGCCACTCCTTGTTACATGATCCATCAAATGAATTCACCCAAAACTTGAAAACTTCACAACACAAAACTCAAAATAGAAAACTCGTGAGCTCCGTTAGCGAAAGAAAACAAAAGACCACTTCAAGGTACTGTAATAAACTAATTATTTATTTATATTGGTGTTAAAACTACTGTATTCCAACTTCTCTATGGATTATAAACTATTTTACTAGCCATAGATTCATCAAAATAAGCAAACAACACAGGAAAAAAGAATCTGTCAAAAACAGAATAGTCTGTAGTAATTTGTAGCTAGCGCAAGATATGGAACGCCAAAAATTCTAAAATAAATTGTTGGACGTGAGGAATTTATCTATTAATCATCTGCAAAAAGAATTAACTAAATATCACTCTTCAAGTAAAAATGACAGCAGTTCTCGTGAGCGCTAAAGTTTCTGTTTTTTACAGCTAGTTCAACAAGACTTTCCCCAAGTCTTCCCAAAGGTTCTACTTGGCACAAACACTAATTAAACACAAAAAACACAACAAAAACAGAGGATAAATAATTTACTTATTAAATAAGAGCAAGGATAAACATTGGGTTGTCTCCCAACAAGCGCTTTTCTTTAAAGCCTTATAGCTAAGCATAATATTTCAATGATGCTCACATGAAAGACAGGAATTGAAGCACAAAGAGAGCATCATAAAACACGTGACAAACACATCTAAGTCTAACATACTTCCTATGCATAGCCATCTTAGGCAAACAAATTATCAAGGCTAGCAAAAACTAGCATATACAAGGAAGCGGAAAGAAACAATAGCAATCTCAACATAACGAGAGGTAATTTAGTAACATGAAAATTTCTACCACCATATTTTCCTCTATAATAATAATCATGTAGGATCATAATCAAATTCAACAAAATAGCTATCACATAAAAAAATTTCAACACGATCCACATGCATGCAAAGTTGACACTCTTCCAAAATAGTGGGATCTAAAGTTGACACTCTTCCAAACCCACTTTCAATATTATTGCAAACATTATAATCAATCTCATATTCATCATGGGGTTTAGATGAATTTCCAAGATCAAAAGAAGAATCACCCCAATCATGATAATTGCAACAAGTAGAGGACATAGCAAAACTAGCATCCCCAAGCTTAGGGTTTTGCATATTATTAGCACAATTGACATTAATAGATTTTATAATCGCATCATTGCAATCATGCTTTTTATTCAAAGATCTATCGTGAATCACTTCATAAAGTACTTCATCACACTTTTCAGATTCACGAATTTCAAGAAAAACCTCATAAAGATAATCTAGTGCACAAAACTCACTAGCAATTGGTTCAACATAACTGGATCTCTTAAAAAGATTAGCAAGTGGATGAGGATCCATAGATCTTAGGTTCTCTGTTTAGTAATAAATAAACAACTATTCCAACCATACGAGCAAACTAGAGCAAGCGGGTAAAAGAGGCAAATAGAGAGGGAGGATAGAGAGAGAAGGCGAATAAAATGGCAAGGGTGAAGTGGGGAGAGGAAAAAGAGAGGCAAATGGCAAATAATGTAATGCGAGTGATAGGGATTGTGATGGGTACTTGGTATGTTGATTTTTTGCGTAGACTCCCCGGCAATGGCGCCAGAAATCCTTCTTGCTATGTCTTGGTTTTCCCCGAAGAGGAAGGGATGATGCAGTAGAGTAGCGTAAGTATTTCCCTCAGTTTTTGAGAACCAAGGTATCAATCCAGTAGGAGGCCATGCTCAAGTCCCTCGTACCTGCACAAAACGATAGCTACTCGCAACCAACGCGATTAGGGGTTGTCAATCCCTTCACGGTCACTTACGAGAGTGAGATCAGATAGATATAATATTTTTGGTATTTTTGGTATAAAGATGAAAAGTAAAAAGTAAAAGCAAAGTAAAAAAGCAAAGCAAGATTAAAGTGATAGAGATTGATACGATGAGAGTAGACCCGGGGGCCATAGGTTTCACTAGTGGCTTCTCTTAAGAGCATAATTATTCTACGGTGGGTGAACAAATTACTGTTGAGCAATTGACAGAATTGAGCATAGTTATGAGAATATCTAGGCATGATCATGTATATAGGCATCACGTCCGTGACAAGTAGATCGAAACGATTCTGCATCTACTACTATTACTCCACTCATCGACCGCTATCCAGCATGCATCTAGAGTATTAAGTTGAAAAACAGAGTAACGCCTTAAGAAAGATGACATGATGTAGAGAGATAAATTCATGCAATATGAAATAAACCCCATCTTGTTATCCTCGATGGCAACGATACAATACGTGTCTTGCTGCCCCTTCTGTCATTGGGTAAGGACACCGCAAGCTCAAACCCAAAGCTAATCACTTCTCCTATCGCAAGAACTACCAATCGATAATTCGAAGAGACTTGCAAAGATAACCAATCATACATAAAAGAATTCAGAGAAGATTCAAATATTATTCATAGATAGACTTGATCATAAACCCACAATTCATCGGTCTCAACAAACACACCGCAAAAAGAAGATTACATCGAATAGATCTCCACAAGAGAGGGGAGGAACTTTGTATTGAGATTCAAAGAGAGAGAAGAAGCCATCTAGCTACTAACTATGGACCCGAAGGTCTGAGGTAAACTACTCACACTTCATCGGAGAGGCTATGATGATGTAGAAGCCCTCCGTGATGACGGCCCTCTTCCGGCGGAGCTCCGAAACAGGCCCCAAGATGGGATCTTGTGGATACAGAAAGTTGCGGCGGTGGAATTAGGTTTTTGGCTCTTTTTCTGATCGTTTGGGGGTACGTGTGTATATATAGGAGGAAGGAGTACGTCGTTGGAGCACCGAGGGGCCCACGAGGCAAGGGGCGCGCCCTAGGGGGGGCCCACCCTCATGACCTCCTCTTTGACCCCCTGGATTAGGGTCCAACTCTCCTGGATCATGTTCGGTGAGAAAATCACGCTCCCGAAGATTTTACTCCGTTTGGACTCCGTTTGATATTCTGTTTCTCCGAAACACTGAAATAGGCAAAACACAGCAATTCTGGGCTGGGCCTCTGGTTAATAGGTTAGTCCCAAAAATAATATAAAAGTGGAAAATAAAGCCCAATATAGTCCAAAACAGTAGATAATATAGCATGGAGCAATCAAAAATTATAGATACGTTGGAGACGTATCACCTACCATTAACATCTTTGGTATTCGAGGTACCCGGATTCCTTGATGTGTTGTTGCTGCGAGCCAGCCAGCTGTCCTCGCCCGCGCAAAAGCGGGTCATGAGTGTTGTTAGGGCTGCCGTAGATTTCGGCTACTCCTGGCCGAGGTGGCGGGCGAGCCACTTGTCGCGGATGTTATGTTTGAATGCCGTTAGGGCTTCTGCATCCGGACAGTCTACGATTTGATTTTTCTTGATCAGGAACCGTGTCCAGAATTGTTTGGCCGATTCCCCTGGCTGCTGGGTTATGTGGCTCAAGTCATCAGCATCCGGTGGCGGCACATAAGTGCCCTGGAAGTTGTCAATAAATGCATCTTCCAAATCCTTCCAACTTCTGACGGAATCTGCTGGAAAGCTATTCAGCCAATGCCGAGCTGGTCCTTTGAGTTTTAGTGGGAGGTAATTGATGGCATGTAGATCGTCACCGCGAGCCATGTGGATGTGGAGGAGTAAATCATCAATCCATACAGCGGGATCTGTTGTGCCATCATATGATTCGATATTTACGGGTTTAAAACCCTCCGGCAATTCATGATTCATAACTTCATCAGTGAAGCATAAGGGGTGTGCGACGCCTCTGTGCCGAGCTATATCCCGACGTAGTTCGTATGGGTCTTGTCTGCTGTATTCGGCCCGGCCGGATTTACTCTTGGTGTATCCGACGCGACGATCATCGTCCCGTGTGGGTGCATGTGTTCGTGTCCCGTATATTGACCTTGCGATTTTTGCCTTGTTGTCCAAGATGTCTCGCAGGTCCTCTGTGTTGCCCCAGGCCTTAGTATCTTTGACTGAGTGGCGACGGGGTGCGGACTGAACTTTAGGCTGAAACTCCTCTCTGGCTCGGCCGCGTAGTGGCTGGTCAGCCACGTCGTACACTAGTTAATGAGGCTTCAATGCTTTCTCCTCGAGGTGGGGTAGCAACCTATGTTAAGGGTAACTCTTGGACGGGCGCTCAAATTCATGCTCCTGGGCCGCAAGGACTTTGGTCCATCTGTCTGCTAGCAAGTCTTGATCAGCTTGAAGCTGTTGATGTTTCTTTTTCAGGCTACTTGCCATGGCCATAAGCCGGCGCTTGAAGCGCTCTTGCTCGATGGGGTCCTCAGGCACGATAAACTCATCGTCACCGAGGCTCGCCTCATCCTCGGTGAGAGGCATGTAATTGTCCTCCTCCGGTTCTCCATCTGCTGCCAGCTCTGGGGGGCTAGCTTGTTCATCCTCCAGCTCTTCGCCGTGCTGGAGGGGATTGTTGTTGTCTTTGGCGCTATCCAGAGTGTTATTATCTCCTATGCCGGTATCACTGCTCTTATTGTGGTGGGACTTAGAGCGGCGCCACTGACGTCAGCGCTTGGGTTGTTTCTTGGAGGGGTCATCCTCCGCTTTCTCCTCGCCATTAGCTTCTTTGGGGGTGTCCACCATATATATATATATATCATATGATGAGGTGGCGGTCCAGTGCCCCGAGGGCGGTGGATCCTGTTCGTCTCCAGCTTCGTCGTCCATACCATCGAAGTCTTCGAAGCTGAAGTCGAGCATGTCAATTAAGTCGTCGATAGTGGCTACTAAGTGGGTGGTGGGTGGGTAGCGAATTTCTTTGTCGTCCGCATCCCATTCTGGCCGGACATAGTTCGGCCAAGGTTCTCCTAACAGGGAGAGAGACCTTAATGAATTTAGCACATCTCCAAAAGGTGAGTGCTGAAAGATATCCGTGGAGGTGAACTCCATGATCGGCGCCCAGTCGGACTCGACGGGCACGGATACGAGCGCTCGGAGTCCGTGGCCGAGGATGAATCCAGTGGTTCGGTAACACGGCTCTCGTAAGGGGTGAAATCAGTATCCGGCTCTATCGCCGCTGAGAGTGCGGCCTCCATGGCGGGGTTCATCCCTCCGCTCTCGGATGGCGCGACTTGCTTTAGATTAAAGGCTAGAGTGGTTGCGGATGCGATCTCCCGAACACTATCCGACAGTAGAGTTACGTCTTTCTCGTCGTGACTGCGCGGCGCGTCCGGCATGGGCTCGAATCCGTCAAAGATCAAGT
This sequence comes from Triticum aestivum, assembly GCF_018294505.1. Lineage (NCBI taxonomy): Eukaryota > Viridiplantae > Streptophyta > Magnoliopsida > Poales > Poaceae > Triticum > Triticum aestivum. The sequence goes on from NC_057794.1 coordinate 184,359,020, forward strand.
CTCCGCGGATATCGGCCGTGTAGTTCAAATTTCTAAATCTGACCTGATGGCCAGGGGCGTAGCTCTGAATCTTCTCCAGATGGCCAAGCGAATTGGCCCACAGTGCAAAGCCGCCGAATATGAAGATCTGTACGGGGAGGAAAGCCTCACACTGGACCGCATCGCTAGTGATGATTAAAGGAGCCATTGAGCCTTGTGGTGACGACACAATGGAACTCTCAATGAAAGCACCAATGTTGGTGTCAAAACCGGCGGATCTCGGGTAGGGGGTCCCGAACTGTGCGTCTAAGGTGGATGGTAAGAGGAGGCAGGGGACATGATGTTTTACCTAGGTTCGGGCCCTCTCGATGGAGGTAAAACCCTACGTCCTGCTTGATTGTTCTTGATGATATTAGTATTACAAGAGTAGATCTACCACGAGATCAGAGAGGCTAAACCCTAGAAGTTAGCCTATGGTATGATTGTCTGTTGTCCTACAGACTAAAACCCTCCGGTTTATATAGACACCGGAGGGGGATAGGGTTACACAAGGTCGGTTACAAAAGAGGAGGTCTACATATCTGTATTTCCTAGCTTGCCTTCCATGCCAAGTAAACTCCCATCCCGACACGGGATGAAGTCTTCAACCTTGTATCTTCATGGTCCAACAGTCCGGCCAAAGGATATAGTCCGGCTGTGTGGAGACCCCCTAATCCAGGACTCCCTCAGCAGGTCCTCGTGGATGTCGAGCTACTCCTTCATCTTGACATCCCGGACTGCATTAGTGAATGCCGAGATGATGGCCTCGTTCGATGCCTTTGGGATCTTGAGGAGAACGCTCGTGAAGTGCTGGATGTATTTGTGCAAAGTTTTGTCTGGCTGCTGCTTCACGCATCGCAAGTCGGCCACTAAAGGAGCGCGTCACGAGTGTCCTGGAAGTTGGCGACAAAGCGCTCGCGGAGCTCGTCCCAAGAGGAGATCGACCCCTTCGGAAGGTTCTGGAACTAGGAGTGCGTGCTGTCCTTGAGGGCCATGGGGAACCAGTTCGTCATGACCTTCTCATCACCGCTCGCCGCCTCAATGCTCAGTGCGTAAAGTTGGAGGAACTCTATAGGGTCAAGGGAGCCATCATAGCGTGGATGAAGATCTGGCATGAACTTGTTGGGCCTGATGAACGACGCAACTCCAGGGTGAAGGCACGACAAGCCGCCGTGCTCATAGGCACGGTGTGCACTAGGCGAGCTCGGTCCCGACACTCACGTGCCACAGGCTCCGGCGGTGCGAGGTCTTGGTGTTGGCGCTGGGGCGCTGGGAGTGCATGTGCTTCGGCCTGCGGCCGCTGCATCACATGGCAGCTTGCTTCATCATGCGTCGGTGCCCTACGCGGTGGGTCGCGTTGGGGTGCCTCTTACTGGTCTCAAGGTCTGCGCCGTGTAGAGGAGGAGGAGGTGCACTGTGAGCCACATCGCCAGCATGGGACAACAGAGGATGCGGCGAACGGTACTGTGCAGGGGCATTGCCGGTGGTGTTGACGAGCTCGGTGATGGGGCTGACCTGTCTTCATAGAGGTCATTGGCCGGATGGTAACACATAAGCACACACGCCAGGAGCAGTGCAGCCTGCACGTTCCCCGGCCCGCGACGAGCGTGAGAAGATGACATCGTGGCTAGAGTTGTGGTACGACCATCACGCCGCACGGTTGCTGAGAGCGACGAATCCTGCTGTTCGCGAGCAGCAGGGACAGTGGCAGCGTTAGCCACCAGGAAGGTGGAGGGCAAGGAGTGCCATTGCCCATGGGTGCTATCTGGGTGACATGAGCGGCCCAGCGCTCGGCACGAACATGACGAGCGTTGGCCATCAGAGCAACGGAACGGTGGTGGAGCGAACAGTGGAAGAGGGGCTTCGACACTCCCCTACCCGACGCGCCAAATGTCGGATTCAGGGCTCGGCAGACCCAGTAAAGGTTCAAAGTCTAGGGCGTGTGCGAAGAACTCAACCTATCCAGCCAACCAGCCCATCACCCCACGGCCTAGCTCAATTCGTGTGAGAAAGGAAGAAGAGGAGCACAACAGTTTACCCGGGTTCAGGCCACCTTGCGATTGAATACCCTACTCCTGCTTTGTGGTGGATTGGCCTCACGAGGGGCTGAGGATGAACTAGTACAAGGGACGAACAACCTCGCGAGGTCTATGGGTGAGGGTGGAAAAGATCCGATGCCCCTCCATGGTGGTGGTTAACCTATATTTATAGTGGCCTCGGTCCTCTTCCCCCAAAACGTAGGAGGGAAGGGATCCCACATTGGCCAATTTGGATGGGAACAAGTAGTACATCTTATACTGACTAAAGGTGGTCTTCGTCTGCAAAGCTTCTGGTCGTGACACGGGGGTGGGTTTGGCGATGACATCCATCCTTCCGCACTGGCGGTCTTGGTCTCATTGTGTCGGAATGGAAACTTTTGCCTGATTCCTCGAGAACCCATGCCTGTCCTTGCCTCCTTAGAAGCAAAGAGGAAATTGTCTTCTCTGCACCTACTGGCACCCGCCTGCCTCGGTCGTCATGGCTTGCGTCATGGTAGCCTCATGAGGCTGGGTACCTGCATAGAAATCTCACCTCCTCGGGGAGGCTGCCTGGGGAGGCCGCTCCCTCGAGAGGTCTTGACATCGTCCACCCCGTGAGGCTTGGCCCCTCCCAAGGGTCTTGTCTTGGTGGCCTTGTAGATGGACCGTACCAGGAGGTCGGTGGAGCCACGCTGTGGGCCGCCAACAGGCAAGTATGGGTACCCTGGTTCCCAGAACATCGGCAAACTCCTGCTAAGGGTCCCGCCAATGGCCGACGAAATAGATGAGTGGAGGGCCACCATTCAGAGTTGACCGGTTTGCTGAAGTGGAAGGACCACAACGGGCAGGCCTGCCACAGTGACCACAAGTGACAACTACAGCCCGAGCTGCTGACTATGCTGAGGGGCCACTCCAACGGTGCAATCCCCTCCGTGGCAACTGGCGTGGAGGTTGCAGTCTGATCCACGCGACCAAGAGTTCGACGAGGTATCAATGGCTTCATCTGATCCTCATGCTCCTCAGGATCAACAGCTGGTCCTGGAAGATCGGCGGAGGGAAAACACACGCTTCACTATAGAACGGCACCGCAAAACCCACCACACATGCACAATGGACGAGACGTTGACGAACCCGCACCCGGTGAAGGAAAATACTTTCCTTTCGAGGTTCGTTTCCCTGCCTTCACTCGCGATCTATGGCAAGTCCGTTGGACGTCCACCCACGCTTTCAAACCAGAATTACTAGAAAAGTATGATGGAAGGCTGAACCCGGCAGAGTTCTTGATCATCTATACAATTGTCGTTCAAGCCTTCGGATAAAGAGATGAGAAGGTGTTCGCCAACTACTTCCCTTTGGCATTCAATCCAAAGTGAAGTCTTGGATGATGCACCTGCCGGAGAATTCCAATTCGTCCTGGGCTCACCTGTGCAACGAGTTTATTGGTGCCTTCATGGGCGTCCATCAAGAACCGGGACGGCCCAACGATTTGCAACTCCTTCCACAAGAAGAAGGGGAGATTTTGCGTAAATATATGAAAAGGTTTAGCCGGGTGCACAGGAACATTCCAGATATCCACTCGAGAGTAGTGATTGCTGCGTTCCAGTCCAACATGCGCAACTGGAGGATACGTCCCAAGATGAATGTCTGGTTGCCCAAGACTGTGAACGAGTTGTACACCTTGGCGGATAAGTGTGCCCCTACAGAGGAGGGTAGGCAACTCCCCAGAGAGGAGGACGGCATCGAAGTTGATTCATAAGATGATGATGATGCCACCAACCCGAAGAAGAAGAATAAAAATCATAACAGGAACCGCAAGGAGAAGACAGTGGTGGCTGTTGATGGTTCTAGTGCTCCTAGTACCAGTAGGAAGGCCGAGACCGAAGTCCCAGGTAGGAAAGTGGCTGTATGCACTGATTGTCGGGAGGCTGTGACGGACAAGAAGGCTGACGGGCGATACTGCAAGATGCACTGAACCAAGGGCCTTGATCTCCAAGAGTGTCGTCAAGTTGAGCAACTTGTCGAGAAGCAGAAAGCAGAGTACGAGAAGCGTGACAAGGAAAGAGACCAAGAAGGTACTGGCGGGAAGGGCCAAGGCGGCAGAGGAAGCCACCATGGCAAGGTTCCCCAACATCAAGAGAAACCTGCTAGAGGCCGTGAGTAGAAGGAAGTTGATGATGAAAATGCATTGATAGAGGCACATCTTTGCCCATCATCTTTGATGAAGAGGATCACCATGACCGCACCAGCACAGTAGGGTGTTTGTCGTGGTTGGTTTCCCCAACAATCCGCAACCTCAAGCTCACAAAGATGTTGGTTGACGGTGGGGCACGGTTGAATATGATTTCCTCAAAAGTAATCAGGAAGTTGCAGATATCGGATGAAGAGCTCAAGGTTACTCACACGTTTCAAGGTATCAACCGCAGTAGGAGTCGTCCTAAGGGAAAAATCACACAACTAGTGACATTTGGAGGAGAATTGAACTACCGGACCGAGAAGATTGTCTTCGATGTGGTCGATCTTCCTTTGCCATACAATGGGATCCTTGGTCTTCCAGCTCTCGCAAAATTCATAGCAGCATCCCATTATGCCTATAATACCCTAAAGGTGCCAGGGTCGATGGGCATAATCTCCATCTTGGAAGACAAGAAGGACGCAATCTTATGCATGGATAGGATGTACCGGGATGCCATCACTGCCGAGGCTACAGAAACCGCAGTTTCCGCCAAGGAAAAGAAGAAAGGAAATAAAGCTAGCAAGGATACCGGCAAGGAATGGAAGCGTGCCTCTCCGGAGTGCACTGTGCCCGTCGATGATTTTGTAGAAATTTCCACTAGCAAGAGGTCCAAGATTGTTTCACCTGCTGTGAAAAAGGTCCCAACAGGGCTAGATGGCCTTGATGGTACGTTCACCATCAGCTCCACCCTTGATGACAAATAGGAAAGCTCTCATTGCCTTCCTATGGGCGAATGTCAATCTGTTTTCTCGGCAACCATCAGACATCCCCAACGTTTCCAGGGAGGTAATCGAGCACCACCTTGCTATCTTCCCTCATGCTCGGCCCGTCAAGCAGAAGGTCAGGAAACAAAGCTTTGGAGCGACAACAATTCATTCCCGAAGAGATCAAGAACTAGAAGCAGCTGGTTTGGTCAGAGGAGTGTTGCATCCAACATGGTTGGCGAACCCAGCGGTGGTATGCAAGGCGGATGGGAAATGGAGGCTTTGTATAGACTTCACAGATCTCAACAAGGCCTGTCCAAAGGACCCATTCCCCTTCCCACACATAGGTCAGATTGTGGATTCCACCTCTGGGTGCAATCTACTTTCTTTGTTGGATGCGTACTCCGGATATCATCAGATATTCATGTCGAAGGAAGACGAGGAGAAGACCACATTCATAACCCCATGTATGGCACGTGCTGCTTTGTATGGATGCCCTTTGAGTTAAAGAGCGATGGGTCCACCTTTGCAAGGGCAGTACAGATTGGGTTTGAGTCTGAGTTGCATAGGAATATTGAGGCATACATGGATGATATAGTGGTTAAAACCAAGGTTAGATCAACACTCATTCAAGACTTGGAAGAAACCTTTGCTAACCTCCATAGGATCAACTTCAAATTGAACCCCGAGAAGTGTGTGTGTTTTTTGTTCCCTCCGGCAAGCTACTTGGCTTCTTTGTGTCTCACCGGGGGATAGAGGCCAACCCCGACAAGATGAGAGTGATCGAGAAGATTCAAGCACCCAAGATGGTCAAGGACGTGAGACGTTAAACTAGATGTGTTGTCGTGCTGAGCAGGTTCATTTCCATGTCTGCTAAACGTGCTCTACCATTCTTCAAAATTTTGTAGAAGGCAGGGTCCATGAAGTGGACCTCGAAGGTAGAAGCGACACTGTGGGGCTTGAAAGCCTATCTTTCCTCTGGTCCCACCTTGGTCGCTTCTAAACCACAAGAGCCGTTGCTGCTATATTTAGCGGCAACCAATCAACTTGTTAGTGTAGCGCTGGTGGCGCAACAGGAAGTAGATGATGGAGCAGCCGCAACTACTGTCCTCCCCGAATAAGGAAATGGACCAGTCATGGCAAAGTTAGGCATAGATCAGGAAAAGGAACAACGGGATATCGAAGGCAATCCCAAGACCAAGACAAACCAAAAGATGGTGCTGCGAGCAGTTTACTTTGTTAGATCCCTATTCCAAGGGGCTAGGTCAAGGTATTTTGGGGTGCAGAAATTGATATTTGGCCTCAACATTGCATCAAGGAAGCTGCGCCACTAGTTCCAAGCCCACAAGATCACAATTTTCACTCGTTTCCCTTTGCAACGCATATTGAGGAACCCTGAAGCTACTGGCAGGATAGTTGAATTGGCATTGGAGTTGTCAAGTTTAGGTTTGAAATATGAATGTACCTCAACCATCCAAAGCAAAGCATTGGCAGAGTTTATTGCCAAATGGACACCTAATCCTGATGAAGAGACACCAGAAATAGTTATCCCCGTCAAGGAGCCGCCCCAATAGTGCGTCATGTACTTTGATGGTGCCTTCTGATTGCAAGGTGCGGGGGCTGGCGTACTCTTCATCACACCCACTGGAGAACACCTCAAGTATGCGTTCCAAATGCATTTTCCTATGGAGAAAGCTACCAACAACACGGCTGAATGCGAAGGGCTCCTTGTCGGGGTCAAGATTGCAACAGAGTTGGGAATCTAAAAGTTGATCATCCATGGAGATTCGCAGCTTGTTGTGAGGCAAGTTAACAAGGATTACCAGAGTCCGTTGATGGAAGCATACATTGAAGTAGTAAGAAGGTTGGAGGAACACTTTGCGGATCGCAAACAGACATGAGCCATATGCGGAAAACAACACTGCTAATTATTTGTCAAAGTGTGCCGCCTAGAATCTCCCTATGGATCTAGGGACCTTCGTCCTTCACCGGACACCAGCAGAACCCTCCAGAGGTCCCCGGTAGAGAAGCTGCCAGGAATAATCCTCCCTCGCTTGGTGAGCTGCACTCTTCCGCGGGTCTACAAGCCCCTGCGGTCGAGGTAGGCGCTCTCACGAGTGAAGAAGTGCCGTTGGTCCTAGTTGTCGAGCCACAAGCTCCCACTTGGGCACGACATATCGTCCGCTACCTCCAAATAGGAGAACTTTCTAAAGAGCAAGAAGAAGCTGAAAAAGTTGCCCGGAGGACCAGTATGTATGAATTTGTCGAGAACACATTATGCAAAAGGAGACCCAAAGGTGTGAAGCTGAGGTGCATTTGTCGGGAAGAGTGAAAGGAACTATCGGTAGAGATACACAAAGGCGTGTGCGACTCCCATATTGGGTCAAGAGCCTTGGTTGGGAAAGCCTTCCGGCAAGGTTTCTACTGCCCACGGCCATCCAAGATGCAATTGAGCTAGTCACCAAATGTGAAGCATGTCAGTTACACTCCAAAAACATTCATTAACCTGCTCAAGCTCTCCAGACGATCCCTTTAATATGGCCATTTTTGGTCTGGCCGCTCGACATCTTGGGCCCCTTCCCCCGTGTTATCAGGGGCTTGGAATTCATGTACGTTGCAATCGACAAGTTTACAAAGTGGCCGGAAGTGGAGCCCATGAGGAAGGTGACCGCACCATCAGCTATCAAATTCTTGAAAGGATTGGTGTGCCGTTTAGGAGTACCCGCCAGAGTCATTAGTGACAACAGCACCCAATTTACAAGTCGTGACTTCATGCAATATGTTCAAACCATCGGAAGCAAGGTTTCATTTGCCTCTATTGCTCATCCCAGGAGCAATGGACAAGCCGAGAGGATGACCGCTAAAGTGCTGCATGGACTCAAGACAAAGACCTTCGATAAGCTATGAAAGTGTGGAAGACGCTGGATTGACGAGCTTCTGGTGGTTCTTTTGTCCCTTCGTAGGACACTTAATTGAGCTACCGGCCAGACTACCTTCTCCCTAGTCTATGGGGCAGAAGCAGTGATCCCCATGGAACTCATATACTGGTCACCTCGAGTATTTTCCTATGACGAAGTAGAGAAAGAGCAGCACCGTCGTGACGACGCCGTGCTCCTTTAGGAGAATTGTCTCCGGGCTGCTATGGGTGGTGCACGCTACCAGAAAGACCTGCTCTGCTATGACAGCCATAGGGTCCATGCCCGGAGCCTTGGGGAAAGCGACCTTGTCATTAGGCGTGCTTAGTCTGCCAAGGGTTCCAACAAGTTGACACCGGAGTGGGAAGGCCCTTACCAAGTAGTACAACAAACCAGACTTGGGGTAGTCCATTTCGAGACCGAAGATGGCATCTAAATGCAACCTCATGGAATATTGACATCTTCGCAAGTTCTACCCATAAGGCGCGGCTGCCAAGCCCCGCACCGGCAGCCACCTGCCGGCGTCATGGGAACGGGGCTACAAAGACTCTCCTACCTGCAGCCCATGACGTGGCTCCATCGATGGCTTGGTACGGCCCAGCTTCAGCAACAACAACCCAAGACCCTCGCGAGGGGCCAAGCCTCGCGAGGCGGATGACATCAAGGCCTCCCTGGGGGGCCGCCTCGCCAGGCTGGCTCCTGAGGAGCGGAGATATCAAGGCGAGGTGCACCTCATGGGGTTCACATGACATGAGCCATGACGACCAAGGCCAGGCGGGCGCCAGCGGGCGTAGTGTACCAGTTTTCCCTTTGGTGACAAGGAGGCAAGCGCAGGTGCGGAGTCCCGAGGAATCAAGCAAAGTTTTCCATATCGGTGCAACAAGACCAAGACCTCCAAGACGGCAGGACGGAGGTCATCGCGGAGCCCACCTTGGCGTCACCACCAGAGGCCCTTGCAGGCAAAGACTACTTTTGTTAGGATAACTTGTACTAGTTGTCCTCCTTCAAATTTGGCCGTTGTGGGATCCCTTCCTGCCTTGCATTTGGGAAGTGGAGCAAGGCCTCTATAAATAGGACTTAGCCACCACCATAGAAGAGGGGACTCACCCACTAGCTCATCGATCTCAAGAACACCTCACCTCCTGAGGCTGTTCAACCACTGTACAAGTTCATCCTCAGCCTCTCGAGGCAATCCACTACAAAGCAGGAGTAGCGTATTACACCGCAAGGTGGCATGAGCCAGGATAAACTATTGAATCTCTTGTCCCTTGGGTTTGTCGAGTTAGGCCTTGGAATTGCTGAGTAGGAAGATTGGTGAGGACGAGTTCATCGCACGCACCCCAGTGTTCGAACCTCTCAACGGTCTGCGGAACCCCAGATCCGACATTTGGCATGCTAGGTAGGGGTGCGTCGGAGCCTCTCTTCCGTCGAGCAACTCGCCGCCGCTCCACCACGTGCATGGCTGACGCTCATCGAGCCCGTGCTGAGCGTCGGGCTGCTCTTACCGCTCGCGTCTCCTAGACGGCGCCCATCGGCGGACCTCCCCGTCGTTCTCCATCGCCTGTCGCCAACGCCGCCACCGGCCCACCGGGGCATGAGCAGCAAGCTTCGTTGCTGCACCCCTCCATGCGACGTGATGGACGCACGGCCAGCCCATCGCTGACTCCGGCCGGTTCGTCATCTCACGCTCGTCGCGGGCCGGCGGACGCACGGGCTGCACTACTCATGGCACGCAAGCTCCTGCGTTAGTGCCCGGTCGACGACTTCTACGAAGACTGGCTGGACCACATCACCAAGCTTGTCAGCGCCGCTGGGGGCTCTCCCTCGCCGTCCCTCTCGAAGCCACGCCCGCCGCCTGCCACGGGCGGCGTAGCCCACGGAGTGCCTCCGCAACCTCCTAGTCAAGACATCACCCTCAGACCAAGGCAAGCAACCCCATAGCATGACCCGCCGCACAGGGCACCCGTGCATGGAGAAGAAAGGTGCCAGGAGGTCCAGCGGCCACAAGAAGGTGCTCTGGCGGTCCCAGCATCACCACGTCAAGACCGCGCGCCACCTACGATGGTGGCGCGCGAGCGCCAAGATCAGGCTCCACCTCCACGCCGGGCTCCCGTGACCTGTGCGGGCTGGCGAGCCTTCACTCCCGAGCTCCGCAGCGTCGTCTGGCCAAGGAAGTTCAAGCCTGAACTACCTCCATGCTACGACGGTACCCACGACCCTGCTGAGTTCCTACAGCTCTACGATCAGAGCATCGAGGCGGCCAACATTGACGACAAGATCATGGCGAACTGGTTTCCCATGGCCCTCAAGGATGGCGCACACTCGTAGCTCCTGAACCTTCCCGTAGGATGGATCTCCTCCTCAGGCGAGATGCATGAGCGCTTCGTCGCCAACTTCCAGGGAACCCGCAACCGCCCGCCTGCCGCGGGTGGTCTGCGGCGCATCAAGCAGCAGCTGGGGGAAACCCTCCAGAAGTACATCCAGTGCTTCAACAGCGTTTGTCTCAATATCCTCAAGGTGTCGAACGATGCCATCATATCAGCGTTCTATGACAGCGTCCGCTATGTCAAGATGAAGGAGGAGCTCATCATACATGAGGACCCGTCCATGGCTCTGGAGGTGTTCAACATGGCAACCAAGTGCGCGAGAGCCGAGGAAGGACGCCTCTCCCTCCTCGAGCTCCCAGTGGCTGACCTAGATGACAAGAAGGCCAAGGCCAAGGACGTGAAGCGCAAGGGGGCGGCCGAGCTCGTGGCTGAACCAGAGATGAAGCGCGGCAGTGACCACCTAGAGTCATCCAAGAGCAGTCGTCCATTCTGCGTCTTCCACAACGTACATAGCCAAAACACCAATGATTATCAGGAGCTTAGGGCCATCCGTGATGGGCGCCTCGATCGACGCCTTGAGCGCAATGATCGAGGCTACTGCCCTGGAGTAGGTCAAAGTGGAGGACGCTTGGACGATCGCGGCCCCCGCAAGGAGTGGCGCGACCAGCCGCGTGAGGACCGATGGCAGGGCCAGCCTCACGAGGGCGCCTGGAGAGATCAGCCTCGTGAGGACTGTTCTCAGGGAAATGCAGGCCTCCCTCCACTGCTGCCACCGCCAAGAAGGAACGACGACCACCACCAAGACGAGGGGGCTGGGGGCTTCCAGGAGCCTCGTGCCATCGCCTGCATCCTGGGCTGCACACAGGCCCCAGCGTCCCAACGCATCTTCAAGAAGTTCGACCATGAGGTGAGCGCGACCCTTACCAGGCTCGACGTCACGCGCCCACTCAGGTGGTCCAAGTGCACCATCACCTTTAGCTCGTCCGACCAGCTCAAGTGCGCGGAAAATACTAGCGCCCTCCCAATGCTCTGCTCTCCCGTCATCAACAATGTCCTCGTCACCAAGATCCTCATCGATGGCGGTGCGGGGCTTAATCTTCTCTCCATCAAGATGTTCGATCGCCTCCAGGTGCCCTATGATCAGCTACAGCCCACCAAGCATTTCTCAGGAGTAACAGAGGGCTCCACCACCCCGATAGGGAAGATCTGCCTCCCTATCACCTTCGGCAAGCGAAACAACTACCACATGGAGCTTATCGACTTTGATGTCACCCACATCCCCCTTCCATGCCATCCTTGGTATCCATCCCTGGCCAAGTTCATGGCGGTGACTCACCATGGTTACAATGTCCTCAAGATGCTAAGGAACCACAACATCATCAAAGTAGGTTGCGAGGACAAGGATGCAGTGTGCTCTCTCGAGCACGCCTACCAGGCTGAAGCAGTCGAGGACCCAAACAACCAGGGCACCATTCATCCTCCTGAGGCTGCCCCCAAGAAGAAGAAGCAGCTGCTCCGCCAAGAGCCTCAGGAGAGCAATGTATCTAGCGGCACCACCTCAGGACCTGTGCCCACGGATGGGGCTCCTCCCTCTCGTGCATAGGAAGGCGTGCCCAGCGCCCTCCTTAGGATGGGCTCGGGGGCTGTCTTCTGGAGGGCCTCTGACTTAGCCCATGTCACGAGGGAGGCGCTTGCGCACCACATGGAGGCGTGCTACATCGCATGCTTCCCCCACGATGGCACAAGGAACAGGCTGCCGGGTGCTCAGGAATTCATCGTAAAGACGACCGAGGAGCTTCAAGAGGCGAAAGCCATGTGCGGCGATCGCCGCCCACCACCTGGCGCGGCTCATTGTCCTAGCGAGGACAATGAGCTACGCGTCTGCGTCAATGTTCCTGGGCTCAATAGGGCCGCATCCCAGGAGTGCTTCTGGCCATCGCATGATGGTCGGTGTGAGGGCCTCCCTCACAGCTACATTCGCATGCCATTTGGCCTGCCGAACACGGCTGTTACCTTCCAGCATCGCATGCGGAGCATCATGGCAGCTCAGGAGGTGAGGCACCGCGCGGTCCTGGCGGAGATGGCGATGGATCTTTGCGAGCCTCCCGAGGTTGAGGACCTAGGTGGCTCGTGAGGAGTGACTTCTCCACCATGCACCTTCAGCTACTCCAACATCTCTTTAGCAACGGAGCCAGGTGACATTTTCCAGTTTATTCAGTTGGGGGCACCCCATGGGCTGCATCTCCCCCAAATTGCATGGGCCTATCCCTGCGGCGTGTATCTTTCTTGCATCTTCTAGTCGCTCTTTTGGGGGCACCCCTCGGGCTGCATCATCCCCAGGCTGCGTGGGTCTGTCCCTGTGGCGTGTAACATTCTTGAAAAGCTAGCTTTACCTCCTTCCATAAATCGCTTTATGATTATCATCTACCTGTCCGGTACTTCATTGCCATTAACGTTGTGCGCGCTTGCAAACCCACCCACGACCACCTCATGATTATGGGCGGGCACGACATCTGTGCTCGGGTCCATCCCTACAACGTCACTAAACCCAAGTGGCTAAGCTCTGGCTCGCGGGCCAGCTCCCGTGCACGTCAGCTCCCATGGTCCTTGGTGCCTTGTCCTCACATGAGCTAATCGGGGACGGGTGAGTTAGGGCGCGTGCCACGGTGCCTCGCAACCACGGGAGCAGCATGCCGTTTGTCTTTCTTCAGGATTTTTCGCATGAGAAGACTGGGCACGATGTCTCTGCTTGGGTCCGCCCCTGCAGCGTCAATAAACCCAATGGCTGAGCTCTATCTGGCGGGCCGGCCCAATTCACGTCACCTCCTGGGTGTCGGATTTCGGGTTCCGACAGATCCTTAAGGTTCGAACTCTGGGGTGCGCACGGAGATCTTTCCCCTACCGACTCGTGCTTCTATGGCTCGCAAGAAATCTAGGCTAGAAAGAAGAACACACAAGGGACACGAGGTTTATACTGGTTCGGGCCACTGATGTGGTGTAATACCCTACTCCAGTGTGTGGTGTAGTGGATTGCCTCATGGGCTCATGATGAACAATACAGGGGAAGAACGGCCTCGCGAGAGGTGTTCTTGAGCTGGTGTAGTGTGTTCTACTTGGTCCGGACCTTTCTCTCTTTCTTTCTCTTCTGTCTTTCTTTCTCTCTGGACCTCTCTCTTCTTCTTTCTCCCCTTGGACCTCTCTCTCCTTCTTTTTCCTCCGTAGCCCTCTCTCTCCCTCTTTTTTGGGGGCTAGTCCTATTTATAGAGGCCCTGGTCCTCTTCCCAAAAATGAGTGGGAAGGGCGCCAACAATTGGCCATTTTGAAGGGCAACATCTAATACAAGTTATCCTGACCAAAGGTGGTCTTCAGCTACCAAAAGCACTAGTGATGACGCCGTCTTGTGCTCCACGGTGAACTCCGTCCTGCCGCTCTGCTGGTCTTGGTCTTGTTGCACCGGAATGGTAACCTTTGCCTGATGCCTTTTCCTGTGCTTGCTCCCTTTTCACCGAAGGGGAAACAAGGACACAACGTAGGCCGGCGCCCGCCTGGCGCCCGCCTAATCTCGATCGTCATGGCTTGCGTCACGGGCTCCTCGCGAGCACCCCTGCCTTGATCTCTCCGCCTCCTCGCGAGCCTGCCTGATGAGGCTGCTCCTGTGGAAGCCTTCTGTCGTCCGCCCCGCAAGGCTTGGCCCCTTGCGAGGGTCTTGAGCTTGAGTGGATGAGGCTGGGCCGCATTGGGCCCCCACTCGAGCCACGCCGCCGGCCGCAGGCAAGCAAGTCTGGGGACCCCCATTCCCAGAACACCGACACTGGGGTCGCTGGTGTTCGGCCTTCTCATGTGATAGCCTCAGGAGATTCATTAGGCGCAAGTTGTCTGACCATCTTGCAGGGCCATCACAAGTATTCCAAATCATGTTCAGGCACAACTCGCCTTGAGGTAGGGCCTTGTGAGACCCGTGCTGGCTCACGAGTGCCAGACGCACGTCCTCCAGCCCTACCATGGAAGCCACATGTCGGGGTGGGGCTGTACACACCCCAGGGGCTCCACTCAGAGGGAGTCCCCACCCACGCACCAGTGGAAGCACCATGCTCTGCGCTGGCAGTCCATACAGTCGAGGAGCGGCTATGCCCGAGAACTAGGGGTGGAAATTGGTAGTGTATAATCCAAAATATCCGATGTCCGTATTCGAGAAAATGCCTATTCGTATCCGAAACATCCACATTCGAACCAAAATGGAAATGGAAATTATCCGTATCCGAATTTATTTAACCAAAATGGAAATGGAAATGGTATGAGATATCGACACAGATATGGATATGGAAGTGGATATATCCGTGTCCGAGTAAGATTGTGGGAGGTAATTTTCCAACTTCTAGCCCCAAAATTCCAATTATCCAACACAAAAGCCAAATAAGTGGTCAAAGTTTACTCTTTTTATGATTAAACTTAGAAATTAGTATGCATTACAATAGTGTGTATTCATAAAACCTATTTATCATTGACTTATTGTATGTCACAAGTTAATTTTTTCATGTCATATAGCTATTGACTAATTTACTTAAGTAATATGTTGTTATTATTCGTATTCGTTCCGAATCGAATAAACATCCAATACGTATCCGTATTTGAATAACATCCGAGCCGCATCCATATCCGATAACATCCGTATTCGCATTCATATTCGTTCTGAAAATATGGATATGGAAGTGGTAAGAGCACTATCCGATCCGCATCTAACCCGTTTCCACCCCTACTGACAACTGGGGGCGGCCCCATGGCCACATTAACGTCAGGGAGCCTCTAGGCTCAATGGCCAGCCTTATCGCAACACTTTCCCTTTGGGAGAGTCGCGCGTCGGGGCTGGGCACGGGGGGCTATGCTTAGGTGTCATCTAGTGTACGCCACCCTGCCAAGTCCCTTGGACCTGGTCGTCGTGCGCCCCTCCCGAGCGGGACCTCGGCAAGGAATGGTATGGCGGTCTGTTCGTACGTCAAGGGGTACTCTTGAGCATCGTGAATCAGGAGCCTAACCGGTCACGTAGCCCCTCACCCCTTGGTCTCGTCCTGGTGATCCGGACGACCAAACGGCGGCTGAGGCATGCGCGGGGCCAGACCCTGCCGACATAGAACACTAAGACCTACTCTCATATCTCCTTCCCGAGGGCTGTTCGTATGTCAAGGGGGGCTCCTGAGCATCGCGACTCAGGAGCCTAACTGGTCACGTAGCCCCTCACCCCTTGGTCTCATCCTGGTGATCCGGACGACCCAAAGGCGGCGGAGGTATGCGCGGGGCCGGGTCCTGCCGACACAGAACATTAAAGCAAACAGGAAGGAAATGGAAAATCCTAGCAAATTATTATAATACGTATTATCTCTTAAAAACGCCAAGCACATATGTTCTTACGCCTCCACGAGGCAAGATACATGTTGCAGGAGATAAGATGAAGGGGAGCGCCACATACGAGCTTCTTCTTCAGCCTTGAGCGTCACCGTCGCCAGTGAGGGGTGCCCCGTCGTCGACAACATCGCCGTCACTTGTGCCTTCAACCGTGGTCGTAGGTTCAGCGGCATCATCGGCCGTGGGTGCGGGGTCAATGGTGAGCAACTTTTGCAGCAAGTCCTCCACCCGATCCTTCACGGCTTCAGCAGCATCATCACAGTGCTCTAGGCCAACGTCTCAAGCAAAGCACCGAAGTCAAAGTTCAGGTCACAGAGGTGGAGGATGCTGAAGAAATGAGTCAGGGACGAGGAAGAGAGTGCTTGGGCCTCTCCTTCCACCATGGGGCCGACCCCAAGAACGACACCCTCAAGCACCACGATAAGATGCGGGAGCAGCTCCGCGGGGCCCTCCTCAGCATTCACCAATGGCTTCTTCAACCCCCTCCCGTAGAGATCCTGCAGCGCCTTGCAGGACATCTCCTCGAGAGAATCAAAAGTGGCACGGTCTTTGGCAAGAACTTTTGCCTTGGTCTCTAGCTGGGGCTTCTCTGCCTCCACCTCCTCCTTCAGCTTCCAGGCGCCCGCGCTCTGCGGCCTGCTCCCGTGCCAATCGCTCCAGCTCAGTGTCACGATCGGCGACCGCATATTCCCAAGCCTTCAGCTTCTCCTCCCACGCCTCGCGCTGACGGTGCTCGGTAGCCTGTTGGTCGCGAAGGGTCTTCAGCTTCGCTCTGCCCCTGGGCAGCGCTCCTCGGCTGCCACGACACACTTTATAGCCGCATCACGGGCAGCCGCGGCTAGGCCAACAGCCTGTTTGCCCTCCATTGAGGCCGCCACGGCCTGGCTCGATGCCGCCCTAACGGATGCGTCAGCTCTAAGCCAACCTGAGATCCGCTCCAAGCGCCCCGACGCCAGGCACCGATTGGCGCCTTGAAGATCGTTGTGAAGCTAGTTCAGCGCAGAAAGAGCCTCCTCCAGAGCATCGGGTGTAGTAGAAGGGACCGGGGGCTCCGGAGCCTTCGGGATTACAGCAGGCGAGCTAAGGGCGAGCGCCTCCGGAGTTGGATCGGCCGTAGGGATCACCTCCTCACGAGGACGGGCCTCCGGACCTCGTGAGGACGACCCAATTGCAGGGGCACGCAGGCCGAGCCCGTCCTTCTGTGGTGGAGGTGGCGCAACCACAATAGGCTAATGGGCCACGATGGTCCCGGTCGCCTCCATATTCTTTTTCATCACCGGCATTGGCCTGGCCATACATGAGGGAGGCATCAAGACACTACGTCAAGAACAAGGAACAAAGACCAAGACAGTGCACTTACTGGTCCATGGTGGCATAGTCCCTCACCCTGTTCTGAAGCACCATGCCCGCGGGCTTCGCGGGCCTGGGCGTCGGCGTGCGAGGTCCAACGGCGGACAAGGGCACGACGACTAGGTCCATGGCAGGCTCGGCCGATGGCGAGGCGGGGGCACCGCCTCAAGGGACCAGCACCGACCTGCTCTTCTTTGGTACCCCTTGCTTCAGCTCCTGACAGAGCAAGGTGGAGACCCTGACAGAGCAAGGTGACTCCCTGAGAGGGTGCTCGCCAGCATCGTCATCGTCGGAGAGGGTGCAGAGGATGTCGGTATGGCGCGTGGGAAAGGTCTCCCCTGCCCCCTCCCGGGTCGCCTCCGGGTCCACCCTCTCCTCCTGGTTAGACTCGTCGGAAGACATCGTCACCACCGGGGCCGGGAGCTGGGAAGGCTATGGAGGAACAAGCTTGCGCTCGTCGAAGACAGGCATGGCGGCGACGATCTTCTCTCCGTCTAGGCAACAATACAACGGAAGATGGGAGTCCCAGGGGCAGCCCTGGTCCTTCCCGAGCAGGGTGCCTAAAATCAGGTCAACTCCTCCTGGGACAAGTCATGCGGGCGCAGGCGGAGATCAGCGCCTGCGCCCTTGAACTTCCACAAGGGGCGCGAGTGCGCCTGGAGCGGAGCCAGGCATCACGTCAGGAATTCCTTCACGATCATGGCCCTTGTCAGCTTCTCCGCCCTCGGTCATCGGTCTGCAGCTCTGCCGCCATCCTCTCCAGCAGCGGCTTCGCCCTAGGATCGGTGATCTTCTCGTGGGTCCACCTGTCCTGGGGCATCAGCTATAAGGTTGGCAGCACCAGTTGGGGCCGGACGCGCTTGGAATCCATGAAGATCCACCTGTCCCTGAAGACATCCACCTTCTTCGCTGCTCGCAAGATCGTGTTGCTATCATGCACCGAGACGAAGTTGGCGCACCCCGAGCACTGGGTGCCGTTGACTTGGAGGTAGAAGAGGTGATGGATTAGCGCCACAAAAGGCATCACCCCCCATTAATGCCTCACAGTAAAAGGCAAAGATCGACAGGAGGAGGATGGAGTTGGGGTGAGATGGAGAGCGTGGAGCCTGTAGTGGCGAAGGACGGCGAAGAAGAAGATGTTGTGCTGGAAGAAGGGGTAGAAGGAGCTGCCCATTGTCTCTAGCTTAGCGGAGTCGACCTGCAGCTCTGCATCCCCCCTTTCATTGCTTTCATCGGCCGTCACCTCGAGCACCATGACGAGGTGCTTCTCCTTGGTGATGGTGGACGCGCTCAAGGCTGGTACGAACCAAGAGGCTTTATGCCTGGACACGATGGAAGATCTAGCCTTGTTGGTGACCATCAGTTGCTAATTCGGGATGAGGTTGGTGGATCTGGAGGTTTTCTGAGTAGAAGTGAAGGGGATCTGGAGCAAGACGAAGGAAGGGCAATGAAGGCTACGCGTCGGATGTCAGCCTTTTGTCATCCAGGAGCGGTTGCAGACGCTGCGTCGGAGCGGAGGCGCCCACGCCGTATGTGGATGGGGCCCGCGGTGCTCCACACTTGCCCTTTGGCTTTGCCTCGAAGCTATGTATGAGCGCGCCTTCGGCCCGGGGGCTACTGTCGGCATCCTGGGAACGGGGGTACCGAGACTTGCTTGCCTGTGGCCCACGACATGGCTCCGTTGACGGCCCGGTACGGCTTAGCTTTAGCAACGAGGTGGAAGACACCAAGGCCTCCCTAGTGCGGCCTTGCCAGGCTGGCTCCCAAGGAGCAGAGATATCAAGGCGAGGTGCACCTCGTGAGGTTCACATGACGTGTGCCATGACGACCAAGGCCATGCGGGTGCCAGCAGGCGCAGAGTACCAGCTTCCCCTTTGGTGCCAATGAGGCAAGCGCAGGTGTGGAGTCCCGAGGAATCAAGCAAAGGTTTCCATATTGGTGCAACAAGACCAAGACTGCCAGGATGAAGGTCGTCACGAATCCCATCTTGGCGTCACCATCATATGCTCTGGTAGGTGAAGACTACTTTTCTCAGGATAACTTGTACTAGTTGTCCGCCTTCAAATTTGGTTATTGTGGGTTCCCTTCCCGCCTTGCATTTGGGAAGAGGACCAAGGCCGCTGTAAATAGGATTTAGCCACCACCATAGAAGAGGGGATCATTTTCAGATCATCCTCTCACCCACTAGCTCATCGAGCTCAAGAACACCTCACCTCCTGAGGTTGTTCAACCACTATACTAGTTCATCCTCCGCCCCTCGAGGCAATCCACCACAAAGCTGGAGTAGGGTATTACACCGCAAGGTAGCCTGAACCAGGATAAACTGCTACGTCTCCAGTCACTTCGGTTCGTCGAGTTAGGCCTAGGAATCGCTGAGTAGGTAGATTGGTGAGGACGAGTTCTTCGCACGCAACCCAGTGTTCGAACCCCTCAAGGGTCTCCGGAACCCCGGATCTGACACCACCCTTTTGTAGAAGCCTTGCTGATGCGCATGTAACCCTTTGTACAAAGCCAGGCGCAATCCCTGAGCACAGATCACAAAACGAACCATTGGCGCCCTAAAAACATGGATGCATGATTATCTTAGCATAAATTTTCCATGATCATTTAGATGGGGACATATGCTGCTTTGTTGTCCCCTGCACTAACTATAGGGTTCTTGCCGCAGACTTGCTCCTGGGAAGAAGAAACAGAAAACAAGCTTACATAATCACTCCTTAGCAAGCCAAACAGATAAGTTTTCTCTTTGTCCATACGTGTCTCTATAATAAGAAAACTTGTGCTTGGAAAAACCGTGTCACTTTCAAAGCATTTGTGCTCCCATCCTTTTATCCGAACGTACTTTCAATCAGGGGTGGTTGTAGTGTCATTTGCTGCAGAATGATTGACAAGGGGCCGGTCCCCTTCTATAGTGTTAAGCTCGGCAGGCCAGGCCTCGCGGCAACTACAGAAGGCACCAACAAGATAGCTTGTGGGAAACTTGTTTACTTAAAAGTATAGAGGCATTCCTCCTCTGCATGGATAAGATACATGCACAAGTACCCGGCAAGGCTTGTCTCTTTTCATTAATATGCGGATCAACAAGTACAAACCTTACAAAACACAAACATGGAAAAAAGAGATTACATATCTAAGGCTAAAATTTGGCAAGTGCCTACATGTTTTAGACTGAAAAAGGATAAGTGCCCCGTAATCCCTTTCTTGTCCCTCTCCTCCTAGGAACTACAGCAGGAGGCAAAGAGGGAAAAAGGAGTTCCTAGGCAGAAGCCCAGCCTGACCCCGTCAAGGCCCGCTGGATGCAGTCTGTCAAGATCAGGAGGGCGCAGACGAAGGTGATGCGCGGGGAGAGCGGCTAGGTCATGCGCTGGTCACCGCCACCAGGACCAGCTGGACAAGGCAGCATGGGCACCGGCATGAAAGGCGAAGCCAGAGTCCACGGGGAAGCCTATCGGGGTCCAGCTGGAAGACTGCTGGAAGAAGTGGAAGCATCCACACCCAACTCCCTGGCAAATCGCCTTGCTGGGGAAGAAGACCCAGGTGTAGATGGTGCTACCACAGCCACCTTGCGGATGACGATGGTGCGGCTGATGTTCAGCCAGAGTCGGAGCCATCATCCTCCCCATCGGTGCCGCTGTCATCACCGACACTTTCCTCCTCATCGCAGTCGAGCGAGGAGGAGCTTTCGTTGTCGGTTGAGCTCTCCACACAACACCCTAAGCAAGCACCCGAACGGGCGAATACCTTGACGGAGAGCGGGATGGCATCCATTAACTTGAAGTGAAGGACTTGCCGCACCGCAAAGCTATGGGCACAAGCAAAGGTCTTCCAGCCACGCCGGAGAAGCATGACATAGGGTACGGGGAACTCTACATCCGCCCGCATGCTGCCGTTGCAGCAGCCCCTCATAGACTCATTGAGATCAAAGTCACTATCACCATCCTCATCATAGTATCCATGTTCAACATCGTCTTGTGATTGATCAATTCCTAGAGAGAGTGATTCATTAGATAGGTTATCATCACAATGTTCATCTTTATGAATACTAATGGCTTCGGAGATGATATTGCTAATGATTCCAACATCTCCTTTGGCACACATGAGGTTAGTAAGCTCAAATAAACAATCACAACACTTCGAATAATCGGAATTCATCTTACTCAAAGCAATAGACTTGTGAAGAATCTAATCTAATTTTTGCAAGGAATACTTTGGAAATCGATCCTCAAGAAATCTCCATATGGTGTAAGCACAATCAAGAGCAGGCAAGCTAGCAATCAAGTTTGTAGGTAATACTCTAGTGATTAGATTGACAGTTCTAAGATTGTGGATCATGTCAATAGACTCATCAAGGGTAGGCTGCAAGGGGTCAACAAGGGGTGCACAAGGGCTAGTAATGTACTTGTTCAAGTGATATTCATTGAAAATCTCAAGCATCTCAAGTTTCCACTCATGAAATATCTCTCCATCAAGTATAGGTACACTACGTGTAAGACACCCCAACGTAGACTCATCCATCTTCCTCCAATGGTGACTAAACCAAAGCAATGGAGGCCCTGATACCAATTGTAGGATCGAGAAGAGGTTTCTAGAGGGGGGGGGGGCGATTAGACCCTCAACAAAGATATGGAGCACCTTTTAATTTCTTTAAGTTAAGGTGGAGTTTTAGCACAAGTTTAAACATTCACAATACATTTCGAGCAAGCATGGCAAGAGTATATGAGTAGCGGAAAGTAAAGCATGCAACTTGCAAGAAAGTAAAGGGATATGGTTCGAGTGTGCAAATGCAATTGGAGACACGAAGATTTTTGGCATGGTTTTGATAGGTGGTGCTATCATACAACCACCTTGATGGAGTCTTCAACCCACGAAGGGTAACGGTTGCATGAGTCCACAGAGGGATCCACCCACGAAGGGTCCATGAAGAAGCAACCTTGTCTATCCCACCATGGCCATCGCCCACGAAGGACTTGCCTCACTTGTGTAGATCTTCACGAAGTAGGCGATCTCCTTGCCCTTATAAACTCCTTGGTTCAACTCCAGAATCTTGACAGAGGCTCCCAAGTGACACCTAAACAATCTAGGAGACACCACTCTCCAAAAGGTAATAGATGGTGTCTTGATGATGAACTCCTTGCTCTTGTGCTTCAAATGATAGTCTCCCCAACACTCAACTCTCTCAAAGATCTGGATTTGGAGGAAAGATGATTTGACTGGAAAGCAACATGGGGAAGGCTAGAGATCAAGATTCGTTTGGTTGGATTGGAATATCTTGGTCTCAACACATGAGTAGGTAGTTCTCTCTTAGAAAATGAATGGTGGAAGTGTATGCATGTTCTGATGGCTCTCCCTGAGAATGGAGGATGGGTGGAGAGGGGTATATATAGCCTTCACACAAAAACTAGCTGTTACACACAATTCAACAAACTCGGTGGGACCGAATTGAGAAACTTGGTCAGACTGATTTGGTTCAAAATGTGAACATTAGAGTTTTTGGTGGGACCGATATGATCAACTTGGTGGGACCGATGTGCTAGGGTTAGGGTAAAACCTCATCTCAGTTTGACCGATTACACAAACTCGGTGGGACCGATTTTGGTAATAAGCAAAAAAGAGAGTTGGTCAAGAAAACTCGGTGGGACCGATTGCATATCTCGATGAGACCGAAATAATTGCAATAGGCAATAGAGAGTTTGCAAGCCTATCTCGGTGAGACCGAGATCCCATTAGTGACACCGAAATGATTATGTTTTCTGGCAGTGATTATGTCAAGGGAACTCGGCGGCGCCGAATAGATCAAATCGGTGGGGCCGAGTTTGACTTTTGGTTTAGGACATATGTGAAAATGAGAAAGTGGTCGAGGGCTTTGGAGCATATCACTAAGAATTTTGAGCAAGCAAGCCATTAAGCAACATCTCATCCCCTTTGAATAGTATTGGCTTTCCTATGGACTCAATGTGATCTTGGATCACTAAAATAGAAAATGTATTGTCCTGAGATTTTGAGCTTTTGCCAATCTACTGTCCATAGTATCTTGAAGGGGTTCCACATCCTCTTGTCCATGCCACTCCATTTTTGAACTCATTTGAAATATACTAGATAAAGATATTAGTCGAACAAGAGATATGTTGACATTAATTACCAAAGTCACCGAGGGAGCGCTTGTGGTTTCACCAACATTAGGCCCCAGATTGATTTGAGCTTGTTCGTGTCAATCTTCAATCCTTCCGGTTGGCGAATCTCCTTTTAGTCTTCTGAATGCTTAACTTTGAACATCTCTTCATAACCCGCCGTCAAAAATGATAATTCCACTTTTGTAAATTCAGAAAAATCCTCATGACATCCTAGTGGATCTTTTTATAAATCCACCATTCCAAAAATCGAGGCATCCTTTTATTGTAAAATTTATTGCACCTCCTCGATCTTCCCATAGGTCTTTTACTGTTCATTAGTTTACTTATAAATAAGCACGGGGGTGCGCCTTTTCAGTTTTAGCTCGTCTCCCCCACTTCTTCTTCCTCGCGAGACCGTCACAATGGGAGCTCCGGCGCATCTGTCAAACAGCGCCTACCTTCTTCAGGCGAAGTCGTAGCACTGCCCTGTCACCGTCGAGATCTAGCGGCATGTCTCCGCTTTCCTCCATCGCAAACAAGTACTATTTCTACCCTTTCTCAAATCTGCATTAGGTCAATTGAGTTCATAGAGTTCATCGGAGTTCATCCTAGATCATCACATCCTTTGAACATAAACTATTTTTGATCCGAAAACATTAGAGAAATACCGCAGTAGCAATTTTAGCACCATCTTGAATTTTAACAACTTGAATTCCCTTCTAGAATCAATGGGTATCTTGCTAGCTCTTCCACCACTGATTTTTAGGTTTAGTCATTCTTTTTTATTTTTTGAACTTCCTTCAGATCTGTAAATATAGTTGCTCCATACTGAATCTTGTTTGCTCCATACTTAGTTCAATTTTGTGCAATCCTAAATCTTAATTGACCTGCCCATGGAATCTTTGGCGGCTTATCAATGTGTCTGTAACCCGCGAAAGTGTTGGAAATTTCCTCTTTTAGTCTACTCGCAATTAGCTTAAGGCGGCTTATCTTTATATTACTCATTCCGGTACTATTGATGAGTCAGTATCCCTGTTTAAACAACTAGCCATCCTATTACTATTAGGTGACTCAACATGGCAAAAACCACCCTTTGCAATTGGGGTCTTTCTTTGGTCACTGAACAAATTCCCAAATATTATGTGGATCAAGGTCTCTTGGTGGCTCGGGAAGAGATTGGTTGGCGAATCAGCAAGGAGAAAATGTCCCTAACCCAGTTGAAGGGGAGGTGATAGTTTTTACCGATCATATCCTCGTCGGCTTTACTCCACTAGGGTCAAAGTTTTTCTGGGATGTCTTGCATTATGTCAGTCTCCATCCTCAAGACATAGGTCCGAATTCACTAACAAACCTTTGCCAATTTCAAGTGTTTTGTGAAGTTTACTTGCAAGTAGAACCCACCATTGCTCCCTTCAAGGAATTCTTCTACCTAAACCACCAAACTGAGCGAGCTAGCGGTCTGACTGAAGAATTAGGTGGAATCTCAATACAGAGACGCCGATATGGCTTCTTTCCCTCTGATGTCTTGTTAAGCCATCCCAAGGGATGGGTAAACACCTGGTTCTACCATAAGAACACTGCCCCAACCAATCAGAGTCCACTACCGGATTATCGGGTTGATCGCGTCCCCATCAATTTTAATACGCCAAGCCAAATTATACTAGCTAAACATACTGAAGCACTCCAATATTACGCCAAGGTAACAACTTTGTTAGCCAATGGGTTGATCGAAGTGGACTTAGCCTGTTGCTGGGTCTAATGGAAAATTCTTCCTCTGAGTTGCTGACCCAACTTAATGCGTGAATATTTTGGCAAGTCAGATGATCCTCAACGATATAGCTCTAATGATTTTACTGCTGAGGATGTCTTTCAAGTTGTGAAGTCTTTACTCGGGGAGTCAAAAGAAAATTGTAACAAGATAGGATTGCCTCCGTTCTCCAAGCTTAACCCGGCCCCAACTATAACTTTTACTCTATGTCCGGTTTAAAATATCTTTGATTTTGTTCTATATCTCACTTGTCAATCTTTGTTATTACATAGCTCGACTATGCTGTTTGGAAGAGGAAAATCAAGACTGCTGTGGCCAAGGTCCGAACCGGCCTGAAATAAAAAAACAAGCCTACTGCAAAACTTGATTCTCTTTGCCGACTCGGCCGACTGATGTAGGTGAGTGAGCTAACGCTTGATAACCCGTCAGAGGTAAAACTTGATTCTCTTTGCCGACTCTTTGTTGAATTAGCTAACTCCTCTTGTTCTTAGGATGAAGTCACCACCACCCGGGCTGATGATTCTGAGGTAATTCCTATCTCTTCTGGCTTAGACCCTGCACCTCCAGAAAGGATACAGCGGGTTGTCCAGAAAGTAAAGTTTTCTCACCCAGATGCTCACTTAGATCCCCACTTTATTTTGGAGAAAACTCAACATGGACTAAGGTGCCAAAATCAAAGTGGTGGCTCAGGCGAAGTGGTTATGTCATGAAACCTCTGCCCATGAAACCTCTGCCCATAAGGCCTGCTCATAAGGTCTATTTTCCACCGGGTTATGTCAGGAAACCTCTACCCATAAGGCCTGCTCAGGTGCCACACAGTTCAACCTTTTCCTTAACCAATGCTGGTCTTATAAGACACCCTCTTAACCCTTCTAACTCTAATTACCAGGAGTCGCCACCGTCTTCAAGAGGTTAATCTCAAATGAAGCTGCATGCCTTCATCGTAAACCGAGGGTAAGTCTTTGCTTTTGCTTATAACCACATAACTTATTGTCATATATTCCATAATACTTCATTATGATTCCTGGGTCAAAGCCAAAGAGAAGAAGAAAAAGACTCGAAATTCTTCCAAAGCCCCTGAAATTCCTGAGTTGGTTGAACAGGTGTTGATAACCCCTGAGGTCCAAACTGATGATCCTTAAGAACATCATAATGACAAAAATGACCCGCCTCCATAGACCAAGGCAACAGTTTCTGAAGCCATGGATGCTGACACTAACCAGGCGGGTAACCCTGACCCACCAAGTCTGAAACCTTCTTCATCCCCTGCAAAACCGACTAACGAGACCCCTGCTAATGAAAATGTTGATGATATTGCCATTACTGGGCTGACTTTTAAGGCGCCTGAAGGCTCCATAGTGCTAACCAAGCACTCAGCCAAGGAAGAGACGCCTTTACTAGAGAAGAGCAAGACAAAACTAGATCTGGAAAGCTATGCAGCATTCAGTGCAGACGAGTTGCATGCGGGCTATTTAAGCCGCCTTCATACAATCCGTGATAAGGAAGCCGGCTTAGTCAATCTGATGAAGCAAAAGTATGAGGTATGAATGAATTTAACCCCTCTCAGTCTTGTATATATATATCCACATAGCCCCAAGTCTTAAGCATAGGAAAAACATTGAGTATGCTTGATACTTATGAAGATTTCCAAAGTGTAGCCCCCAAGGGCTGGCTTATCTTTTGGAGAAAAGCCAACTCTCTGAAATGACAAACTTGAAGAATCAGTTGTAGCTCCCAAGGGCCAGCTTATCTTTATAAGATGAGCCGGGTCTTCTGTATCGCAGACTTAAAAATCATCGTACATTAGCCCCCAAGTGCCAAGAATATTGCTTGCAATGTGCTTGGGACTTAAATACAACTATTGAATACTAATTCAATCGTCTTAGCACTTATTGGAATGACATTATTCATTGTAACCCTTGGCATGAAGCTTTAAGTCTAGGCGAGTCAAACATGCCGACTTGAAGAAAACCTTGGAAATGCAACAAGTTGAATGTGCCAAGGCGGAATTATGCTTAAAGTCTCAATTGGAAGACTTAGAAAAAATCAAGTCCATCTTTGAAGCAGAAAGGACCACCTAGGAATTTGAGAAGGCTGCTGTATTAAAGCGTGCTGAAGACGCTGAAAATTAGCTTAAGCCGGTAGCCGCAGAATTGGCCAGCTTAAAGAAGCACATCTCTCAAATGACTGCTGCCATCATTGGTAAGTAAAAAAATTTCCCTCCATTGAAGTAACTCGCCTAGCAATTTAGAATACTAACTCACTTGGCAACCCTTGTTGTGAACGCTTAACAGGTGGCAGAAGTGCCAGCCTTGGGCAAAATGCAGTGACGGAGCTGAAAGCCATGTACTCCTTCACGGAGAATGTCGGTGGGAACGACACCTATGTGATCACAAGAATCCCTACTACGGTTGCGGGGCGCGGGGTCGTGAGAAGAGCGGATCAAACAGATAGCACACGGTTCGTTTATCCAGGTTTGGGCCGCGGGGATGCGTAAAACCCTACTCCTGCTTTGGTGGATTGTATATCTGTGTTCTTGAGATAGCTATGGGGCGTGAGGAGCTCCAAAAAGCCGAATCTCCCTCCTGGTCGCCTGGGGTCTCCTTTTATAGGAAAGGAGTTGCCACAGTGGCACACAGGTGGTGGAAAGGGAACAGTGATGTGTGGTTAACCCTCGCATTACATGACAAGGCGCATTTAATGTCTCTTGCCCAGGTGTCCTTGCTTTATCGGGGACGGGGAGAGCCTGTCTCATCCGTTGCCGCTCCCTCTCGCATCGACACGCGCCCTGGCTAGCGGCACCCGCGGTGCCATGTAGTCAGGCAGGAAGCTGAGGTGGCACAGTGGTGGCTCTCCACGAAGATCCGCATTCCGCCACGCAGGTGCCTGCCCAGCTGGTTGGGTCGGCAGCTGCATGCGAACGATGGTGGAGGTTTGACTGGCGTGGGCCTGATGGTGGCCCTACGGGTGTTCTTGGCAAGGGCCTTGCCGGGGCCCTGGCAAGTGTCTTGCCGTGGCGCCTGCTGTCATCCCCGACAAGGCTCTTGCCGGGGGCCTTGTGGTCCTCCTTGGCTGGGATCCCGACAAGGATCATCATCTTCTAAAGGGTGTATCTGATCTTGAATGTCTTCACAAAGATCTGCATGCCACCACGGGGATGTCTCCCGAATCCTTGCCCCATGGGGGCAGTGGACTCAAGGGTGACTACTCTGTAGGTGTGGGGCGAGCTGCCACGACAAGGGTCTTGCCGGGTTTGCTAAAACCGCCTCCTGGCAAGGATCTTGCCGGGGGGTCCGCTTCGTCCCCTTCTCTCTTTGTGGTCTTGATCTTGGCGTCTTTCTGCTTCTCCTGAGCTTCGGCCTTACCTTGGATCACCTCCCTTGCCTTGCTCAGCGTGGTGGTGCCGGTGGCTCAGATTGCCCGTGCAGAGTTATAGGGGTACAAAAAGTGTACCCCTCTTTTTGTACACCGACAGGAGCCCCCGGGCCTGGGCCACACGTAAGCGCAATCACGTCGTTGGGCTAGGCCCAAAAACATTGCGCGGGTAGGCAGTGTGGTTTTTACCGCGGTAAGTCTCTTCGCGCGCTGTGCTTCCCATGCTTCCCGCGCGTGGCGCAGCGTGGGGAGGCGTGTGTGACGTGGGCGGCATGCGTGGGGCTGAGTTCTGCATGCATGCGTCACGTCGTAGTAAAGGGGGCGGTTTGCGCCTTCCCCATAAACGAAGGGAGGCGTGGAGGCACGGCCCATTTAATGAACGGGGCCGAGGCGTGGTCTTCAAGGCATCCACTCCCCACGATCACGGGGTGGGGAGAGGTCGCCTCACCCATCGCCTCAGTCCTGCATGCCTGCCACGTGGCACTCATGCGCTTGGGGTGGTGAATGGTGGAGGCGGGAAACCGGGCCGCCGCGGGCTGGGGCGGCGGGTCGGTCCCAGTTCCCTGCGCCTTCCGCGTCTTGATTGGCTGAGTGGGGCAGCCAAGCCCCCACCCTGTTGCTTTATAAACAGCGGGAGGGGGGGATGGCGTCCCGCATTCCTTCATCTCCTCCTTTCTTCAGCTTCTGCTCGCCCCTTCCATCCGTCATGGAGAGAGGGAATCCTGGTCCTTCAACGGTGGTGGCGAGGGTCGCCGCTCGACGACGCGTCCCTCCTTCTCCTGCACCCGCGGTGGCAGAGCCAGCCGCGAGGGGAAGGGGGAGGGGGCGAGGCCGTGGGCAAGGTCGAGGCGCTCGGGGAAGAGGAGGATGGGGCGGCGCGCCGGCCTCGCCTCCGCCAGCAGGTCTTCCCCCCATGGAGGGCCACGTTGGGGATGACCCTTGCGAGTTCTTCGCCAGGCTACGCCGGCCGCCTCGCCGTCGCCTTTGTCTCCCGACTCCATTCGCGCGGGAGATGGAGCTGGATCCGCCGGAGTCGTTGTGGCTGCACATGAGGGGCTGAGCGACCAGTGGCACACAGTCCCGTGTCGATTTCCCCGCCCCTCACGTGATGTATCTCCGTCGGGGATGGAATACGTTTGCCCATATCCACTGCTTGACGGAGGGGCTCACTCTCCATTTTATGCTGATGGAGGGTGGCCTTCTCTCCGTCAAGGTCTTCAGGTGCTTTGGGACCCGTGCAAGGTGCTGTGTGGGGAGCTCTTATGATAGTGAAGACTCCTCCTCGGGCGGGAGTGACGAGGAGGACAGCGGCAGCGATGACGAGGGTAGTAGGCGGCACTTCCTGGGGTCCGATTAGGTGTCGGGTGCCGCTCCGTGTGGCACCGGCGACCCCATCATCCGCGTCGCCGGCTCCCTGAACTTCCCGGGGTTGTCTCCTTGGGCGGCTGGCGTTGGGAGGCTGCGGAAGAGGAAGAGGGCAGGCGGCAAGGCCGTCAAGTGGGAGTACACGGGCACCGACGCCTTCGACGCGTGTTGACGTCCTACCGCCTCGTCTTCGAGCTTTGCTTCCGGTGCCGCCATCACCATCCAGCCTTTGGACGGCCACGGAGATGTTCTCTTGGTGTCTTCTGCCACCCGTAGCTCGCCTAGGCGCCCCTTTTGCCCTTTTCGCCTCCTTGACCTGCCTCCTAAGGAGAGGGACAAGAAAGGGATTACGGGCACCTTATCTCCTTTTAGTTTGTAAGCCTTCGGGCCTTAGCTGAATTTAAAACTTGTAATCCCATCATTCATGTTTTTCATTCCCTATGGACTGTACCTAAGTGGAATATTTTTAATGAAAAAGGGATGCTTGCCGGGTCATTTGTTTGTGGGTAGAACCCACGACAAGGAGTAAATCCTTGATATCTTCAAGATAAACATTTCCTTGCCCGGCAACAGGCCTTTCCGTCTTCCCACTTTGCTCGACCTTCCTCACGCCTTTGGCGGAGGCAGGGATGAGGCGGGTTCTGGCTCCTTGTTTCATCCTTTCGCTGCCGCGACTACGACCAAACTTGGCCCCAAGAACGAGCCCTAGGGCCTTGAGTTATGGGAGCACGGTAGCTTAGGGGAAAACGAGGTTTCACATACCTGAGTCCATAATGGAATGCATGATAAGGGATGAAGAACTTATATGAAGATGCAGCCCCCGGCAACTCTGGTTCGCCATGGGTGAATCTTTGCTCTTGCAGCCCCCGGCATTGCTGGCTTGCCAGGGGCTAGATGCTGGTCTGTTCATCTTCTTTTCCTCCCCAAGTGGTTCGGCACAGATATCCATGTGTCTTGTTAACCAAAGAAGACAAAAGAAAGACAAAGAGACGCACACTCGACATCTAAGCTAGGGGTTAGTCGCCGCTAAGCACTATCAACCCTATCCAAGGACGAGACTCAACCTAGCATGCATGCTATAACTTAGGGAACCAGCGCTTCATTTACTTGTGCTCAGGGTCTGCGCATGGCTTTGTATAAAGGGTTACATGCATCATCGGCAATGCTTGTACAAAAGGTGGCTTGCCGGGGGGCCCGGCAAGCCAGCCTCACGGGCAAAACTTGCGAAGATGCTCAATGTTCTAGGAGTTACTCACTAGAACGGCATCTTCGATCTCCAGGCGGACTGCGCCAGGCCTGGTGACTCATATTACCCGATAAGGGCCTTCCCACTGTGGCGTCAACTTGTTGGAATTCTTGGCCGATAGAACGCGCCGAAGGACAAGGTCGCCTTCCTCAAGGCTTCGGGCATGAACCTTGCGGCTATGGTGGCGGCGCAAGGCTTGCTGGTAGCATGATGCTCTCATAGCCGCCCGAAGACGATCTTCCTCAAGGAGCATTGCTTCATCTTGCCGCAGTTGCTCTTGCTCAAGCTCATCATAAGTGAGCACTCGAGGTGACCCGTATATGAGTTCAGTGGGGAGAACTGTTTCTGCCCCGTATACCAGGGCAAAGGGTGTATGGCCGGTGGCTCGATTTGGCGTCGTCCTGATCGACCAAAGAACCGTCGGCAACTCATCAATCTAGCGCCTTCCACTCTTGTGCAGCCTGTCAAAGGTCTTGGTCCTTAAGCCTCGCAGTACTTCACCGTTTTCCCTCTCAGCATGACCATTGCTTCGTGGGTGAGCAACGGAAGCGAAACAGACTTTGCTGTCGAGGTCTTGGATATATTGCATGAAGGTGCAACTTGTGAACTGTGTGCCATTGTCGGTGATGACCCTGTTGGGTACACCAAAACGGCACACTAGTCCTTTGAAGAACTTGACGGCTGACTGAGCTGTGACCTTCCTCACTGCCTCCACTTCCGGCCACTTTGTGAACTTGTCGATTGCAACGTACAAGTACTCAAAGCCCCCTACAGCGCGGGGGAAAGGGCCTAGTATGTTGAGCCCCCAGACCGAGAAGGTCTAGGAGAGAGGAATGGTTTGAAGGGCTTGAGCTGGCTGATGAAGCTTCTTTGAATGGAACTGACACGCTTCACACCTGGTGACTAGTGTCGTCGCATCCTGGAGGGCGGTGGGCCAGAAGAAACCTTGCCGAAATGCCTTGCCGGCAAGGGCCCTTGACCCGATGTGGGATCCACATATGCCGTCGTGTATCTCTGTCAACAGCTCCAGTCCTTCCTCCCGAGGGATACACTTCAATTTCACGCCATTCGGCCTCTTTCTGTACAGTACGTCATCGACGAACTGGTACATGGTAGAGCGACGGGCTACTTTTTCCGCTTCTTCCTGCTCTTCAGGAAGTTCCCCTGTTTGGAGGAATCAGACAGTATGTTGTGCCCACACTGGAGCCTGGGGCTCGACGGCGAGGACTAAAGGCATTTTGTCCGCTATAGGAGCGGCTGTCTCGATGGCAAGAGCTTGATGCTCCGCCGGAGCTAGGCGTTCCGTGGCGGGCTCAGTGTCCCCGGCAACATCCTTGCCGGCGGCTCCAGGGAGCTTGGCGGGAAAGTACTTGCCGGGTCCTGATTTCCTTCTCTTATTCAGCTCTATTGATGGATCAATGGATGGCTGAGTTAGCTGGAGCACAAAGGTACCTGGTTCCACAGGTATCTTGAGGGCAGCGCGTTTTGACACGTAATCGGGGATATCGTTCTCCGCTCGGGGAACGTATTCAGCCTGTATACCGTCGAAACGCTCTTCCAGCTTTCTCACTTCATCGATGTAGGCCTTCATCAACGGGCTCTGGTAGTCCTTGTTGACTTGCTTGACGACGAGCTGCGAGTCGCCCCTGCCGATGAGCTTCTTGATTCCGAGGTCCGCCACAATCCTAAGACCGGCGAGCAGCCCTTCATACTCTGCCGTATTGTTTGTTGACACCTCCCTGGGGAAGTGCACCTGGATCACGTACTTGAGGTGCTCTCCGGTGGGCGCGACAAGCAGTACGCCAGCCCCGGCTCCGTGTAAGGAGAAAGCTCCATCAAAGTACATGATCCAACTGCAACTTGCCTCCTTGCTGGGGAGAACAGTCTCTTGGGCTTCTTCGTCAGTCGTTGCGGTCCATTCTGCAATGAACTCCGCCAGGACTCGGCTCTGGATCGTCGAAGTACTTTCAAACTTGGGGCCAAAGCTGGACAGCTCCAGTGCCCATTCCACAATTCTTCCTGTTGCATCTGGATTGTGCAATATCCGTTGCAGAGGGAGGCGAGTGAAGACAGTGATCTTGTGGGCCTGGAAGTAGTGAGGCATCTTCCTCGAGGCCATAAGAAGGCCGAAGAGCAGTTTCTGCATGCCGGAGTACATTGATCTAGCTCCCTGCAGGAGGGAACTAACAAAGTAGACCGGGTGCTGCATCATTTTCTTCTTCAGTGGCACTTCAACTGGCTGTGTCGTATCTGCATTGGTGGTGTCGGGCTCTGTCGCTGCCATTACCTTGTCGTCAACCTCTCTCTGCGCCACTAGTGCGGCGCTGACCACCTGGTTCATTGCCGCCAGGTATAGCAGCAACGGCTCCTGTGGCCTAGGCGCAACTAGTATTGGAGCGGAGGAGAGGTACTTCTTCAAATCTTGCAATGCTGCTTCTGCTTCTGGCGTCCACTCCATCGGGCCCGCCTTTTTCAGGATCTTGAAAAAGGGAAGGGCGCGCTCGGCAGACTTGGAAATGAATCGGCCCATGGCGGCGACGCAACCACCAAGCCGAGGCACATCCTTGATTCGCTTGGGTGCTTCAATATGCTCTATAGATTTGATCTTGTCCGGATTGGCCTATCCCACACTGTGACACAAAGAACCCGAGAAGCTTGCCGGACGGGACGCCAAAGACGCACTTCTTAGGGTTCAGCTTGAGATTGATCTTGCGCAGGATTGCAAATGTTTTCTTGCAAATCCGGTATGAGGGTTGCCCTGTCCTTGGTTTTGACCACTATGTCATCCATATAAGCTTCCATATTTCTATGGAGTTGGGGTTCAAAACCAATCTGGACCGCCCTTCGAAACATCGAACCAGCACTCTTCAACCCGAAAGGCATCCGCATGAAGCAATACGTACCACATGGGGTGATGAATGTTGTTTTCTCTTCGTCTTCTCTTGTCATGAAGATCTGGTGGTAGCCGGAGTAGGCATCAAGGAATGATAACAAATCACACCCAGCTGTGGAGTCAACAATCTGGTCGATGCGCGGCAACGGGAAGGGGTCCTTAGGACAAGCCTTATTGATATCTGTGTAATCAATACACAGCCTCCACTTCCCATTAGCCTTGCGCACTACGACCTGATTGGCCTACCACGTTGGATGGAGCACTCCTCTTACCAAACCCGCTGCTTCCAGTTTTCGGATCTCCTCTGTGATGAACTCTTGTCGTTCCAAAGCTTGCTTTCTGACCTTCTGCTTGACGGGCCGTGCATGAGGACAAACAGCAAGGTGGTGCTCAATCACCTCCCTGGGAACGCCGGGGATGTCGGAAGCTTGCCATGCAAACACATCGACATTCGCCCGCAGGAAGGTGACGAGCGCATCTTCCTATTTGTCATCAAGGGTGGAGCTTATGGTGAAAGCCCCTCCCGTGCCGTCCTCATTGACAGAAACCTTATTAGTTCTCGGCGGTATGGCCCTGGGCTTCTTGTTTCCGCCGGTGGAGCTCTCTGGCACGTCCTCGACGGGAGCGCTACACTCCGAAGAGGTGCGTTTGCGGAGTGGGTGTCCGAGGTCTCACCAGTCTTCTTCTTCTTCTTCCCTCCCGGGGTCCCAGCGGCAGGAGCAAGTGCCCTAGTGGCGGCAGCTGCTGCAACTGCTTGCTGGTATAGTTGGTCAGCGCAAATCAGCGCATCTTTCTTATCGGAGGCGATGGTGATGATCGTCACAGGTCTTGGCATTTTCAGGGTGTTGTAGGCGTAGTGTGACGCCGCCATGAACTTGGCCAGCACTGGGCGGCCAAGGATCCCATTGTAGGGCAAGGGGATCTTGGCAACATCAAACACGATCATCTCCGTCCTATAGTTCAGATCGCTTCCAAAAGTCACGGGCAGCGTGACCTTTCCCTTAGGTTGGCTTCTTCCCGGGTTGACCCCCTGAAACGTGCCCGTCTCTTCGAGGTCTCCATCAGGAATCTGCAGTTTCTCGATCACGGCAGGCGAGATCAACTTCAGACTGGCCCCGCCATCGACTAGCATCTTTGTCACCTTGAGGTTGCGTATTGTTGGTGAAACCAACAATGGCAAGCACCCGACCGTAGTAGTGCAATCAGGGTGATCCTCAGTGTCAAAAATGATAGGTGTGCTGGACCACTTCAGCGGCCTTTGAGCATCAAACGACGACTCTGCCGCTGTAATCTCTCACGCCCACTGTTTAAGCTGGCGGTGAGAAGTATGCAGCGAGGCGCCGGCGTCGACGCACATGGCCTCTGTAGCTTTCTGAAACTCTTGGTCGCCGGATTCATCGTCCTCTTCATGATCGTCATCTTCTGGCTTTTTGTCATGGCCCCGGGCGGGCCTCTCCTATTGTTTATCCTTGCTGTGACGGCCCGCCTGGCCGTCACGCTTCTTGCCGGACCCCTTATCACCGTCTTGGCCCTTCTCCTCGTCCCGCCTCTCATATTCAGCCCTCTGCTTCTCAGCGAGGAGCTCAACCTGTCGGCAGTCTTGGAGAGCATGGCCTTTGGTGCGATGGATCTTGCAGTATCTCTTGTCGGAGTTTCCTGGCTTCTCGGCAACACCAAGGCCCGGCAGGCGACACATCCGGCAATTTCCTTGCCGGGGTCATCTGCCTTGGTTTTCTTGGTGGAGCTGGTGTCATCAGATCCCTCGACGGCAAGCACAACTTTACCTTTGCGCTTCCTGTTGCGGCGCCGGCCCTTCTTCGCCGGGGCGGCAGTATCTTCATCTAAGGAGTCGGTTTCCATGTCGGCATCTTTGTCGGGGTACTTCCTTCCCTCTTCAGCCCGGGCACATCTGTCAGCAAGAACATAGAGTTCTGCTACATCTTTCACCTTGTTCATTGCCAGCTCTTCGCGCATCTTGCGGTTACGCACGTTCTGATTGAACGCGCTGATGATGGCGGCAGGGTGAACATCAGGGATATTGTACTGTATCCGACTGAACCTCTGTATATACTTGCGGAGACTCTCGCCTCCCCTCTGGGGAATGACGTCCAGGTCGCTCGCTTGGCCATGGGCTTGGTGGCCTCCAGTAAAGGCGCCCACAAACTCATGGCACAAATCCGACCAGGAGGAAATAGAGTCTACCGGCAAGTGCATCAACCATGACATGGCGTTGGGTTTAAGAGCCAATGGAAAGTAATTCGCAAGCACCTTATCGTCGCGGGCTCCGACATCTTGCATCGCAATGGTGTAGATGCTGAGGAACTCGGACGGGTGGGTCTTGCCGCTGTACTTTTCGCCCACGTCAGGTTTGAAGGTGCGGTGAGTGGGCCACTGGAACTGCCGCAGCTCACGGGTAAAAGCTGGACAGCCTACCTCGTAAGGTAGGCCTCCAGGGCTCTCCGGTGCTGGGTGGTTCCCAGCAGGCCCTGCTTCCCTGTCTGACTGGTGGCGCGCTCCGCGACTGCGCTCGATAGTGGTTCGAGCGTCTTCATGTTCTCATCCCCGAAGGACTTGGCGCTGGTCACAGTGGGTCCGCGGGTCGGACGACGCTATGGAGATTTCGTCGCCCGCAATGTCGCGACGGGCTGGCGTCCGTGGTACCGGGCAAGGAGGAGGCGAGTGCATCGTGGTCGCGGCGCCGCCGGCTTTCATGCCACTGGTGCGTGGGACTCCGTCGGAGCATCGACCCGGGGGCTCCACCGGACTCGATTTGTCTTTGTTGGCCACCGCAACAAGGCTTCGAATAGTGGCTCTCCATTCGTCGAGTTTCCCCGTACTGGGAGGAAAATCGAGGAGCAACTGCGCGCGCTAGGGCTTCTGCTGGCGTTGGTCGCAGCGAAACCTGCACAGATCGCGACGCTCTTCGACTTCTGACCATGTCAGAAGGAGCTCTATCACGACCCCGTGGTCGCATGCCATCTTCACCAGCGCCTCGGCGAGCGGGCCGGTCTTCTACCTCCCGGGAGTGGCGCTCGGGGCTCTTCCCACGGCGACGCCCGGGGTCTTCGGCGTGATTGCGCCTTTCGTCACGCGCCGCTTGAGAGGAGCGTGCTTCGGCGCCTGCGTGGGAGTCTTGGAGGCCCTCGCATCGCCTTCGGGCGGGGCGGTAGCGATCTTGGAAGGCCCCGCGCCACCCACGGAGGGCCTGGCTCCGTCTTCGGATTTGGCGGCATGCGTCCAGTTACGAGGCGCACGAACATCGCCGCCTCCCAAACTCCGGCTGCTGGGATAGTGTTCGTGTTCGCGAACGGTGCCCCGGGTCCTTTCTGCAACCGGTCCGCTGCTCGCCCGCGTCGGGACGGGATGTCCGGCTTCCGACGGGCCAACCGCCACCGTCGTCTTCTTCTTGGGCGCCATGACGATGAAGAAGCGTCGAACTAACTGCTAAAGCCGATTCTCACAACTGCGCCCCCTACCTGGTGCGCCAAAGATGTCGGTGGGAACGACACCTATGGGATCACAAGAATCCCTACTACGGTTGTGGGGCACGAGGTCGTGAGAAGAGCAGATCAAACAGATAGCACACGGTTTGTTTATCCAGGTTCGGGCTGCGGGGATGCATAAAACCCTACTCCTGCTTTGGTGGATTGTATATCTGTGTTCTTGAGCTAGCTATGGGGCGTGAGGAGCTCCAAAAAGCCGAATCCCCCTCCTGGCCGCCTCGGGCCTCCTTTTATAGGAAAGGGGTTGCCACAATGGCACACAGGAGGTGGAAAGGGAACAGTGATGTGACGTTATCCCTAGCATTACATGACAAGGCGCATTTAATGCGTCTTGCCCAGGTGTCCTTGCTTTATCGGGGACGGGGGAGAGCCCTATCTCATCCGTCGCCGCTCCCTCTCGCGTCGACACGCGCCCTAGCCAGCGGCGCCCACGGTGCCATGTAGGCCGGCAGGCAGCTGAGGTGGCGCAGTGGTGGGTCTCCATGAAGATCCGCATGCCGCCATGCAGGTGCCTGCCCAGCTGGTTGGGTCGGCAGCTGCATGCGAACGGCGGTGGAGGTTTGACTGGCGTGGGCCTGATGGTGGCCCTATGGGTGTTCGTGGCAAGGGCCTTGCTGGGGCTCCGGCAAGGGTCTTGCCGTGGCGCCTGCTGTCATCCCTGGCAAGGCTCTTGCCGGGGGCCTTGTGGTCCTCCTTGGCTGGGATCTCGCCAAGGAACATCATCTTCTAAAGGGTGTATCTGATCTTGAATGTCTTCACAAAGATCTGCATGCCACCACGGGGACGTCTCCCAAATCCTTGCCCCATGGGGGCAGTGAACTCAAGGGTGACTCACTC
This sequence comes from Triticum aestivum, assembly GCF_018294505.1. Taxonomy (NCBI): domain Eukaryota; kingdom Viridiplantae; phylum Streptophyta; class Magnoliopsida; order Poales; family Poaceae; genus Triticum; species Triticum aestivum. The sequence continues at coordinate 184,397,082 of NC_057794.1, forward strand.
CGTAGGTGTGGGGCGAGCTGCCACGGCAAGGGTCTTGCCGAGTTTGCTAAAACTGCCTGCCGGCAAGGATCTTGCCAGGGGGGGTCCGCTTCGTCCCCTTTGCTCTTTGTGGTCTTGGTCTTGGCGTCATTCTGCTTCTCCTGAGCTTCGGCCTTACCTTGGCTCACCTCCCTTGCCTTGCTTAGTGTGGTGGTGCCGGTGGCTCAGACTGCCCGTGCACAGTTATAGGGGTACAAAAAGCGTACCCCTCTTTTTGTACACCGACAGAGAAATTATATGTTGGTGCCCTTAATACACTTGTGGCTGTGTATAATGGAAAGATTCCACCCACACTCATAAAAACTATGTTTATCCATAGTAGAGAAGCAAGTGGAGGAACTGAAACTATCAGCCGACCGCTCAGGCGCCATCACCATACTAAGCCAGGCAAAGGCTTACCAGGTAATCGGCGATATCGTCCTCCGCTCGGGGAACGTATTCAGCCTGTATACCGTCGAAACGCTCTTCCAGCTTTCTCTTCATCGACGTAGGCCTTCATCAACGGGCTCTGGTAGTCCTTGTTGACTTGCTTGACGACGAGCTGCGAGTCGGCCCTGACGATGAGCTTCTTGATTCCGAGGTCCACCGCGATCCTAAGACCGGTGAGGAGCCCTTCATACTCTGTCATATTGTTTGTTGACACCTCCCTGGGGAAGTGCATCTGGATCACGTACTTGAGGTGCTCTCCGGTGGGCGCGACAAGCAGTATGCCAGCCCCGGCGCCGTGTAAGGAGAAAGCTCCATCAAAGTACATGATCCAACTGCAACTTGCCTCCTTGCTGGGGAGAGCAGTCTCTTGGGCTTCTTCGTCAGGCGTTGCGGTCCATTCTGCAATGAACTCCGCCAGGACTCGGCTCTGGATCGTCGAAGTACTTTCAAACTTGAGGCCAAAGCTGGACAGCTCCAGTTCCCATTCCACAATTCTTCCCGTTGCATCTGGATTGTGCGATATCCGTTGCAGAGGGAGGCGAGTGACGACAGTGATCTCGTGGGCCTGGAAGTAGTGACGCAGCTTCCTCGAGGCCATAAGAAGGCTGAAGAGCAGTTTCTACATGCCGGAGTACCTTAATCTAGCTCCCTGTAGGAGGGAACTAACAAAGTAGACCGGGTGCTGCAACATTTTCTTCTTCGGTGGCACTTCAACTGGCTGTGTCATATCTGCATTAGTGGTGTCGGGCTCTGTCACTGCCATTACCTCGTCGTCAACCTCTCTCTGCGCCACTAGTGCGGCGCTGACCACCTGGTTCGTTGCCGCCAGGTATAGCAGCAACGGCTCCTGTGGCCTAGGCGCAACTAGTATTGGCGAGGAGGAGAGGTACTTCTTCAAATCTTGCAATGCTGCTTCGGCTTCTGGCGTCCACTCCATCGGGCCCGCCTTTTTCAGGATCTTGAAAAAGGGAAGGGCGCGCTCGGCAGACTTGGAAATGAATCTGCCCATGGCGGCGACGCAACCAGCAAGCCGAGGCACATCCTTGATTCGCTTGGGTGCTTCCATCTTCTCTATACCTTTGATCTTGTCCGGATTGGCCTCTATCCCACGCTGTGACACAAAGAATCCAAGAAGCTTGCCGGACGGGACGCCAAAGACGCACTTCTCAGGGTTCAGCTTGAGATTGATCTTGCGCAGGATTGCAAATGTTTCTTGCAAATCCGGTATGAGGGTTGCCCTGTCCTTGGTTTTGACCACTATGTCATCCATATAAGCTTCCATATTTATATGGAGCTGGGGTTCAAAACCAATCTGGACCGCCCTTCGAAACATCGAAGCAGCACTCTTCAACCTGAAAGGCATCCACATGAAACAATACGTACCACATGGGGTGATGAATGCTGTTTTCTCTTCGTCTTCTCTTGTCATGAAGATCTGGTGGTAGCCGGAGTAGGCATCAGGGAATGACAACAAATCACACCCAGCTGTGGAGTCAACAATCTGGTCGATGCGCGGCAACGAGAAGGGGTCCTTAGGACAAGCCTTATTGATATCTGTGTAATCAATACACAGCCTCCACTTCCCATTAGTCTTGCGCACTACGACCGGATTGGCCAACCACGTTGGATGGAGCACTCCTCTTACCAAACCCGCTGCTTCTAGTTTCCGGATCTCCTCTGTGATGAACTCTTGTCGTTCCAAAGCTTGCTTTCTGACCTTCTGCTTGACGGGCCGTGCATGAGGACAAACAGCAAGGTGGTGCTCAATCACCTCCCTGGGAACGCCGGGGATGTCGGAAGCTTGCCATGCAAACACATCGACATTCGCCCGCAGGAAGGTGACGAGCGCGTCTTCCTATTTGTCGTCAAGGGTGGAGCTTATGGTGAAAGCCCCTCCCGTGCCGTCCTCATTAACAGAAACCTTCTTGGTTCCCGGCGGTATGGCCCTGGGCTTCTTGTTTCCGCCGGTGGAGCTCTCTGGCACGTCCTCGACGGGAGCGCTACACTCCGAAGAGGTGCGCTTGCGGAGTGGGTGTCCGAGGTCTCACCGGTCTTCTTCTTCTTCTTCCCTCCCGGGGTCCCAGCGGCAGGAGCAAGTGCCCTAGTGGCGGCAGCTGCTGCAACTGCTTGCTCGTATAGTTGGTCAGCGCAAATCAGTGCATCTTTCTTATTGGAGGGGATGGTGATGATAGTCACAGGTCTTGGCATCTTCAGGGTGTTGTAGGCGTAGTGTGACGCCGCCATGAACTTGGCCAGCGCTGGGCGGCCAAGGATCCCATTGTAGGGCAAGGGGATCTTGGCAACATCAAACACGATCCTCTCCGTCCTATAGTTCAGATCGCTTCCAAAAGTCACGGGCAGCGTGACCTTTCCCTTAGGTTGGCTTCTTCCCGGGTTGACCCCCTGAAACATGCCCGTCTCTTCGAGGTCTCCATCAGGAATCTGCAGTTTCTCGATCATGGCAGGCAAGATCAACTTTAGACTGGCCCCGCCATCGACTAGCATCTTTGTCACCTTGAGGTTGCGTATTGTTGGTGAAACCAACAATGGCAAGCAACCGACCGCAGTAGTGCGATCAGGGTGATCCTCAGTGTCAAAAATGATAGGTGTGCTGGACCACTTCAGCGGCCTTTGAGCATCAAACGACGGCTCTGCCGCTGTAATCTCTCGCACCCACCGTTTAAGCTGGCGGTGAGTAGTATGCAGCAAGGCGCCGCCGTCGACGCACATGGCCTCTATAGCTTTCTGAAACTCTTGGTCGCCGGATTCATCGTCCTCTTCGTGATCGTCATCTTTTGGCTTTTTGTCATGGCCCCGGGCGGGCCTCTCCGATTTATTATCCTTGCCGTGATGGCCCGCCTGGCCGTCACGCTTCTTGACGGACCCCTTATCACCGTCTTGGCCCTTCTCCTTGTCCCGCCTCTCATATTCCGCCCTCTGCTTCTCAGCGAGGAGCTCAACCTGTCGGCAGTCTTGGAGAGCATGGCCTTTGGTGCGATGGATCTTGCAGTATCTCTTGTCGGAGTTTCCTGGCTTCTCGGCAACACCAAGGCCCGGCAGGCGACACATCCGGCAATTTCCTTGCCGGGGTCATCTGCCTTGGTTTTCTTGGTGGAGCCGGTGTCATCAGATCCCTCGACGGCAAGCATGACTTTACCTTTGCGCTTCCTGTTGCGGCGCCGGCCCTTCTTCGCCGGGGCGGCAGTATCTTCATCTGAGGAGTCAGTTTCCACGCCGGCATCTTCATCGGGGTACTTCCTTCCCTCTTCAGCCCGGGCACATCTGTCAGCAAGAACATAGAGTTCTGCTACATCTTTCACCTTGTTCATTGCCAGCTCTTCGCGCATCTTGCGGTTACGCACGTTCTGATGGAACACGCTGATGATGGCGGCAGGGTGAACATCAGGGATATTGTACTGTATCCGGCTGAACCTCTGTATATACTTGCGGAGACTCTCGCCTCCCTTCTGGGGAATTACGTGTAGGTTGCTCGCTTGGCCATGGGCTTGGTGGCCTCCAGTAAAGGCGCCCACAAACGCATGGCACAAATCCGACCAGGAGGAAATAGAGTCTACCGGCAAGTGCATCAACCATGACATGGCATTGGGTTTAAGAGCCAACGGAAAGTAATTCGCAAGCACCTTATCGTCGCGGGCTCTGGCAGCTTGCATTGCAATGGTGTAGATGCTGAGGAACTCGGACGGGTGGGTCTTGCCGCTGTACTTTTCGCCCACGTCAGGTTTGAAGGTGCGGTGAGTGGGCCACTGGAACTGCCGCAGCTCACGGTTAAAAGCTGGACAGCCTACCTTGTAAGGTAGGCCTCCAGGGCTCTCCGGTGCTGGGTGGTTCGCAGCAGGCCCTGCTTCCCTGTCTGATTGGTGGCGCGCTCCGCGCCTGCGCTCGATAGTGGTTCGAGCGTCTTCATGTTCTCGTTCCCGAAGGACTTGGCGCTGGTCACAGTGGGTCCGCGGGTCGGACGACGCTATGGAGATTTCGTCGCCCGCAATGTCGCGATGGGCTGGCGTCCGCGGTACCGGGCAAGGAGGAGGCGAGTGCATCATGGTCGCAGCGCCGCCGACTTTCCTGCCACTGGTGCGTGGGACTCCGTCAGAGCGTCGACCCGGGGGCTCCACCGGACTCGGTTTGTCTTTATTGGCCACCGCAACAAGGCTTCGGATGGTGGCTCTCCATTCGTCGAGTTTCCCGTACTGGGAGGAAAATCGAGGAGAAACCGCGCGCGCGCCAGGGCTTCTGCTGGCGTTGGTGGCAGCGAAACCTGCACGGATCGCGACGCGCTTCGACTTCTGACCATGTCAGAAGGAGCTCTATCACGACCCCGTGGTCACATGCCATCTTCACCAGCGCCTCGGCGAGCGGGTAGGTCTTCTACCTCCCGGGAGTGGCGCTCGGGGCTCTTCCCACGGCGACGCCCGGGGTCTTCGGCGTGATTGCGCCATTCGTCGCACGCCGCTTGAGAGGAGCGCGCTTCGGCGCTGGCGTGGGAGTCTTGGAGGCCCTCGCATCGCCTTCGGGCGGGGCGGTCGCGATCTTGGAAGGCCCCGCGCTACCCACGGGGGGCCTGGCTACGTCTTCGGATTTGGCGGCGTGCGGCCCGTTACCAGGCGCACGAACATCGCCGCCTCCCAAACTCCGGCTATTGGGACAGTATTGGTGTTCGCGAATGGCGCCCCGGGTCCTTTCTGCGACCGGTCCGCTGCTCGCCCGCGTCGGGACGGGATGCCCGGCTTTCGAAGGGCCAACCGCCACCGTCGTCTTCTTCTTGGGCGCCATGACGATGAAGAAGCGTCGAACTAACTGCTAAAGCCGATTCTCACAACTGCGCCCCCTACCTGGTGCGCCAAAGATGTCGGTGGGAACGACACCTATGGGATCACAAGAATCCCTACTACGGTTGCGGGGCGCGAGGTCGTGAGAAGAGCGGATCAAACAGATAGCACACGGTTTGTTTATCCAGGTTCGGTCCGCGGGGATGCATAAAACCCTACTCCTGCTTTGGTGGATTGTATATCTGTGTTCTTGAGCTAGCTATGGGGCGTGAGGAGCTCCAAAAAGCCGAATCCCCCTCCTGCTTGCCTCGGGCCTCCTTTTATAGGAAAGGGGTTGCCACAATGGCACATAGGAGGTGGAAAGGGAACAGTGATGTGAGGTTATCCCTCGCATTACATGACAAGGCGCATTTAATGCGTCTTGCCCAGGTGTCCTTGCTTTATCGGGGACGGGGGAGAGCCCTGTCTCGTCCGTCGCCCCTCCCTCTCGCGTCGACACACGCCCTAGCCAGCGGCGCCCATGGTGCCATGTAGGCAGGCAGGCAGCTGAGGTGGCGCAGTGGTGGGTTTCCACGAAGATCCACATGCCGCCACGCAGGTGCCTGCCCAGCTGGTTGGGTCGGCAGCTGCATGCGAACGGCGGTGGAGGTTTGACTGGCGTGGGCCTGATGGTGGCCCTACGGGTGTTCGTGGCAAGGGCCTTGCTAGGGCTCCGGCAAGGGTCTTGCCGTGGCACCTGCTATCATCCCCGGCAAGGCTCTTGCCGGGGGCCTTGTGGTCCTCCTTGGCTGGGATCCCGCCAAGGATCATCATCTTCTAAAGGGTGTATCTGATCTTGAATGTCTTCACAAAGATCTGCATGCCACCACGGGGATGTCTCCCGAATCCTTGCCCCATGGGGGCAGTGGACTTAAGGGTGACTCACTCCGTAGGTGTGGGGCGAGCTGCCACGGCAAGGGTCTTGCCGGGTTTGCTAAAACCGCCTCCCGGCAAGGATCTTGCCAGGGGGGGTCCGCTTCGTCCCCTTCGCTCTTTGTGGTCTTGGTCTTGGCGTCATTCTGCTTCTCCTGAGCTTCGGCCTTACCTTGTCTCACCTCCCTTGCCTTGCTCAGTGTGGTGGTGCCGGTGGCTCAGACTGCCCGTGCACAGTTATAGGGGTACAAAAAGCGTACCCCTATTTTTGTACACCGACAGAGAAATTATATGTTGGTGCCCTTAATACACTTGTGGCTGTGTAAAATGGAAAGATTCCACCCACACTCATAAAAACTATGTTTATCCACAGTAGAGAAGCAAGTGGAGGAACTGAAACTATCATCGACCGCTCAGGCGCCATCACCATACTAAGCCAGGCAAAGGCTTACCAGTCAGAGCTGGACCCAATAGAAATGGCTGGAGGGTGTCCAGAATTCAATGATGACAGGTCTATCTTTGAAGAAGCCTATTTTACCAGATGTGGCCCTTGGCGTGTCAACTTGCACAAGAGCTATACTTGACGAAGTACCATTCGACTTACGACAACAAAAATACGCGCATTAAGGCGCCCACCTTCAACATTGTGGAGTTAACTCCCCAAAGACGTCAACATATTTTTTCGTCTAACATTGACTCTTCGAATGACGAAGAAACCTTCGAGGCCTTAACAGGTATCGACTGGATGTCGGATAATCTCTAGATCTCAAGCGCAGAGTCGACACAGGATGACCCGGGAACCTCCAACACAAGATGCCAAGATGATGTGAACCCGGATGGCTCAGAGGTTATAAGTGCATCTAGTGCCCCTTAGTGATTTTGGTGTATTGAAGACTTATAGGTTAAGGGACTAATGTATTTTTAAGTGTACACAGGTCTACAAGTATATGAGGAGTTTGGAGGAGATTGATATTTACATAGAATGTCGACCCCTAAAAATGAACTTCTTCGACTGAAGACTTTGGATTTCTGAAGATTTCTGAAGACTTTGAAAGTGAAGAAATTGGTTAAATCCTGAAGACTTGGTATTCATTTGAGGAACATGAAGCGTGAAGACTTTTGTTTCTGTAGTTTCATTTTATCTTTCTTGAGTCTTAGGAAACACCGTACTGTTAAAGGGAGTCGAGGAAATACTAAGGAAAAATTTCCATGTGATGCTCAACTCAAAATCCTAGACCTACCAATCCCTTCGAGTGTAGCCATTGGAAATCACATACAGTTCCGTCATATTCTTCAGTGACAGAGATGAAGTTCTTCTGGTCTCTGAGGAATTTGTTCTGACTGAGGAGTTAGGAATTCGCTAGTACGGATTACCTACACAGTGAAGAACATGATAGCCCTGAGGAATTTCATACTCAAATTTCCGACTGTTGTTGTGCTATGCGCCAGCTGTCCCAAAGTATCTACCCACCTAACGGTCATATTATTGAAGGGCATTTATGTCTTATCATGTCGGGCTGCTCCCTAGGCTATAAATAGCTGCCCCCTACAACCACTAGCTCGTTGGACGCTCCGAGAGAAACTGACACTTGTCATTTGAGAGCATCCCATCCTCCGAGGACTTTGAGCAAAAATCAAGTGAGGAAACCCAAACCCAAACACCTACAAACCCCAAGTGATTGAGCATCACTGAAGAGATTGATCATGCATGGATCCGACGCTTGTTACCTTTGAAGACTGTGCTTCTTCCAGACGGTTAGGCATCAAGGTCTAAAGTATCCAAGAGAAATTGTGGATCGCCGAGCGACCAAGTTTGTGAAGGTTCGGAAGTCACCTAAAGAGTTACCACGAGTGATTGGGAGAGGTCTGTGTGACCTTAGCTCAAGGAGAATACAGTGTGTCCTCAAGTTTAAATACTGTGTGTCCTCAGGTTTAAATACTTAGTCGCTCCAACCAGATGTACAACTGAGACATCAGTTGGAACTGGTCTACCAAATCATTGTCTTCACCAAGATCACTAGTTCTATTTCCTCAACTCTTTCATTTCCTCATAACTGTGTTGAGTGCTTGTTCATATCTGTGTTTGAAGACTTTGGCTGAAGACTTTCTCAAATTCCCCAGTTCAACTTCTTCAGTGTGTTTGTCTTCATCCTGTGTTATCTTGTGCTTACGCTTTCTATTCTCTGTGCTTGTCTTCATTTCATCATGATGACTATGCTTGTGCTCTGTTATGTTTACTTTTGAGTACTTATTCCGCTGATAGTAGTTCTTCGCTAAGGAATTTCGTCACCTGCAAATTCCTCAGTGAAGAATTCATAAAAATCACCTATTCACCCCCCTCTAGTCGATATAATGCACTTTCAATTGGTATCAGAGCAAGGTACTCCCTTGTTATGTCTGATTTTGGTTTAACCACCTGGATTTTTAGTAATATCGACCGCAGGTATGAAGAAAGTGACATGCCCCATCTTTGACAGTCACGAGTATCCCAAGTGGAAGGCCATAATGAAGAAGCATCTCATGGCGATGAACAGCGAGCTGTGGACCGTCACTGAGATTGGTCTGACCGATCTGTGCAAGATGGCGAAAGCAGATGACATTCGCAAGTACACTCTTCTCAACCTCACAGCGAAGGACGTCATCTGCTCGTGTCTGTCTCAAATTCAGTTCAGGAATATCTTGCATCTCGATCATGTGAAGCTTATCTGGGACCGTCTCTCTGAGGTCTATGAAGCTCATCAAACCTGTCATGATCCTTGTTTTGAGGACTTCAAGGAATCTCTCAAAGCGATGACATTCGAACCAGAATCATCATCTTCTGCATCACGCCTTATGGCAAAAGATGTTAAAGTAACTGAATGCTACCTATCCGAGTCTAGTGATGATGAATCTGGTGATGAATTTGGACCCAGCTATGTCAAACTTGCTTCCCTTGCCACTAAACAACAAAGAGCTTTGGAAAAAGTTCAATACATGCTAAATAAGAGCGATGATATGTTGGGTGAAGAACTGGATCAGTCAAAAGCTTTGGCTAAAAGTCTTTAGAGACTTCATACTAAGTATGACACCCTTCAAGATCATCATAACACTCTCTTATCTGATCATGAGAAGATTTCTTATGAATTTCCTCAAAGAAAGCAAGACCTTGAGAAGCTAAGAGTGAGTTATGAAGATCTTCAGAAGGAGCGCGATTCATTACTTGCTAAAAAAATCAGCGCTTCTCAGGAAGAATTTGTTCCTCCATGCTTGAAGTGCATTGAACGTGAATCTGCTAATTCTTCACCTGAATGTTCAAATGCTGCTAATGTTTCAAATTCTTCACCTGCCTCTGCTATCAGTAATTGCTCAACAAATTCTTCAAAGAAATCAAGACCTTGAGAAGCTAAGAGTGAGTTATGAAGACCTTCAGAAGGAGTGCGATTAATTACTTGCTCAACAAATCAGCGCTTCTCGAGAAGAATTTGTTCCTCCATGCTTGAAGTGCATTGAACGTGAATCTGCTAATTCTTCACCTGAATGTTCAAATGCTTTGGCTGAAAGTCTTCAGAGACTTCATACTAAGTATGACACCCTTCAAGATCATCATAGTACTCTCTTATCTGATCATGAGAAGCTTTCTTATGAATTTCTTCAAAGAAAGCAAGACCTTGAGAAGATAAGAGTGAGTTATGAAGATCTTCATAAGGAGCGCGATTCATTAGTTGCTCAACAAATCAGCGCTTCTTAGGAAGAATTTGTTCCTCCATGCTTGAAGTGCATTGAATGTGAATCTGCTAATTCTTCACCTGAATGTTCAAATGCTGCTAATGTTTCAAATTCTTCACCCGCCTCTGCTAATTCTTCACTTGAATGTTCAAATGCTGCTAATGTATCACTGACGATGCAGGGCTGAAGGAATTGTACATGACAGGCATGTATAAAAGCCTCAAAGGGCATCAGACTCTTTGTGATGTGCTTAAACAACAGATCCTCAACAGGAACCCTAGGAAAGAGGGTATTGCCTTTGAGAGGAAACTCAATGCTCATGGTACTTATTGCAAGCCTGAGCAGTACCTCAAAACCTCATGGTTTGCTGCAAAGGGACCTCCAGTTGATCCATTTAACTTATCTGGTTTTGCCTGTGAATCTCCTCGTTCTGATGATGAGTCATTTGACTCCAACTATAAATTGTTCAAAAATCAGAATGGTGATGTATTTGCTAGATATGTTGGCACTAACTGCAGGAACGGTTCCCCTATGAAGAAAATCTAGGTTCCCAAAAGGTGCCTTGAAAGTCTTCAGGTGAATGTTCTCAGGACACCACCTGTGAAGAATAGGAACCCCAGATCAAATTCTTCATATGGACCAATTTCCTCAAAAGGATCAAAGTCCTCATATGAATATCATCGTGCTAACAACTCTGTTTTGCAGGGAAGAGCTAAGGGCTATGAATATGAGCATTATTATTCTAATCATTATGTTCATAAGTCCTCAAAGAATTACTCTGCTTATTCATATGCTTATCCTAACCCCTCTTATGTGAAACGAAATGGACTGGCTTCTATGCCACCTTTCTCGTATGGAGCTCGCAGAGTGATGAACTCTTTGCCACCCCTTAATATGTGGGTGGTGAAGAAAAAGAACTAATTTCTTCTGCAGGGTCAGGTCTCCAGACGTACGTAATCGTCTGAAGAATTTGCTGGAGACCTTAGTGTGCCTGATAGGACGCAGGCTAACCATGAAGAAATGAACTCTTATTTCTCACGTCCTCATACTCCTTTATCTGTTCTATTGCTTGATGAAATTTATTTGATGATTTGATGTCATATTCTTCACTGATGAAGTATATGAGTTCGTAAGCTGCACTAATTCATCTGCAGGATGATCAACCCAAAGCCAGTGAGTGGGTCCTTGATAGTGGATGTACAAATCACATGACTGGTGACAAGAATCTATTGATGGATGCCCAATTATCTCCGTCGCATCTGAAGCATATCATCTTTGCTGACAAAGGCAAAAGTTAGGTATTGGGTCTAGGTAATGTTGCGATCACAAAGGATAGACACATGGGCAAACTCATGCTTGTCGAGTCCTTAGGATACAACCTCATATCTGTCTCAATGCTTTGCGATCTTGATATGGTTGTTGTCTTTGGCAAGTACCGTTGTGTTGTGCTTATGGAAGCTGACAATTCCAAAGTCTTCAAAGGCTTTAGGAGAGGAGACTTGTATATTGTTGATTTGTCTACAGGACCACAACGAGCCGTGTGCCTACTTGCAAAAGCTTCAGAAGGCCGGCTCTGGCATCGACGACTTGGTCATGCAGGCATGAGGAATTTGCACACGCTTGCGAAAAAGAAGCATGTCATTGGCATTGAGAATGTCCAATTCCTCAAGGATCACTTATGCGGAGCCTGTGAAGCTGGAAAGATGACCAAGGACAAGCATCCAGCGAAGACAATCATTACTACCACTTGACCGTTTGAATTGCTTCATATGGATCTTTTTGTCCCTAATCATTATTCTGCTGTTACAAATGATGCTTCTCTATATGGCTTTGTTATTGTTGATGATTACTCTCTATACACATGGGTACACATTGTTACTTACAAACATGAAGTGCAGGAAGTCTTCTAATGATTTTCCTCGAGGGCTTCAACCAACTTTGGTGTGAAGATCAAGCACATTAGAAGTGACAATGGAACTGAGTTCAAGAATTCTGGCCTTGATGACTATCTTCATGTACTTGGTATTACTCATTAGTTATCTGCTCCTTATACTCCTCAGTAGAACTGCGTCGTGGAGCACAAGAACAGAACTCTTGTTTAGATGGCTCGCACTATGCTTGATGAATACAAGACACCTCGTTGTTTCTGGATTGATGCAATTGATACTGCGTGCCACATCATCAACAGAGTCTATCTGCACAAATTCTTCAAGAAGACTGCCTATGAACTCCTCACTGACAAGAAACCCAATGTAAGTTATTTCAAAGTCTTCGGCGCTAAATGTTGGATTAGAGATCCTCATCACAACTCAAAATTTGCACCGAAAGCACATGAAGGTTTAATTCTTGGTTACGAAAAGGACTCGCACACCTACAGAGTATTCACCAACGTTCTTCACAAGGTTGTTGAAACTGTAGATGTGCAGTTCGATGAAACTAATGGCTCGCAAAGAGAGCACCTACCTACTGTGATAGGTGAACTAGCACATGAGGAAACTATCAAGTTCAAGGCTACTAAGGATGTCATTCCTACTGAAGAATCTGCTAAAGAATTCATTCCAGAACATGAAGAACGTCGAGCTAATGCACCTGAAGAAAATACTGAAGAAAGTGGTGCTGAAGAAAATGCTGATCAAATTTATCAAAGACAACCAGCTCATCCTCGCATTGCAAAAGAAGTGCAAGTTGAAAAGATCATCAATGACATTAAAGCGCCAGGTCCTCTCACACGCTCAAAAGCTTCACATTTATCTAACTTTTGTGGGCACTATGCTTTTGTCTCTATCACAGAGCCCACTAAGGTAGATGAAGCATTTCTGGAGCCTAAGTCGATTCAGGCCATGCAAGAAGAATTACATCACTTTGAGATCATCAATGTCTGGGAACTGGTCAAACTTCCAGATCCTCGCAAGCACAATATCATTGGCACAAAATTGATCTGTCGCAACAGGCAAGACGAAAATGGCCTTGTGGTAAGGAATAAGGCATGACTTGTAGCACAAGGCTACACACAGGTTGAAGGAATTGATTTCGATGAAACTTTTGCACCTATTGCTAAACTTGAGGCTATTCACATATTACTTGCTTATACTAACCATCATGACATCACTCTATATCAAATGGATGTGAAAAGTGCATTCCTCAATGGTAAGCTTGAGGAAGAAGTATATGTTGCTCAACCCCCATTTTTTGAAGATCCAAAGCATCCTGACAAAGTCTTCAGACTCAATAAGGCCCTCTATGGACTCAAGCAGGCCCCACGGGCGTGGCATGATACTTTGAAGGAATTCCTTATGAAGAAAGGCTTCAAACCCGGTTCACTCGACCCTACTATTTTCACTAAATATTATGATGGTGAATTGTTTGTGTGCCAAATATATGTTGATGATATTATCTTTGGCTGTACTGACCAACGTTATAGTGATGAATTTGCCTATATGATGAGTGAAGAATATCAAACGTCTATGATGGGAGAATTGAAATTCTTCTTAGGTCTTCAAATTCGTCAACAACGCAATGGCATATTCATATCTCAGGATAAATACCTCAAGGATGTACTAAGGAAATTCAGCATGCAAGATTACAAAGGCGTCAAAATTCCCATGCCCACAAATGGCCATCTGTGCACTGATGAAAATGGTATTGACTTCGATCATAACGTATACTGCTCCATGATTGGTTCTTTATTGTACTTATGTGCATCTAGGCCAGATATAATGCTTAGTGTTTGCATGTGTGCCCAATTTCAAGCTACACCGAAGGAATCACACCATAAGGCTGTGAAGCATATTCTTCGATATCTAGCTCACACACCAACACTTGGATTATGGTACCCCAAGGGCTCGGCTTTGATCTCATTGGATATTTTGAATCTGACTATGCTGGTGATTGTGTGGACCGCAAGTTAACATCTGGTACATGTCATTTCCTTGGACGATCTTTGGTCTGTTGGTCCTGGAAGAAACAGAACTGCGTATCACTATCTACTGCTGAAGCTGAGTACATTGCCGTTGGTTCTTGCTGTGCTCAGTTGCTATGGATGAAGCAAACTCTCAAGGACTACGGCGTCAACATGAAGAATGTGCCTCTCTTCTGTGGCAATGAGAGTGCCATCAAGATTGCTCACAACCTACTTCAGCACTCGAAGACAAAGCACATTGAGATTCGTCAACATTTTCTTCGTGATCATGTGTTGAAGGGTGACATTTCTATTGAGCATGTGAAGACTGAAGAATAGTTAGCCGATATCTTCACAAAGCCCTTGGATGAGAAGAGATTTAGCAAGTTGCGGCGTGAGCTAAATATCCTAGATTCTTCGAATGTTCTTTGAAAAAGGACACTCATCCTAACACTTATGCAAAATTGATGACTTTGATGTGCAACACATGAAGAAATGTTTTTCTTCAATCAAATGAAGAATAACACTCTAAGTGCGAAGAAATTAATGAAGAATTTGATTCTCAGAACCCTACGACAATTGTACGCGGTGTCTGAAATCATCATTCTTATACAAAGATTACTGCACGCCACCACCAAAAGTTGAAATTCCTCAGTTGTTCAAATTCATCAACTTTGCATTGTCTTCACTGTTTCCATCGTTTTTGTTCATTGGCTACATATATGTGAGTTTATGTCCTCTACAGCATTCACTTATGGCTATTTCTTCAAGTAGGTTGTTCTGCTAAGTGAAAGTGATCGGACCCTTCCCCATCTATGCTAAACTCAACCCAATCTATTCACAAATTCTTCATGTACGTTCTATTTGAAACTCGTTCAAAATCTTCACTGTGTCCTTGTCAGCTGAAGAATTTGCAAACGGAAAGTTAAAACTTATCTTATCCAAATTTTCGGCTTTGCTGCTCAAACCGTTCCACATCCCACATTATACTTATCTATTCACCCACGATCTAACACGATCTCCACTTCTCAGTATGTGGGTGACCCATGTCAAGCGAATGAAAAGGGTCAGGGGCACGTTCATCCAAATTCTTCGGGCGAGCAGTTTTTCACCGTGGCTATAAATACCCCTCTTCCCCTTCCTCACTTTCTTTACTCTGCTCGACCTCTCTCCAGCTCGAGCTTCTCAAACCGTAGCGCCGCCGCTACTTCATCATCGCCTGTGAAGAAGAGCTTCACCGCCTCAACCTCATCGCCGCCGTACTCGCACCGGCCGCGGAAATCTTCACTCCGCCGCCGCCGTAGCCGTCTTCCTCCGCCGAGTTAGGGCGTGGAAGATCTGCATAGACGAACTTCACTTCTCCACCCCACATTTCGTCGTGTTCTTCATTCAGGGTAATTAAAAGTTACTTTTACTGCCCTCTGTGATTCAAATGATTAACTACAAAATCTTCAAACGTGTTTTTCTTCAAATCTTCACACACTAAAACACCTCACATGTCATCTATTCTTGATTCATTTCTCTAACCTGCAAATTTCTCTTCAAGATTCCTCAATTGTGACGATTTCTGACCTGTACAACTCTGGAACCTAAGACTAAGAATGCTAAGTGAAATTCTTCAAGACTCGTCTGGTCAAATTCCTCAAACTTTTTCTTTTTACAAAACCTTCTGATAATGCATATGACCTCTTCAAATTCCTCGCAACTCTACTCTATTCACAGGTACTCATTTCTGCTGCTGAATCACTAGGTTCTCATAAACTTAACTCATTTGCAGCGTTCCTCGAAGAAAAGTTGCATACTTCTTCAGAGAATTCAATTGTTCAAATTCCTCAACTAAAGAAAATGGCTGACAGTAAGAAGCCACAGAAAGGACAAAAGAGGCCTAAGGTCAACACTGCCTTTGAAATCCCGGATGACATATACAAAGATTACTGCACTCCTGATGAGGCCAAGTTTGGAAAAGAGGACAAAAATCAGTGCAAGGTGCACATACAGAGGATAGAGAGGAGATGGGCAAGAGAGTGGAGGGAATACAGGCATGTTACTCCCAAGTACATGAAGAAATTCACACTCAATCCTCCATGCCCAAGACCTCCATTGGCACCTGGCCAAATAGCTGATCCCACCAGCCTCAAGCGTGGTGAGGATTATCCTGATGAATGGGCCAAGCGCCAGGCCAAGTTGGCTAAACAAGCAAAAGAAGCAGTGAGGAAATTCAATGAAGACTCTGTTGCTGCCGCTGAGGCCTCTGTCAAGCCTAAGAAGGCCATGTCAAAGAATCTTCAAAGCCCTCAAGGCCTTCATGCTGCTCCTACTCCTCAGGACCGTGAGGCCTTCATGCTTCGCCTTCAGTGCCCTCAGCACCAAGTTCCTCAGCAATGCCCTCACGGCCAGAATCTTCAAAGCCCTCAAGGCCAATTCCTCATGCTGCTCCTGCTCCTCCAAAATCCTCAGCTCCTCCAAAGTCCTCAGCTGCTCTGACAAAGTCCTATGCACCTGTGCATCTTGCCACGTGCCAAAGGACTACAGGCATCTCTATTGCCTCAGGAGCTTCTACTAGTTCCTCAGCTGCACCCAATTCTTCAACGGGACCGTCTCTGCTGAAGACAAATGCCACTGCTGGACGAGCTTCTCGCCATGGTCCTCAGAAGAAGCAGGTCACCTTCCAAGTGCCGTCTGAAGAAGACGAAGCTGATGATGAAGAACTTGCTGAGATCATTAGAGATAGGCAAGTCAGGGCCACTAGAGCCAAAGGCACAAATGTGCCAATGCTTTTGGATCAAAGGTTGATCCTCGACTATATTGATCTCTAGCACAAAGACCCAAACACTCCTATGCCTGATTTCAAGTTGTCTCATGGCCAAAGTCACATGCTGACCCATTTCATCCAAGAAGAAAAATGGAAATATGAGAAGGCCAGGCAGATCAAGAAAGCACAATATAAGATGGAGAAATTTCTGAAGAAAAACGTTGTCACTATGACAACTGATGAACTTGTAAAAATCCAGTCTGAAATCAAAACCCTCAGTGATGACTTCAAAGCCTACTATGATGATTGGCAAGGAGACAAGGTCAGGTTTGTTAAACTGACTGAGAAGTTCACCTCAAATGTTGCAGCTCCATCGCTACAGGAAATTCCTCAGGCTGAAGCATCTACTCAGCCAACTGAAGAACATGCCAGCACCGCTGATGACTTTCAGGCTGCTGAAGAAAATGTGAGTTCTAGGGCTGATGACTGCATTCCAGCCACTGAAGAAATTGCCAGGGCATCCACTAGTGGTGCACTTGAAGAAAATGAAGAAGTCAGGGTGTCACATCCTAGTTAGCCATGCATTAGAGTGTTGCATCATGTTTACTCTTTCATCAGAAACTTGAGATGGGGATCTGTGAAACCCTCAGAATCATTTTTTAAAATGATCCAAATAAAAATTTCTCCAAAAAGGTCCAAGAAAATGCTCATGTTGCTCTCTGAAAATATTGGACAGAGATAAAAAAATCAAACCAATATTTTAAGAGCTCATAGGTATTTATTTTGGGCATTTGGAATTAATGCATAAATATTTGCTTTGGAAATATATTTATTATATATATTAATATATGTCCAAATATTATGCCAATTATAAAGGAGCTCTGGAATAATATATCTAGCTCCTGCAAAAATGGGCATAAGTTAATAAAATGATTTAATATTTTATTTAAATCAAAACAAATGTCAGAAATTAGAAAACAGAAATAAATAAAAGAGGGAAACCTTACCTGGGCTCCTACACTGTGCGGCCCAGCCAGCTGGCTGGCCCAGCCAGGACCGGCCCAGCCCACCTCCCTCCTCTGTCGTCTTCGTCCCGACAGAGGGAGGGGAGTGTGGCCGGCGCGCGCGCGCGCCATCGCGCCACGCCACCTCTCTCCCTGCCTGCCTGCCCTCCTCTCCTCGCCTCGATGCCCCTGGACGACGCCACGCCTCCCCCCTGCTCTCTCTCACTCTCCCCCGGCTCTTCCCTCCTCTCCCTCGCTCTCTCTCTCACACGGCCGAACACCATCCTCGCCGCCGTTCGTCACAGCAGCCGTCTCCGGCCACCCCTCGCTCCCCCGACTAGCTCAGAAGCTCCGCCACGACCCCCTCTTCCTCCCCACCGCTCCACAGCTCCCCGGAAGCCCTGCATCGCCGCCACGTCGCCGTTCCCCTCTTCGGGCTCCGACCATCGTCGCCGTCGAATTCGTCGTCTCCAGCGCGTCCCTGAGCCCGCTAACCATCCCTGCAGCTCCGCGGTGAGCCCCCGGATCGTTTCCCCCTTCTCCCCTGGTCTCTCCCGACCTCTAGGCCCTAGCCCCATTTTGGCCGAGAGCTCCACGCCGCCGGCGATGTCGCCGTCGTGGCCACGGTCACCGTAGCACCCAACCGAGCACACCATCGTGCTCCACACCTCACCAGGAGCACGTAGCACACACCAACGCCTCCCCAAACCCCCTGCAACGCCGATTCCGACTGCACCCGAACTCCGGCGGCCGCAGCCGAGCTCGCCGCCGTCGACTCCGGCCACCCCAGGCTCGGCCACCACCACCGTTCGACGCGCGGGAGCAAGGGCTCTCCAACGAGCCCAAGCATGGCCTCGCCCGTGCCCTGTAGCGCGATCCCGCGTCGCGCCGCCGTCTCGGGCCTCGCCGGCGTCATGTCGCCGGTGGGTTTGACCCACTTTGACCACGGCAGGAACCCCCCTGAGTCCCTGACAGGTGGGCCCAGCCCTGTAGCTAATTAGGATTAGCGCTAACCACTGTTAGTTAACCCTCTGACACTGACCAGTGGGCCCCAGCGCCACTAATCCCTAATTAGGATTAATTTAATTCTGTTAAATCCCCCTGTCACTGACGTGTGGCCCCCACACGTCAGGTTTGACCCCAGCCAGCCACAGTTGACCACTGACGTCATGCTGACGTCATGCTGGCGCAATAATTATAATTTCTGGATTTAATTTAAATCAAGAAATTCCAGAATATTATTTAAACTTCAAAAATTCATAACTTTTATTCTGTAACTCCAAATTGGACAAATTATATATGAAAAATGATCAGAAAAATCCAATCTATCCATCTGTACTATTTTCATGCATGATCAAACAAGTTAAATTGATGTTTTAAGCAGAACAAGAAAAAGCACTTAAAAGAGGCCATGTTTGAGTTTGAAATTTGAATCCTTGATTCAAATTTGTTCAAACCCTTCTGGTTTTAGTTGCATTAGCCCAACACACTCATATTGCCATGTTTCATGCATGCATCATATTGTTGCACATTGTTTGGTGATGCTTGTGTATCGATGTCCTTTGCGACAGGTTCTGCCCCCGAGGAGTACCGTGATTACCCTAACGAAGAACCGTATCAGTGCATCGAACCATCAGGCAAGCAACCAACCATTTGATCATATCGATACAATCCCATGTTCTCGCTCCTGCTCTCTTTTACTGCATTAAGACAACGCGTTTCAAACTGCTGTGTGCTACGGTAGTTGAACCCATTTCCTCTGCATGACCTGTCATTGCCACAGTAACTAGATGAAACCCACTAGCATGTGTAGGAGTTGATTGAGCCATGTGTGTGTGTTGTTCCTACCTTGCTATGCCTGCTATGCTTAGAGTCGTGTCAAGTCTGGTTCATCTGGGTGATGGGCTAGAGTGAAATGTTAATGTCGGTAATGAGAGTGGTGTGGTGAACACGATTTGGTAAAGGTATCGATGAGAGGCCATGTAGGAGTACATGGTGGGTTGTTTCATTGAAGCCGACCCTAAGCACCGAGATCTGTATATGTGATTTAAGATACAGCTACTACCATGCATTGGGCCCTGAAATATGACCCCGCTCGACTTCTTATTCACCCTAGCTCTCTGTCCAGGAGTTGCAAGTAGTTTCTGGTTTTTGTAGCCTACTGGAGGCCGTGGACAGCGCTGACCGTAGGGGTGGGCTGTGATGCGGTAGGTACGTGGCCGGGTGTACCGGATACCCGTTAGGTATCTCGGGAACCCTGTTCACATCGTTCGGGGCCGTATGGGAAACCTCGGCCGGACTCCCTGCGGATGGAACCTGAATAGGCGATAAACCTAGACTAGAGGCTTAAGTGTTTAGGTAGGTCGTGGTCTACACCCACGTCGGCTTTCGCTTGAAGTCTGCCGAGCACATGTCGTGTGCAGACGCTAAGTGGTGGAAACATGTATGAAGAAGTACACCCCTGCAGGGTTATCATAATCTATTCGAATAGCCGCGTCCGCGGTAAAGGACTACTTGGTTGCCTATACAGTTCATAGACAAGTAAATGGAAACTACTAAAAGCCTCAAGATAAGTGTGAGTGCCGAGGATGGCTCTTCCGTAGGAAGACGGAGGTGGATCCTCGGTAGTGTATTGAAGTGGTGAGTAGTGGACTCGTGTGCGCAAAACATTTCAAGTTGGAGTATCGTAGGATAGTCTAGCCAAGAGTCAAAGCTGGCTTGCTGCAATAACTCCACCAACCCTTCTTGATAATATGCATGTATGTAGGATCTGATGTAAGTCTTGCTGAGTACCTTTGTACTCATGTTGCTATAATCTACATTTTACAGAAGACGCTGCAACACCTTCTGATGGGTTCTATGTAGACGTTGACATCAACGAGTAGGCTAAAGACCCAGGTGGTGACCCTGAGCTTGTGATGGACCACGTAGTATAGCTAGGCTTTCCAAGCCTCTTTTATTTTACTAGTTGTCTGTACTCAGACAATGTACTTCCGCTGCCGGATTGTATGACTGTATGACTTGTATGTTGGGTCGTGAGACCCGTACCTTTGTGTGTGTTATGTATGGCTCCCTGAGCCTTAAATAAAGTACTTGTGTCGTAGAGTCATGTTGTGATGCTTCGTTGTATTTGCACATATCGAGCATATTGTGTGTATGATTGAAATGCTTGGTATGTGTGGGATCTGACTATCTAGTTGTTTATCTTTAGTAGCCTCTCTTACCGGGAAATGTCTCCTAGTGTTACCGCTGAGCCATGGTAGCTTGCTACTGCTCTGGAACACTTAGGCTGGCCGGCATGTGTCCTTCTTCGTTCCTGTGTCTGTCCCTTCGGGGAAATGTCACGCTTTGAGTACCGGAGTCCTGTTAGCCCGCTACAGCCCGGTTTACCAGAGTCCTGCTAGCCCAGTGCTACAGCCCGGACCCACTTGCTGATGACCGACACGTTCGAGCTGGGTCATGGATGCCTGTCCCTGTAAGTCTGTGCCACTTTGGGTTTACGACTAGTCATGTCAGCCCGGGCTCCTTATCATATGGATGCTAGCGACACTATCATATACGTGAGCCAAAAGGCGCAAACGGTCCCGGGCAAAGGTAAGGCGACACCCGTGGGAATACCGTGCGTGAGGCCGCAAAGTGATATGAGGTGTTACCGGCTAGATCGATGTGACATCGAGTCGGGGTCCTGACAGCGTTGGTATCAGAGCCGGACTGCCTGTAGGTTCTCCAAGCCAAACTGGTCGATGTTGAGTCTAGAAATTCTTTAGTTATATGTAGGGGAATTGTTTGTGGGTTGGAACGTAAGGCTCTTTTTACTCCTTTATCTTATGACCTTCTGATCTGAGTCAGTCCATTCTTCCACCAGGGGTTAAGGAATTAGGATCTGTTCTCTCTATCAGGATCACGAGTTACTAATCAGTAGTACCTTATAAGTTGATGGGTTCAAGCCTAGTTCAGTTTTACTACCACATGATGTTGTTAGAATGGATTCAGAACTTTGATATGATGATGTTGAGTGTGTACGAAATCCTTTGTCAAATGTCTCAAAATCCTTTTTGAGCATTTACAGCTGTTATGCTGCCGAAATTTTGCTAGAAATTCTAATGCCCTTGCATTATGATTGTGCTTTCAGATGGCCACTCGCGACCTCAATCAAGTGGTTCGCCTGACTCGATGCCTAGATGTACCCGGCCATACTGCCAAGTTGGTCAGGGTAATGACTGAGGCTGGATACCGATGGTATCCTGAGTACACGGTTGAAGAGCAATTCCGAGACTTTAATCAAAGCCAGTATCTCTGCACTGTCAGGATATTTCCATCTTATCCTGGATCCACCGAGCCTCTTCACTGCTCCTATGGACTCGGGGTTACTATTGAGATGGCTGTGCAGGACGCCGCCTACTCTATGATGACCATTATGCGAGTCAGATCTGGTTTATTTCGGGACTCTGATTTCCGGTATATGCCAGGATCACTTCCGGGAGCACAAGGGTATCTCCAGGCTATTTATGCTGACCCCACTCAGGAGGACTCACGGACTCGCACCACTGCTGAGATGCTCGAGGATAAGGACCGTGAAAATCAGGCCTTAAGGTTAGAGCTCTTCAATACCCGTGCTGACCACTGGGCCACTTTGACTCGGTTCGCACCGGCGGTGCAAGCTGGATATTCAGATATGCGCGATCTCTATCCTGTGAGATCTGCTCTGCCGGACGTGATGGTTTGGCGTGATGTAGGAGGCATCACCCCACCTCGCGGTCCCCGCAGGCCACCGTCTGTTGGTCCAAGGCCTCATCCTAGCCCCTATGGTCCACAAGCTCCGCGAGACCGTCTGTTTCCGGATGATCATGTTGAACTTCCAGGCTATGGAGGTGACTTCTACGAGGACTACTACGGATCGGTCTGAGTTAGTGGTAGTATCACTAGTTCGCACTAGCTGTGTCTTCTATCGTCCCGCGTGACTCGTGGGATATGACCTAGTTTGTACTCTTTCCGGAGGTGTAGAAAAATAATGTATAGGAGCTTGGGATGCCTCCGATGAGATGTAATCCTTTTTTCACCGTATTAGTACTTTGTTTGGTCTTGTACTAAACCCTGTATGGTGTGTATGACGATGGAATAAAAGAAGCAGTTTCTGTATCTACCATGTCATACGGATGATCATCTTGCATTTCGAGTTATTCCTTACATTATGTATCCTATGTCGGAATTTATCATCCTGACTAACTCATTGTCTTGTTTACCTAGGATGGTCAACACGCGCACTAACCCTGCTCCTCAAGAGCAGGCCGAAGGCAGTGAAGTCAGGGATGCAAATCAGCCTCATCCTCCTTCATTAGCCGAGGTTATGATGGAAGCTGAGAGAAACAAGCGGGAAACCAACCGTTTGTTGGAGCGTATTGAACAGAACACAGCACACCATCAGAGGACTAACGTGGTGTCACTCAGTGATTTTATCAAATTACGTCCATCCACGTTCCACCACTCCGTCGAGCCTCTCGACGCCGATGACTGGCTTCGCAGTATCTCTCACAAACTGCGTTCCGCGCAGGTAGCGGAGGCTGACAAGGTCACCTTTGCTGCATATCATCTTGAAGGCCCCGCCAGTCTATGGTGGGAAAATTATGGAGCTATGCGCCCAGCAGACCATGTCACTACTTGGGCTGAATTCAGCGAGGCTTTCCGTGAACATCACATTCCGGAGGGTCTCATGGACCGTAAACGTGAGGAATTCTGCAATTTCACCCAAGGCTGACTTTCTGTGGATGCTTATAGCAGGGAGTTTGGTAATCTCGCACGATATGCAACCGAGGAAGTTTCTACTGACGCCAAGAAGCAAGCAAGGTTCCGTAAGGGACTTAGTCCTGAGCTTCGCCGCGACCTCCGTCTGCATGAGTGCACATCTTTTCAGAAACTTGTCAACAAAGCCATCAGTGCTGAAACTGGTCAGACTGACTATGACGCAACACGCAAGCATGGCCGTGATATGGGTTCCTCATCCGGTGCTGGTCCCCAGAAGCGCCGCGTGTGGGTACCCAACACCGCCCTGTCACCCAGGTTCACACCGAGGCCATCTTTCCAGGCGCCTCGCCCCGTTTAACAGTCTGCTCCAGCCAAGCCCTATGGGGGTCCAATCAATAATGCTCCTCCACGTACCAGTTCCGTGACTTGTTTCAAGTGTGGGGAATCTGGTCACTATATGTGTGAGTGTCCCTAGACCAACCCCAATCAATCTGCTAAAGCTGTTGGCCGTGGCAAGCCGACAGGGAAAGTGTTTCATGCTAAACCGGTCACCGCTTCACGTGGCTATGTCAACTGTATCTCTGCCGAAGAAGCTCAAGAGGATCCCAACATCGTTCTCGGTACGCTTCTTGTTAATTGCCACCCGGCATCTGTTCTTTTCGATACAGGAGCCTCTCATTCTTTTATATCCGAAAATTATGCTCGTTTGCATAACGTTGCATTCTGTGACATGCCATCTACTATGGAAATTTCTACCCCTGGTTCTAGATGGCAGACCTCTAGGGTAAGTTATGGAAATGAAATCCAAGTCGACAGACTTGTCTTTCTCGCGTCTTTGATAGCCCTTAAATCTTCAGATATTAATATCATTTTGGGTATGGACTGGATGTCAGCTCATCAAGCCAAAATTGATTGCTTCTCTAGGACTGTTCAACTCACCCATCCTTCGGGGAAGATAGTCAATGTCTTGACCCGAATAGCCAAGCGACAATTATATTCTCTTAACGCCAGCCCTTGCCAGACCTTGAGGACATTCCGGTAGTCCGTGACTTCCCGGATGTCTTTCCATAGGAATTGCCAGGTGTTCCACCTGACAGGGATGTTGAGTTCGTAATAGACCTCATTCCAGGAACCGTTCCGATTGCTAGAAGACCTTATAAGATGGCACCCCTAGAACTAGCCGAGCTTAAGAAACAACTCGATGAGTCCTTGAAAAAGGGTTTCATCCGACCTAGCTCATCTCCGTGGGCTTGCCCCGTCCTATTCGTCAAGAAGAAGGATGGTACGGACCGGATGGTTGTAGATTACCGACCTGTCAACTTGGTCACAATCAAGAACAAATATCCGCTTCCCAGGATCAACGACCTGTATGATCAGCTCGCTGGATCCTCAGTCTTCTCCAAGATGGATTTGAGGTTGGGCTACCATCAAATCAAAATCAGAAACGGGGACATTCCTAAAACGGCCTTTGTTACTCGTTATGGCCAATACGAGTACACCGTCATGTCCTTCGGTTTAACCAACGCTCCAGCCACCTTTTCTCGGTTAATGAACTCAATCTTCATGGAGTATTTGGATAAATTCGTCGTAGTTTATCTCGATGATATACTCATCTACTCCAAGAACGAGGAAGAACATGCCGAACATTTAAGGCTAGTGTTGAAGAAACTTCGAGAGCATCGCCTTTATGCCAAATTTTCTAAATGTGAATTCTGGTTGTCAGAAGTGACCTATCTAGGTCATGTAATATCTGGTAAAGGTATTGCTGTTAACCCTGAGCGAGTTCAAGCCGTCCTTAATTGGACTCCACCTGAATCGGTCAAGCAAGTTCCGGAGTTTTCTAGGCTTAGCGAGCTATTGTCGTCGCTTTGTCGAGAACTTCTCCAAAGTTGCTAAACCTCTAACCGAACTCCTCAAGAAAGATAAGAAGTTCGAATGGACTCCACAATGTGAGCACAGCTTTCAGGAACTGAAAAGACGCCTGACCTCTGCTCCCGTACTGGTACCGCCAGACTTTTCCAAGGACTTTGTTATCTACTGCGACGCCTCGCGACAAGGACTAGGTTGCATTCTTATGCAAGATCGACACGTAATTGCTTACGCTTCACGGCAATTGCACCCACATGAGGAGAATTATCCTACTCATGATCTAGAGCTTGCAGCCGTAGTCTATGCACTTAAGACCTGGCGACATTACCTCCTCGGTAATCGTTGCGAAATATTCACTGATCACCAAAGTCTGAAGTACATTTTCACCCAACCGGATTTGAATCTCAGGCAGAGACGTTGGGTTGAATTGATCACAGACTTCGACTTAGGAATAACTTACACCCCAGGGAAAGCCAACGTCATGGCTGATGCGCTAAGTCGTAAATCTTATTGTAACAACCTGATGTTACAACAAAGTCAACCGCTCCTCCATGAGGAATTTCGGAAGCTTAACCTTCACATTGTACCTCAAGGTTTTCTTTCCACCTTGGTAGCAAAACCTACTCTTACGGATCAAATCATCGCTGCCCAAAGGCGAGATAAGGGAATATCTAAAATCAAAGAGAACATTGCTAGCGGAGGTGCTAGTTGTTTCTCCACAAATGATCATGGTGTTGTGTACTTTGAGAACCGTCTAGTGGTTCCCAAGAACCAGCATCTACGGCAATTGATCCTTAAGGAAGCTCATGAATCTCCTCTCACCATTCATCCCGGTAGTACTAAGATGTATCAGGACCTACGCCAGAGGTTCTGGTGGACTAGGATGAAGAGAGAAATTGCTCAGTTTATTGCTAATTGCGACGTCTGTCGTCGTGTAAAAGCAGAGCACCAACGGCCTGCTGGCACCCTTCAACCCTTAGCTATTCCTGAATGGAAATGGGATAAAATTGGTATGGATTTCATTACCGGTTTTCCCAGGACCAAGAGAGGGAATAATGCTATTTTCGTCGTGGTCGATCGTCTTTCCAAAGTAGCCCATTTCTTACCTGTTCGTGAGAGTATAACCGCTAGTCAGCTGGCAGATTTGTACATCTCCCGAATAGTGTCTCTCCATGGTGTTCCTTTGGAAATTAACTCGGATCGAGGAAGTCTTTTCACCTCTCGATTTTGGGAAAGTTTCCAAAATGCTATGGGGACTCGTCTCTCCTTTAGCACCGCCTTCCACCCTCAGTCGAGTGGTCAAGTGGAACGCGTCAACCAGATTCTAGAAGACATGCTTCGAGCCTCTGTTATCTCATTCGGAATGGACTGGGAGAAGTGCCTTCCATTTGCCGAATTCGCTTACAACAACAGCTATCAATCTAGCTTGGGTAAAGCCCCTTTTGAAGTTCTCTATGGACGACGGTGTCGAACACCCCTTAACTGGTCAGAGACCGGGGAAAGAAAATTCTTTGGCCCGGACATGATTCAGGAAGCAGAAGAACAAGTTCGCATCGTTCGTGAAAAGTTGAAAACAGCCCAATCTCGTCAAAAGAGTCAATATGACCGAAAACATAAGGCTATGAATTTCGAGGTTGACGAGAAGGCTTATCTTCGGGTCACCCCTCTGAAGGGAACCCATCGTTTCGGTATCAAAGGCAAATTGGCTCCTCGTTACATTGGACCTTTTCGCATTCCTCGCCAAACGAGGAGAAGTTGCCTACCAGTTGGAACTACCTCCGCACCTCTCCAGGGTCCACGATGTCTTCCATGTTTCTCAACTCAGGCGTTGCTTCTCGGATCCTATCCGTGAAGTGGACCACGAAACGCTAGATCTCCAAGATAATCTTACATATCGAGAGTACCCCATTCGTATCCTCGATCAGGCCGAACGTACCACCCGACGTCATAATATCAAGTTTCTCAAAGTTCAATGGTCGCACCATTCGGAGGATGAAGCAACCTGGGAAAGGGAGGATCGTCTTCGACTCGAGTATCCCGCCTTCTTCCCGGAGGAAACCAAATCTCGGGACGAGATTATTTTGAGTGGGGGTGAGTTGTCACATCCTAGTTAGCCATGCATTAGAGTGTTGCATCATGTTTACTCTTTCATCAGAAACTTGAGATGGGGATCTGTGAAACCCTCAGAATCATTTTTTAAAATGATCCAAATAAAAATTTCTCCAAAAGGTCCAAGAAAATGCTCATGTTGCTCTCTGAAAATATTGGACAGAGATAAAAAATCAAACCAATATTTTAAGAGCTCATAGGTATTTATTTTGGGCATTTGGAATTAATGCATAAATATTTGCTTTGGAAATATATTATTATATATATTAATATATGTCCAAATATTATGCCAATTATAAAGGAGCTCTGGAATAATATATCTAGCTCCTGCAAAAATGGGCATAAGTTAAATAAAATGATTTAATATTTTATTTAAATCAAAACAAATGTCAGAAATTAGAAAACAGAAATAAATAAAGAGGGAAACCTTACCTGGGCTCCTCCACTGTGCGGCCCAACCAGCTGGCTGGCCCAGCCAGCAGCCGGCCCAGCCCACCTCCCTCCTCTGTCGTCTTCGTCCCGACAGAGGGAGGGGAGTGTGGCCGGCGCGCGCGCGCGCCACCGCGCCACGCCACCTCTCTCCCTGCCTGCCTGCCCTCCTCTCCTCGCCTCGATGCCCCTGGACGACGCCACGCCTCCCCCCTGCTCTCTCTCACTCTCCCCCGGCTCTTCCCTCCTCTCCCTCGCTCTCTCTCTCACACGGCCGAACACCATCCTCGCCGCCGTTCGCCACAGCAGCCGTCTCCGGCCACCCCTCGCTCCCCCGACTAGCTCAGAAGCTCCGCCACGACCCCCTCTTCCTCCCCACCGCTCCACAGCTCCCCGAAAGCCCTGCATCGCCGCCACGTCGCCGTTCCCCTCTTCGGGCTCCGACCATCGTCGCCGTCGAATTCGTCGTCTCCAGCGCGTCCCCGAGCCCGCTAACCATCCCTGCAGCTCCGCGGTGAGCCCCCGGATCGTTTCCCCCTTCTCCCCTGGTCTCTCCCGACCTCTAGGCCCTAGCCCCACCTTGGCCGAGAGCTCCACGCTGCCGGTAATGTCGCCGTCGTGGCCACGGTCACCGTAGCACCCAACCGAGCACACCATCGTGCTCCACACCTCACCAGGAGCACGTAGCACACACCAACGCCTCCCCAAACCCCCTGCAACGCCGATTCCGACTGCACCCGAACTCCGGTGGCCACAGCCGAGCTCGCCGCCGTCGACTCCGGCCACCCCAGGCTCGGCCACCACCACCGTTCGACGCGCGGGAGCAAGGGCTCTCCAACGAGCCCAAGCACGGCCTCGCCCGTGCCCTGTAGCGCGATCCCGCGTCGCGCCGCCGTCTCGGGCCTCGCCGGCGTCATGTCGCCGGTGGGTTTGACCCACTTTGACCACGGCAGGAACCCCCCTGAGTCCCTGACAGGTGGGCCCAGCCCTGTAGCTAATTAGGATTAGCGCTAACCACTGTTAGTTAACCCTCTGACACTGACCAGTGGGCCCCAGCGCCACTAATCCCTAATTAGGATTAATTTAATTCTGTTAAATCCCCCTGTCACTGACGTGTGGCCCCCACACGTCAGGTTTGACCCCAGCCAGCCACAGTTGACCACTGACGTCATGCTGACGTCATGCTGGCGCAATAATTATAATTTCTGGATTTAATTTAAATCAGGAAATTCCAGAATATTATTTAAACTTCAAAAATTCATAACTTTTATTCTGTAACTCCAAATTGGACAAATTATATATGAAAAATGATCAGAAAAATCCAATCTATCCATCTGTATTATTTTCATGCATGATCAAACAAGTTAAATTGATGTTTTAAGCAGAACAAGAAAAGCACTTAAAGAGGCCATGTTTGAGTTTGAAATTTGAATCCTTGATTCAAATTTGTTCAAACCCTTCTGGTTTTAGTTGCATTAGCCCAACACACTCATATTGCCATGTTTCATGCATGCATCATATTGTTGCACATTGTTTGGTGATGCTTGTGTATCGATGTCCTTTGCGACAGGTTCTGCCCCCGAGGAGTACCGTGATTACCCTAACGAAGAACCGTATCAGTGCATCGAACCATCAGGCAAGCAACCAACCATTTGATCATATCGATACAATCCCATGTTCTCGCTCCTGCTCTCTTTTACTGCATTAAGACAACGCGTTTCAAACTGCTGTGTGCTACGGTAGTTGAACCCATTTCCTCTGCATGACCTGTCATTGCCACAGTAACTAGATGAAACCCACTAGCATGTGTAGGAGTTGATTGAGCCATGTGTGTGTGTTGTTCCTACCTTGCTATGCCTGCTATGCTTAGAGTCGTGTCAGGTCTGGTTCATCTGGGTGATGGGCTAGAGTGAAATGTTAATGTCGGTAATGAGAGTGGTGTGGTGAACACGATTTGGTAAAGGTATCGATGAGAGGCCATGTAGGAGTACATGGTGGGTTGTTTCATTGAAGCCGACCCTAAGCACTGAGATCTGTATATGTGATTTAAGATACAGCTACTACCATGCATTGGGCCCTGAAATATGACCCCGCTCGACTTCTTATTCACCCTAGCTCTCTGTCCAGGAGTTGCAAGTAGTTTCTGGTGTTTGTAGCCTACTGGAGGCCGTGGACAACGCTGACCGTAGGGGTGGGCTGTGATGCGGTAGGTACGTGGCCGGGTGTACCGGATACCCGTTAGGTATCTCGGGAACCCTGTTCACATCGTTCGGGGCCGTATGGGAAACCTCGGCCGGACTCCCTGCGGATGGAACCTGAATAGGCGATAAACCTGGACTAGAGGCTTAAGTGTTTAGGTAGGTCATGGTCTACACCCACGTCGGCTTTCGCTTGAAGTCTGCCGAGCACATGTCGTGTGCAGACGCTAAGTGGTGGAAACATGTATGAAGAAGTACACCCCTGCAGGGTTATCATAATCTATTCGAATAGCCGCGTCCGCGGTAAAGGACTACTTGGTTGCCGATACAGTTCATAGACAAGTAAATGGAAACTACTAAAAGCCTCAAGATAAGTGTGAGTGCCGAGGATGGCTCTTCCGTAGGAAGACGGAGGTGGATCCTCGGTAGTGTATTGAAGTGGTGAGTAGTGGACTCATGTGCGCAAAACATTTCAAGTTGGAGTATCGTAGGATAGTCTAGCCAAGAGTCAAAGCTGGCTTGCTGCCATAACTCCACCAACCCTTCTTGATAATATGCATGTATGTAGGATCTGATGTAAGTCTTGCTGAGTACCTTTGTACTCATGTTGCTATAATCTACATTTTACAGAAGACGCTGCAACCCCTTCTGATGGGTTCTATGTAGACGTTGACATCAACGAGTAGGCTAAAGACCCAGGTGGTGACCCTGAGCTTGTGATGGACCACGTAGTATAGCTAGGCTTTCCAAGCCTCTTCTATTTTACTAGTTGTCTGTACTCAGACAATGTACTTCCGCTGCCGGATTGTATGACTGTATGACTTGTATGTTGGGTCGTGAGACCCGTACCTTTGTGTGTGTTATGTATGGCTCCCTGAGCCTTAAATAAAGTACTTGTGTCGTAGAGTCATGTTGTGATGCTTCGTTGTATTTGCACATATCGAGCATATTGTGTGTATGATTGAAATGCTTGGTATGTGTGGGATCTGACTATCTAGTTGTTTATCTTTAGTAGCCTCTCTTACCGGGAAATGTCTCCTAGTGTTACCGCTGAGCCATGGTAGCTTGCTACTGCTCTGGAACACTTAGGCTGGCCGGCATGTGTCCTTCTTCGTTCCTGTGTCTGTCCCTTCGGGGAAATGTCACGCTTTGAGTACCGGAGTCCTGTTAGCCCGCTACAGCCCGGTTTACCGGAGTCCTGCTAGCCCAGTGCTACAGCCCGGACCCACTTGCTGATGACCGACACATTCGAGGCTGGGTCATGGATGCCTGTCCCTGTAAGTCTGTGCCACCTTGGGTTTACGACTAGTCATGTTAGCCCGGGCTCCTTATCATATGGATGCTAGCGACACTATCATATAAGTGAGCCAAAAGGCGCAAACAGTCCCGGGCAAAGGTAAGGCGACACCCGTGGGAATACCGTGCGTGAGGCCACAAAGTGATATGAGGTGTTACCGGCTAGATCGATGTGACATCGAGTCGGGGTCCTGACACAGGGCAACTGCATCAGTTGTACCTAAAGAAAATCAACCAGATTCCTCTACTCCTCCTATGCCTACACCAACTCCGATCCTTCCATCTGCATCAGATGTGAAGAAGACCAAGGCTGCAGAGCGTGCAATTGTGAAGAAAAGGACAGCATCAGCTACTTCAGATTCTTCAGCTCCGAAGAAAATGAAGTCTATGACAAGTTCGTTGTCAAATCCGATAGATGTTGTTCCGATCTCAATCATGCCATCAAAGGACCTTGTTCCTTTTGATGAAGAATATCTAATCACTAGTGGATCTGATGAAGAAAAGCCTTCTGCTGCTTCGTCAGAGCAGATGGATGAAGAAATTGAAGTGGACCAAATCTCTTCAACACCAGTTGTTTCCTCGCCCATGCATCAGTCCACAGCTGAATAGGCTGGCGTTGAAGAAATGGAAGATGAATATGTGGACATTGGCTGCACCACACCTGTGCTAAGTGATGAATTTTGGGAAAGTCAGCATCCAAACTCTACACTGTTCACACCTCTATAGCAAATACCTCAGTCCCTCGCACAAACTGTTCAAATGGGCTATGAAGAAACTCACCCCACTTCATCTATACGTGAAGAAATTCCAGCCACTAGTGCTGAAGAAACTGCTGCTGCTGAACATCTGAAGACGCAGACTGCCACTAAAGAGGAACCACAAATTCCTCAGCATGAAAACCTGAGATTGCAATTCCCGAGGTTGTGATGCAACTCACTAACACTCCTCACCCCAAGCCAAAGAATCCATTCTCAAAGAAGCAGAAATTGAAGGCTGATGATTTCTTCGGCGAGCATGTATTCTTCATAGACTACAACCCCTATGATTCTGCTCGCATTAGGAAAAGGCGTTTCTGGACTGCCAGCCAGGCTACTTTCTATTCCTCAGTGCTGTTTAACAAAGACAAAATCTTCTACCATGAGCACATTCCTCACGTGGATATGGAATCTCTGTCGTGCTTCGAGCCAGTCCTCAGTGTTCTTCACGATGCTGGACTGTTAAATTTCTGCACTGACATCTGTGATTTGAATGAAGAACTCATTCTTCAATTTTATGCGATGCTGCACATCACAGGAGATTCTGAAGATGTGAATTCATGGGTGCTGGACTGGATGTCTGAAAACACTCACTACACGGCACCAACTACTGAATTTCTTCCTGCTTTACCACTCAGTCCTCCCCTTGAAGCTGCTCGTTGCATCTATAGTGAACCTGAGCTTACAAATCACTACATGCAAGTTCTGATGAAGCCTTTGAAGCCAAGTCAGGCCCCACAAACCAAATTCCTCATGAAGGAATTACTATATGTGCCTCAGACTGTCTATCGCATTCTGACGAGGACAATGAGTCCCATCAAAGGCCACGACTCATCTGATGAGGAAATAGTTGGCATCATGAAGAATCTTCTATTCAACATCATACATAGCATTCCTATCAACTATCACGACTTCTTCATGAGGACTCTGGCAAATGTTGCACTTTCTCTGTTTGAGCTGAAGCCTGATGCACCTTGGATTATGAGATTCCTCGGGACAAGGTATTCACTCAACTACAAGGCTGATTTTCAGAATCACCTTAGCTATCTGCCCCCGATTGAAGTCCTCAAGAAGGCTTTTGCTTCAACTAATGAACAGGGCAAGGCCCCTACAGTCATTGATGAAGGCATTCGTCCATTGGATGGTCAGTTTCGCAAAGCTGCATCTTATTCCACCAATGATGACTCTGCCACATATGACTTTGCTGCCAATGCACCCAAGTCTACTCCTCAAGCCACTGCTCCTTGTGTGATGACTGACCGTGAGCTTCTGCTTAGTCTTTAGTAGAAGGTCGATCGAAACCATAAATGGGTTAAGCGCCAGTTTGGTTCATTTCTTCACAACATGACTGCTACACACAATCAGTGAAGAAAAACCATTACTACCTCCATGAAGTCTTCGGTCGCACCTTGGCCATTCTGTCACATCTGTATGGTGAACAAGATCTCAAGGCAATGGGTCTCAAGGAAGATTTTGACTGGTCTTCACCTCCACTGAAGAAATACAAGAAGGTCAAGGTTCCTCCTTTGGTGTCCAGCTCCTATTCTTCATCGCGCGACACCGACGAGCATGAAGACTTGGACGACACTTCAGCAGGCCCTTCCACGACAAACGACCCCAACAACACTGGCACTCCTTCATCAACTTGATATTCTTCAGGGGCGTTAGTCCTCATTTTTGATCCTTTTGGTCATTCGATGACAAACGGGTAGAATTTTGAGTTACTCTTCAAGCGAGTCTGTCTATATGGGCGTTTCTTTGCTAAGTTACAACTCTCGTTCTTCTGAAACTTTATTGGATCGAGTTGTAAACTTAAAACTGATGGTGCTCTGATACTTTTGATGTTTTTTTTCTGCATGCTTATTCCTCATATGTGTTAATACACGCATGCTAAATTACATCAGTCACCATATTTCGTCATGCATTTCAAATTCTTCATTATGATATGTCAAATGCGTGTATGAATTACAAGATATAGGGGTAGATCTCCATGATTCTACTCTTCAAGTGTACAATGCTTCAAAAGCAAATTCCACATCATGCACATCTTCAGGGGGAGTTCTTCTATATCTTGCAATCAAATTCCTCAATATCAGTATTTACACTTCATATGTTTATCCCCATTGAAAACTTAACCTATATTGTCATCAATCACCAAAAAGGGGGGGATTGTAAGTCCATCTAGTGCCCCTTAGTGATTTTGGTGTATTCAAGACTTATAGGTTAAGGGACTAATGTGTTTTTAAGTGTACACAGGTCTATAAGTCTATGAGGAGTTTGATATTTACAGAGAAAGTCGACCCCTAAAAATGAAGTTCTTCGACTGAAGACTTTGGATTTCTGAAGACTTTCTGAGGACTTTGAAAGTAAAGAAATTGGTGCAATCCTGAAGACTTGGTATTCATTTGAGGAACATCAAGCGTGAAGACTTTTGTTTTTGTAGTTTCATTTTCTCTTTCTTGAGTCTTAGGAAACACCGTACTGTTAAAGGGGGTCGAGTAAATACTAAGGAAAATTTTCCATGTGATGCTCAACTCAAAATCCTACACCTACCAATCCCTTCGAGTGAAGCCATTGGAAATCTCATACAGTTCAGTCATATTCTTCAGTGACAGAGATGAAGTTCTTCTGGTCTTTGAGGAATTTGTTCTGACTAAGGAGTTAGGAATTCGCCAGTACGGATTACCTACACAGTGAGGAACATGATAGCCCTGAGGAATTTCATACTCAAATTTCCGACCATTGCTATGCTATGCGCCAACTGTCCCAAAATATCTACCCACCTAACAGTCATATTATTGAAGGGCATTTATGTCGTATCATGTCGGGCTGCTCCCTAGGCTATAAATACCCGCCCCTACAACCACTAGTTGGTTGGCTGCTCCGAGAGAAACTGACACTTGTCATTTGAGAGCATCCCATCCTCCGAGGACTGTGAGCGAAAATCATCAAGTGAGGAAACCCAAACCCAAACACCTACAAACCCCAAGTGATTGAGCATCACTAAAGAGATTGGTCCTTCATGGATCCGACGCTTGTTACGTTTGAATACTGTGCTTCTTCCTGACGGTTAGGTGTCATAGTCTAGAGCATCCAAGAGAAATTGTGGATCACCGAGTGACCAAGTTTGTGAAGGTTCGGAAGTCACCTGAAGACTTACCACGGGTGATTGGGCGAGGTCTGTGTGACCTTAGCTCAAGGAGAATACGGTGAGGACTATATGTCCGGGACTGTGTGTCCTCAGGTTTAAATACCTAGCCGCTCAAACCAGATGTACAACTGAGACAACAGTTGGAACTGGTCTACCAAATCATTGTCTTCACCAAGCTCACTGGTTCTATTTCCTCAACTCTTTCATTTCCTCATAAATGTGTTGAGTGCTTGTTCATATCTGTGTTTGAAGACTTTGACTCAAGACTTTCTCAAATTCCTCAATTCAATTTCTTTAGTCTATTTGTCTTCATCCTATGTTATCATGTGCTTACGCTTACTGTTCTCTGTGCTTGTCTTCATTTCATCATGATGACTATGCTTGTGCTCTGTTATGTTTACTTTTGAGTACTTATTCTGCTGCTAGTAGTACTTCGCTAAGGAATTTCCTCACCTGCAAATTCCTCAATGAAGAATTCATAAAAATCACCTATTCGCCCCCCTCTAGTCGATATAACGCACTTTCAGAGGCCGGTTCAAAGGAGTGACCTAACTCCAGAAAATTAGCTGCAAAAACTTTTGGGCTTAGTTGTAGCCATGTAATAGTTTAGTTAAAAAAATTATCTGCCTTGCCATGCATTCATGCATATTATGCCAACTTTTGATCCAGCAGCTGATCTTCTTTGTATGCTTGATCTAGACTTATATGCATATCATGTCTTGCAATATCTCTGAATTTACTTGAGGTCTTTAGATATAATCTATAGAAGATCCATCAATTCTTGTACTCGTGACTTATAGTCGTAATAATAGGGCGGGTTAATAACCCAATGACTCATGGTCATAAAAATTGTGAACACACCACTTGGCGGGTCAAATCTGCCATGAACTCAATTTGGAGCAATGTTAACTCGGACCTTCTTTGATCCAAGGATTTGTAGCCTTCATATGATGAAGAACATAAAACTCCTGTAAAAACTATTGGGAAATGTAGTAATTTCAAAAAAAATCCTACGCACATGCATGATCTATCATGGTGATGCATAGCAACGAGAAGGGAAGAGTGTTGTCCACGTACCATCGTAGACCGTAAGTGGAAGCGTTATGACAATACGGTTGATGTAGTCATATGTCTTCACGATCCGACAAATCCTAGTATCGAAAGTACAGCACCTCCATGATCTGCACATGTTCAGCTCGGTGACGTCCCACGAACTCTAGATCCAGCTGAGTGTCGAGGGAGAATTTCGTCAGCACGACGGCTTTGATGACGGTGATGATGAAGCTACCGTCGCAAGACTTTTCCTAAGCATTGCCACAATATGACCAAGGTGGAAATCTGTTGGAGGGGGCACCACACACGGCTAAACAATCAACTTGTGTGTCTATTGGGTGCCCCTGGCCACGTATATAAAGGAGGGGAGGGAAGAGGTGGCCGGCCCTAGGGGGCGCACCAGGTGTGGGGAATCCTACTAGGACTCCCCAGTCCAAGTAGGATTCCCCTCCCCTTCCCTATTCTGAGAAGGAGAGAAGGAAAGATAGGGAGAGGGAGAAGGAAAGGAGGAGGCACACGCCACCTCTTGGACCTTCTCCCCTCTCTCCACTAAAGCCCAATAAGGCCCATTACTTCTCCCGGTGAATTCCTGTAACTCCCTGGTACTCCGAAAAATACACGAATCACTCAGAACCTTTCCGATGACTGAATATAGCCTTCCAATAAATCGATATTTACGTCTCGACCATTTCGAGACTCGTCGTCATGCCCGTGATCTCATTCGGGATTCTAAACAACCTTCAGTACATCAAATCACATAAATCATAATACCAACCATCATCGAATGTTAAGCGTGCGGACCCTACGGGTTCGAGAACTATGTAGACATGACCGAGACTCATCTCCGGTCAATAACCAATAGAAGAACCTGGATGCTCATATTGGTTCCTACATATTCTATGAAGATCTTTATCGGTCAAACCGCATAACAATATACGTTGTTCCCTTTGTCATCGGTACGTTACTTGCCCGAGATTCGATCGTCGATATCATCATACCTAGTTCACTATCATTACCGGCAAGTCTCTTTACTTGTTCTGTAATGCAACATCCCGCAACTAACTCATTAGTCACATTTCTTGGAAGGCTTATAGTGATGCGCATTACCGAGAGGGCCCAAAGATACCTCTCCAACAATCGGAGTGACAAATCCTAATCTCGATCTATGCCAACTCAACAAACGCCATCGGAGACACCTGTGGAGCATCTTTATAATCACCCAGTTACGTTGTGACGTTTGATAGCAGACTAAGTGTTCCTCCAGTGTTCGGGAGTTGCACAATCTCATAGTCATAGGAACATGTAAAAGTTATGAAGAAAGCAATAGCAACAAACTAAACGATCATAGTGCTAAGCTAACGGATGGGTCAAGTCAATCACATCATTCTCTAATGATGTGATCCCATTAATCAAATTACACTCTTGTCTATGGTTAGGAAACTTAACCATCTTTTATTAACGAGCTAGTCAAGTAGAGGCATACTAGTGACACTCAGTTTGTCTATGTATTCACACATGTACTAAGTTTCTGTTTAATACAATTCTAGCATGAATAATAAACATTTATCATGATATAAGGCAATATAAATAACAACTTTATTATTGCCTCTAGGGCATATTTCCTTTAGTCTCCCACTTGCACTAGAGTCAATAATCTAGTTCACATCGTCATGTGATTTCACACCAATAGTTCACACCTTTATGTGATTAATATACATCTTCATGTGACTAATACCTAAAGGGTTTACTAGAGTCAATAATCTAGTTCACATCACCATGTGATTAACACCCAAAGAGTGGTCATGTTTTGCTTGTGAGAGAAGTTTAGTCTACGGGTCTGTAACATTCAGATCCGTATGTATTTTGAAAATTTTCTATGTCTACAATACTCTACACGGAGCTACTCTAGCTAATTGCTCCCACTTTGAATATGTATCTAGATCGAGACTTAGGGTCATCTAGATCGGTGTAAAAAGCTTGCATCGACGTAACTCTTTATGGCTAACTCTTTTATCACCTCAATAACCAAGAAACATTTCCTTAGTCCTCTAAGGATAATTTTGACCGCTATCGAGTGATCTACTCCTGGATTACTATTGTACTCCCTTGCCAAAATCATGCTAAGGTGTACAATAGGTCTGGTACACAGCATAGCATACTTTATAGAACCAATGACCGAGGCATAGGGAATAACTTTTCATTCTCTTTCTATTTTTTGCCATGGCCTGGTTTTGAGCCTTTACTCAATTTCACACCTTACAACTCAGTCAAGAACTCCTTCTTTGACTGATCCATTTTGAACTCCTTCAAAATCTTATCAAGGTATGTACTCATCGAAAGTCTTATCAACCATATTGATCTATCTTTATAGATCTTGATGACCAATATGTAAGTAGCTTCACCGATGTCTTTCTTTGAAAAAACTCCTTTCAAACACTCCTTTATGCTTTCCAGAAAATTCTACATCATTTCTGGTCTACAATATGTCATTCACATATACTTTCTTATAAATACAGGCTTCATCGCAAGTCTGTATAAAACCATATGCTTTGATCGCTTTATAAAAGCATATATTCCAACTCCGAGATGCTTGCACCAGTCCAAAGATGGGTTGCTGCAGCTTCCACACTTTGTTAGCACCTTTAGGATTGACAAAACATTCTTGTTGCATCATATACAACTCTTCTTTAAGAAATCCTTTAAGGAATGCAGTTTTGACATCCATTTTCCAGATTTCATAAAATGTGGCAATTGCTAACATGATTCAGAAAATCTCACTGCAGTCAACATCTTGAACTTGTCGAAAACCTTTTGCGACAATTCGATCTTTGTATATAGTAATACTACTATCACCGCCTGTCTTCCTCTTGAAGATCCATTTATTCTCAATGGCTTTCCGATCATTGGGTAACTCAACCAAAGTCCACACTTTGTTCTCATACATGGATCCCATCTTAGATTTCATGGCCTCAAGCCATTTTGCGGAATCTGGGCTCATCATCGCTTCCTCATAGTTCATAGGTTCGTCATGG
This sequence comes from Triticum aestivum, assembly GCF_018294505.1. Taxonomy (NCBI): domain Eukaryota; kingdom Viridiplantae; phylum Streptophyta; class Magnoliopsida; order Poales; family Poaceae; genus Triticum; species Triticum aestivum. The sequence goes on from NC_057794.1 coordinate 184,436,242, forward strand.
TCTAGTAACATGACTTCTAAAAAGGATTACCATACCACTCTGGTGCGTACCATACTCTGGATGACTTACGACGTTTGGTAGTAACTTGATCTGAAGTTTCATGATCATCATCATTAGCTTCCTCACTAATTGGTGTAGGAATCACTGGAACTGATTTCTGTGATGAACAACTTTCCAATTTGGGAGAAGGTACAGTTATCTCATCAAGTTATACTTTCCTCCCACTCACTTATTTCGAGAGAAACTCCTTCTATAGAAAGGATCCATTCTTAGCAACAAAATATCTTTCATTCGGATCTGTGATATAAGGTGTACCCAACAGTTTCTTTTGGGTATCCTATGAGGACACATTTCTCCAATTTGGGTTCGAGCTTATCAGTTTGAAACATTTTCACATAAGCATCGTAGCCCCAAACTTTAAGAAATGATAGCTTTCGTTTCTTTGCCAAACCATAGTTCATATGGTTTTGTCTCAATGGATTTACATGGTGCCCTATTTAATGTGAATGCAGCTTTCTCTAATGCATAACCCCAAAACCATAGTGGTAAATCGGTAAGAGACATCATAGATTGCACCATATCCAATAAAGTACGATTATGACATCCGGACACACCATTATGCTATGGTGTTCCAGGTGGCATGAGTTGTGAAACTATTCCACATTGTTTCAAATGAAGACCAAACTCGTAACTCAAGTATTCGTCTCCGCGATACATCATAGAAACTTTATTTTCTTGTTACGATGATTTTCCACTTCACTATGAAATTCTTTGAACTTTTCAAATGTTTCAGATTTATGATTCACCAAGTAGATACACCCATATTTGCTCAAATCATCTATGAAGGTCAGAAAAATAACGATCGGATCGCATACATCTGTATGTATTATTTCCAATAAGTCAGTTGCTCACTCCATTGTTCCGAAGAACAGAGTTTTAGTCATCTTGCCCATGAGGCATGGTTCGCAAGCATCAAGTGCTTCATAATCAAGTGATTCAAAAAGCCCATCAGCATGGAGTCTCTTCATGCGCTTTACACCAATATGACCTAAACGGCAGTGCCACATATAAGTTGCACTATCATTATTAACTTTGCATCTTTTGGTTTCAATATTATGAATATGTGTATCACTACAATCGATATTCAATAAACCATTTATATTGAGTGTATGACCATAGAAGGTTTTATTCATGTAAATAGACCAATAATTATTCTTTGACTTAAATGAATAACTATATTGCAATAAACATGATCCAATCATATTTATGCTCAACGCAAACACCAAATAACATTTATTTCAGGTTAAACACTAATCCCGAAGGTAAAGGTAGTGTGAGATGGTGATCTTATCAACCTTGGAATCACTTCCAACACACATCGTCACCTTGCCCTCAACTAGTTTCTGTTCATTTTCTAACTCATGTTTCATGTTACTAATCATAGCAACTGAACCAGTATCATATACCCAGGGTCTATTATGAACACTAGTAAAGTACACATCAATAATCTATATATCAAATATACCTTTGTTCAATTTGCCACCCTTCTTATCCGCCAAATATTTGGGGTACTTCCGCTTCCAATAACCATTCCCTTTGCAGTAGAAGCACTCAGTTTCTGTCTTAGGTCTAGCTTTCGGTTTCTTCATGGGAGTGGCAACTAGCTTGCCATTTTTTGAAGTTCCTTTTATTTTCCTTTGCCCCTTTTTCTTGAAACTAGTGGTCTTGTTAACCATCAACACTTGATGCCCTTTCTTGAATTCTACCTTTGTCGATTTCAGCATCACGAAGAGCTTGGGAATCATTTTCGTCATCCCTTGCATATTATAGTTCATCACGAAGTTCCAGTAACTTGGTGATAGTGACTAGAGAACTCTGTCAATCATTATCTTATCTAGAAGATTAACTCCCACTTGATTCAAGCGACTGTAGTACTCATACATTCGGATGACATGCTCACTGGTTGAGCTATCCTGCTGCATCTTGTAGGCAAAGTACTTTTCAGAGGTCTCATACCTCTTGACTCTGCCATGAGTCTGAAATACCAATTTCAGCTCTTGGAACATCTTATATGCTCTGTGGCGTTCAAAAACTTTTTTGAAGTCCCGGTTCTAAGACGTAAAGTATGGTGCACTAAACTATTAAGTAGTCATCATACCGAGCTTTGTCAAACGTTCATAATGTCCGAATTTGCTCCTGCAATAGTTATGTCACCTAGTGGTGCATCAAGGACATAATTCTTCTGTGCATCAACGACGATAATCCTCAGATCACAGATCCAGTCCGCATCATTGCTACTATCATCTTTCAACATTGTTTTCTCTAGGAACATATATCATAAATAAAACGGGGAAGCTATACGCGAGCAATTGATCTACAACATAGATATGCAAATACTATTAGGATTAAGTTCATGACTAATTTAAGTTCAGTTAATCATATTACTTAAGAACTCCCACTTAGATAGACATCCCTCTAATCATCTAAGTGATCACGTGATCCATATCAACTAAACCATGTCCGATCATCACGTGAGATGGAGTAGTTTTCAATGGTGAACATCACTATGTTGATCATATCTACTATATGATTCACGCTCGACCTTTCGGTCTCAGTGTTCCGAGGCCATATCTGCATATGCTAGGCTCGTCAAGTTTAACCCGAGTATTCTGCATGTGCAAAACTGGCTTGCACCCATTGTATGTGAACATAGAGCTTATCACACCGGATCATCACATGGTGTCTCAGCATGAATAACTATCGCAACAGTGCATACTCAGGGCATACACTTATACCTTCAAATTTACTGAGAGATCATCTTATAATGCTACCGCCGAACTAAGCAAAATAAGATGCATAAAGGATAAACATTATATGCAATCAAAATATGTGACATGATATGGCCATCATCATCTTGTGCCTTTGATCTCCATCTCCAAAGTACCGTCATGATCTCCATCGTCACCGGCATGTCACCATGATCTCCATCATCTTGATCTCTATCAACGTGTCGTCACATGGTCATCTCGCCAACTATTTCTTATGCAACTATTGCTATTGCATAGCAACAAAGTAAAGAAATTGTATGGCGTTTGCATCTTATGCAATAAAGAGACAACCATAAGGCTTCTGCCAGTTGCCAACAACTTTAACAAAACAAGATCATCTCATACGACAATTTATATCTCATCACATCTTGACCATATCACATCACAACATGCCCTGCAAAAACAAGTTGGACGTCCTCTACTTTGTTGTTGCAAGTTTTACGTGGCTGCTATGGGCTTCTAGCAAGAACCGTTCTTACCGACGCATCAAAACCACAACGTAGTATAGTGATTGCTTTTTGATTTTCAGAAAAAACCCTGTTCATTGAATCCGATTCAACTAAAGTTGGAGAAACAGACACCCAGTAGCCACCTGTGTGCGAAGCACGTCAGTAGAACAAGTCTCGCGTAAGCGTACGCATAATGTCGGTCTGAGCCGCTTCATCCAACAATGCCGCTGAATCAAGAATCAACTAGTGAGGGCAAGCAATATGTATATACCCACGCCCACAACTCCTTTGTGTTCTACTCGTGCATATAACATCTACGTATAAACCTAGCTCTGATGCCACTGTTGGGGAATGCAGTAATTTCAAAAAAATCCTATGCACATGCAAGATCTATCATGGTGATGCATAGCAACGAGAAGGGAAGAGTGTTGTCCACTTACCCTCGTAGACCGTAAGTGGAAGTGTTATGACAACACGGTTGATGTAGTCGTTTGTCTTCACAATCCGACCGATCCTAGTACTGAAAGTACGGCACCTCCACGGTCTGCACACGTTCAGCTCGGTGACGTCCCACAAACTCTAGATCCAGCTGAGTGTCGAGGGAGAGTTTCGTCAGCATGATGGCGTGATGATGGTGATGATGAAGCTACCGTCACAGGGCTTTGCCTAAGCACTGCCACGATATGACCGAGGTGGAAATCTTTGGAGGGGGCACCGCACACGGCTCAACAATCAACTAGTGTGTCTATGGGGTGCCCCCTGGCCACGTACATAAAGGAGGGGAGGGAAGTGGTGGCCGGACCTAGGGGGCGCACCAAGTGTGGGGAATCCTACTAGGACTCGTCAGTCCAAGTAGGATTCCCCTCCCCTTTCCTATTCGGAGTAGGAGAGAAGGAAAGAGAGGGAGAGGGAGAAGGAATGGGGGGCCGCGCCCCCACCACTTGTCCAATTCGGTTTGGGCAGGGAGGGAGGGGCGTGCTACCTCTTGGCCCTTCTCCCCTCTCTCCACTAAAGCCCAATAAGGCCCATTACTTCTCCCCGTGAATTCCCGTAACTCCCCGGTACTCCGAAAAATACCCGAATCACTCGGAACCTTTCCGATGTCCGAATATAGCCTTCCAATGTATTGATCTTTACGTCTCTTCCATTTAGAGACTCCTTGTCATGTCCGTGATCTCATCCAAGAATCTGAACAACCTTCGGTACAACAAATCACATAACTCATAATACCAATCGTCATTGAACATTAAGCGTGCGGACCCTACTGGTTCGAGAACTATGTAGACATGACCGAGACTCATCTCCGATCAATAACCAATAGCGTAACCTGGATGCTCATATTGGTTCCTACATATTCTATCAAGATCTTTATCGGTCAAACCGCATAACAATATACGTTGTTTCCATTGTCATCGGTATGTTACTTGCCCGAGATTCGATCGTCGATATCATCATACCTAGTTCAATCTCGTTACCGGATAGTCTCTTTACTTGTTCTGTAACGCAACATCCCGCAACTAGCTCATTAGTCACATTGCTTGCAAGGCTTATAGTGATGTGCATTATCGATAGGGCCCAGAGATACCTCTCCGACAATCACAGTGACCAATCCTAATCTCGATCAAAAAACACCATTGGAGACACCTGTAGAGCATCTTTATAACCACCCAGTTACGTTGTGACGTTTGATAGCACACTAAGTGTTCCTCCGATATTCGGTAGTTGCACAACCGCATAGTCATAGGAAGATGTAAAAGTTATGAACAAAGCAATAGCAACAAACTAAGCAATCATAGTGCTAAGCTAACTGATGGGTCAAGTCAATCACGTCATTCTCTAATGATGTGAACCCGTTAATCAAATGACAACTGATGTTTATGGTTAGGAAACTTAACCATCTTTGATTAATGAGCTAGTCAAGTAGAGGCATACTAGTGACACTCAGTTTATCTATGTATTCACACATGTACTAAGTTTACGGTTAATACAATTCTAGCATCAATAATAAACATTTATCATGATATAAGGAAATATAAATATCAACTTTATTATTGCCTCTAGGGCATATTTCCTTCAAAAACAAGAAACAAGAAACATAAATATTTATAGCCTCAATACTTATAAGCCGGCTGTTCAAGATTAACTGAAAGAACCTGGCATTTTAAGGCTCAAATTCTTGCTTTCATGAAGCATTTCTTAAAAGCCTGGGTTTATCCTCGCCATCGGTAAGCTAGCCCTCACATGACCTCAAACCGCCATTTTAAGCCTGAACAGTTCATGGTCACGAAGCATTAACTACTGGAGTATGGTGGGCCATCTTGTTCGGAGTGGGATCAAGCATACAGGCAGGTATAACCAACAATGTGGTGGTTCACCAGGTCAAAAGGGTTTGTAAGCTAAACAAAGTGAGTTGGAAGCCCCCTACACTGGTACAACGAGGTGCTATAGAAATGGTTTTTAACCCCTTTCCGCGATGACATTTGGAACCATCGCCAAGTGAGTGTGGGCGATAGGGGGTCCTTCCCACACAACCACAAAACCATCGGAGATAGGCCCTCGTTCCACACACATTCGGCAAAATGAGGTCGTGTGCGACGGGCGGGCGATGAAATATGATTATACAGGCCCAATTGGTTCCGCTCGTAAGTACATCCCACATAGTCAGTCCCAAACAAATGTTTCCATTTGTTATGTACATTTGACATAGTCAATCCAAGGAATACATTTTTGTTCCTATGTACATCCCACACAGTCAATCCAGGGAAAACGTTTCATTCGTATGTACATCCCACACAGTCAATCCCAAGGAAAACGTTTTCCGTTCGTATATACATCCCACACAGTTTTATGTATAGCCTCGTGCGTGAGAGGTGTAACTATGACACATGCTCTGCCTCGGTTAACCATTTGCTTTTATTCAACTATATAACATATGATTTGATGAACAAAACTGTATGGCATTGGGCTATCCATCACAAGCGCTTTTACTGCTATAACCTTTTGCAAAGTTCCATGAACCCTTTAGCAGGTTTATTAGTTTATAATTAATAATTCCAGTATTACGCAAATTCACATTTCATATCAAACAACTATTTGCCAATTTCATATCAGGCACGTAAATATATTTTAACATCACAGTATGATAGCTACTTCCAAACAACACAATACATCATATAGCTATTTCACCTTCATAAGAACAATATTAGAACAATATATTCATTTCCCTACTCAAGATCATCTAGGATCATCTTATGCACCTCAGCTTTTAGTTCAGTAAGAACCTATTTTGCACTGGCCACCTGTAACACCCCAAAAACTTAATCATATTTTTTTATTAAGTAAAATTTGGCTAGAAATAAAATTTTGAGCTGTTTATTAATTTCAGAGCCTTTTCTATTTTCTGTTTTACAAAATTCTCCACTCCATCAGATTATTTTGTAAAATGTTGTGGTCCTTGGTTGTTTTGTAAATTATTTTATTTATATCATAAATAACACTAGGAAATATTTTCCTAATGAAATTTGCCACAAACAATTCTTGTACTAGCATTTTAAATGCTTGAAATGCTTTTGTTGCACTACAAATATTTCAATTATTCTTTTAAAATCCCACAAAAATTATGAGAGGTCAGGTGATGCCTTTATGTCACTTTTGAGCAAAAACCTAACTATGTCTTTTGAAAATTTTGAGTGAAACATCCTCTTTTCAATTCTGGCCACATTCTTGAGTTACAACTGCAACCCTCTTTTCCCTAGCTCCAATAATTCTGAAACTTTGCCATCTTGTAGTGCTTCCAACCAAAACCTTAAGTATAGTAGATCATCTCCATTTGCATCTTTTATGTACACTAAACATCCGTCTCAAGTTTCTGTCCAGAACTAAATTATGGTAGAACTTGCACTAACAAGTTTATCTTCTTTCCAAACCAACTCCAACACCATCTCTATCATGTAAACGGACCTCATCCTGCGACATTTCATCATCAACAGAATCTCCTAGCTAGCCCTGGCATTTTGTCGAACACCATGTGGGCATAGCAGAAATGTAGTGACTTCCTAAACTGCACTGGATACTTGGTCATCTGGCCATACAAATATGTCCATCATCCTTGCCACCCTGGGAATCATCATTCTGTCAAAATTCAAGTCCAATAGAGCACCATAGGACAGCCAGGCATTTGGTCGAATGCCTAGAGTGCAAGTCCAGAGCACGTGCAGAGTGCTCGTAGTGTAGGCTTTGGCATCGAGTTTGCCGGTGTCCTAGGAATGGGGGTACCCAGACTTGCCTGCCCGCGGCCCATGACATGGCACTGACAACGGCCTGGTACGGCCCAGCTTCAGTAACAACAATTCAACACCCTCGCGAGGGTGTGAGCCTCGCGAGGCGGACGACACCAAGTCCTCCTTGGGAGGGCGGCCTCACCAGGCTGGCTCCCGAGGAGCGGCGATATCAAGGCAAGGTGCACCTCGTGAGGTTCACATGACGTGAGCCATGACGACCAAGGCCACGTGGGCGCAAGCGGGCGTAGTGTACCAATTTCCTCTTTGGTGCCAAGGAGGCAAGCACAGGCGCGAAGTCCCGAGGAATCAAGAAAAGGATTCCATATCAGTGCAACAAGACCAAGACCGCCAGGACGACATGACGGGGGTCATTGCGGAGCCCAGCGCAGCGTCACCACCAAAGCCTTTTGCACGCCAAAACTACTTTTGTCAGGATAGCTTGTACTACTTGTCCCCCTTCAAATTTGACCGTTGTGGGATCCCTTCCCGCATTACATTTGGGAAGAGGACCAAGGCCGCTATAAATAGGACTTGCCACCACCATAGACAGGGATGGATCATTCAGATCATGCTCGCACCCACCAGCTCATCGAGCTGAAGAACACCTCACCACCTAAGGTTGTTCAACCATCGTACTAGTTCATACTTAGCCCCTTGAGGCAATCTACCACAAAGCTGGAGTAGGGTATTACACTGCAAGGTGGCCCGAACCAGAATAAACTGCTGTGTCTCTTGTCTCTTGGGTTCGTCGAGCTAGGCCGTGGATTCGTTGAGCAGGCAGGCTGGGAAGGGGAAGTTCTTCGCACGCACCCCTTTGTTCGAACCTCTCAAGGGTGTGCGGAACCCCGAATCCAAAATTTGGTGCGCCAGGTAGGGGTGCGTCGGAGCCTCTCTTTCATCACTCGACCCGCCGCCGCTCCACCGCATCCATGGCTGATGGTAATCGATCCCGTGCTGAGTGGCGAGCCGCTCTAGCCGCTCGCATCGCCAGACGGCGCCCATCGGCGGGCCTCTCCGTCGTTCTCCATCACTTGCCGCCCATGCCGCCACCGGCCCGATGGGGAACGAGCAATAGGCTTCGTCACAACACCCCTCCGCGCGGTGAGATGGATGCAATGCCACCCCGTCGTTGACTCCGGCTGGCTCAAAGTCTCATGCTTGTCGTGGGCCAATGGATGCGCAGGCTGCGGTGCTCATGGCGTGCGAGCTCCTGCGTTACCACCCCGTCGACGACTTCTACGAGGACTGACTGGACCAGATCGCCGAGCTTGTTAGCATGGTTGGGGGCTCGCCTGCGCCATCCCTCTCGCTGCCTTGCCCGCCACCCGCTTCGGACGAAGTAGCCCATCGAGCATCTCCGCCACCTCCCTGTCAGGACGTCGCCCTCGGTCCAAGACGTGCGGCCCCAGTGCATGCCCCGCTGCACAGGGCACCTGCACGCAAAGAAGAAAGGTGCCAAGAGGTCGAGCGGCCACAAGGAGGTCCTCCAGCGCTCCCTGCACCACCGCGTCAAGACCACGTGCTGCCTGCGGTGGCGGTGCGTGAGCACCAATACCAGGCTCCACCTCCGTGACGGGCTCCCGTAACCACCGCGGGTTGCCGAGCCTTCACTCCCGAGCTACGCAATGTCATCTGATCGGGCAAGTTCAAGCCCGACCTGCCCCCGTGCTACGATGGCACCCCAGACCCTGCGGAGTTCCTGCAGCTCTACGAGCTAAGCATCGAGGCGGCCAACGGTGACGAGAAGGTCATGGAGAATTGGTTTCACATGGCTCTCAAGGATGACATGCGCTCGTGGCTTCTGAACTTTCCCGCGGGATCAATGTCCTCCTTGGGCGAGATGCGCTAGCATTTTGTCGCCAACTTCCAGGGCACTCGCGACCGCCCACCTACCACGAGCGACCTGCGACGCATCAAGCAGCGGCCGGGGGAAATCCTGTAAAAGTACATCCAGTGCTTCAACATCGTTCACCTCAAGATCCCCAAGGTTTCGGACAAGGCCATCATCTCGGAGTTCTCCGACGGCGTCTGTGATGTCAAGTTGAAGGAGGAGCTCTCCAGCCATGAGGACCTATGCACGGCTCTGGAGATGTTCAACATGGCAACCAAGTACGCGCAAGCTGAGGAAGGGCGCCTCTCCCTCCTTGAGCTCCCAGCGGTCGACCCAGAAGACAAGAAGGCCAAGGCCAAGGACGTGAAGCACAAGGGGGCAGCCATGCTCACGGCTGAACCAGAGATGAAGCGCGCCTACAACCACCCAGAGTCATCCAAGGGCAGACGTCCGTTCTGTGTCTTTCACAACGTACACAACCATAACACCAACGACTGTCAGGAGCTCAGGGCCATACGTGACTGATGCCTCGGTAGATGCCCCGAGCGCAACGATTGGGGCTACGATCGCGGAGGAGGTCGAAGTGGAGGACGCTGGGATGACCGCGCCCCCCGCTAGGAGTGGCGTGACTAGCCTCGTGAGGACCGCTGGCAGGGCCAGCCTCGCGAGTGCGCCTGGAGAGATCAGCCTCGTGAGGACCGTCCTCAAGGCAACACCGGCCTCCCTCCACTGCCACCACCACCAAGAACGAATGATGACCACCACCAGGATGAGGGGGATGGGGGCTTCTAGGAGCCACGCGCCATCACCTGCATCTTCGGCGGCGCTCAGGCCCCAGCCTCTCAGCGCATCTTCAAGCAGTTCGCTCGTGAGGTGAACGCGGCCCTCCCTTGGCTCGAGGCCACACGTCCGGTCAGGTGGTCCAAGTGCACCATCACCTTCATCTTGTCTGAATAGCTCAAGTGCGCGTCAACTGCCGGCACCCTCGCAATGCTTTGCTCGCGTGCCATCAGCAATGTCCTCGTCACCAAGACCCTCATTGATGGCGGAGCAGGGCTCAATGTTCTTTCCATCAAGACGTTTGACCGCCTCCAAGTACCATATGATCAGCTCCAGCCCACCAAGCCTTTCTCAGGAGTTACCAACGGCTCCACCACCCCGATAGGGAAAATCCGCCTCCATGTCACCTTCGGCCAACGCGACAACTACCGCACCGAGCTCATCGACTTCGACGTCGCCCACATCCGCCTTCCGTACAATGCCATCCTTGGGTATCCAGCCCTAGCCAAGTTCATGGCGGTGACTCACCATGGTTACAATGTCCTCAAGATGCTAGTGAACCATGACATCATCACGGTAGCCTGTGGGGAGAAGGATGCGGTGTGCTCTCTCAGGCGCGCCTACCAGGCTGTAGGATCGAGGACCCAAACAACGAGGGCACCATCCACCCTCCCGAGGCTGCACCCAAGAAGAAGAAGGTGCTGCTTCGCCAAGAGCCTCAGGAGAGCGGTGTCTCCAGCGACACTACCTCAGGACCTACGCCCATGGACGGGGCGCCTCCCTCTCACATATAGAAAGCCGCGCCCAACGCCCTCCTCAGGCTGGGCTCGGCGGCTCTCTTCTGGAGGGCCTCTGACTTAGCCAATGTCATGAGGGAGGCGCTCGGGCACCACGTGGAGGTTTGCTACATCGCATGCTTCCCTCGCAAGGGCACAAGACACGGGGTGCCAGGTGCTCAGGAGTTCATCACCAAGGCAATCGAGGAGCTTCAAGAGGCGAGAGCCATGCGCGGCGACCACCGCCCACCACCTGGCACGGCTCCTTTTCCTGCCGAGGACAACGAGTTGCGCATCTGTGTCAACATTTCGGGGCTCAACAAGGCCGCATCCCAGGAGCGCTTCTGGCCATCGCATGTTGGTCGGTGTGAGGGGGCCCCTCAAAGCTACGTTCGCATGCCTTTTGGCCTGCCGTGTGTGGCTGTTGCCTTCCACCATCACCTACGCAGCGTCGTGGCGGCTTAGGAGGCTAGGCCCCAAGCAGTCCTGGCAGAGATGGCAACAGTTCTTCACGAGCCTCCCGAGGCGTCAGAGCCTCCTGAGGCCCAGGACCCAGGCGACTCGTGAGGAGCGACCTCTTCAGCACGCCTCTTCAGCTACTCCAACATCTCTTCAGCAACGGAGCCAGGTGACATTTTCTAGTTTTTTAGTTGGGGGCGCCCCATGGGCAGCATAATCCCTAGATCGCATGGCATGTCCCTGCGGCATGTATCTTTCTTGCATCTTCTAGTCGCTCTGTTGGGGGAGCCCCTCGGGCTGCATCATCCCCAGGCCGCGTGGGTCTGTCCCTGCGGCATGTTCCATTTTGCATTTGTCAAAACTAGAGTTATGTCCCTCCATGAGATGATTTATGTTATCACCTGCTTGCTTGTTGCCCATCGCGGCTTCCTGCATTGCTGACCATCCTCCTGCTCATCCCGCAACGGGGGCAACGCATGCTGGCATGGTGCTTGTGCTCGGGTCCGTCCCTGCAATGCTGACAAACCTGAGAGATCGAGCTCTGGCTCGTGGCTCCCTCCACGCACGTCACCTCACCAGACCTCAGTGCCTTCATTTTCTTGCAGAAAGATCAGCGGCAGGACAACAAAACACGATTATGAGTTATATTCTCCTCTCGGACTAACCCGCAAGAATCTCCGAAGCCGCTGGCCGCCCCTTTTTTACACGATTCTCTTGCACGTTAAAGGGGGGGCTCTTGAGCATCGCGCCTTCGGAGCTCTTATTAACTCTTCAGCCCTCACCCCTGGCCTTGACCATGGCATCGTGACCTGGCATACCAGCTGCGGCTGAGTCTCACTCGTGGGTCGGGACCTGAGGATGCAGAGCATTTAGATGAGCGAGGAAAGGGGAGGCCAACGCGAGCCCTACCTAGTGGCACCACCGCTAAAGCAAAAACTGGGCGTCGCACAAGGAACCACCTCAGGCTTGCCAAAACATAAGTCACCCATGCATGACCGTGCGAATCTCAATGTCTGTTGTTCTCCAGTTTCATAAACTCGCTCCGGTAATGCTACTTCCCTATTTGGCCTTTAGGGAGCTGCTTGAACGCCAAAGGGGGCCTCTTGAGCATCGCACCTCAGGAGCTCTTACCGGACCTCGGGCTGCTCACCTCCTAGCCTTGATGACGAGGCCCTTGAGCACACACTGCCAAAGCATAGAATTGCTGACGAGCCCGACCGACCGACACGTGGACGAGATAGACTGGCTACTCATGCCGAACACCAGCCCGCGCCACCCCGCCCTCGAGGCAAGGAGGTAACGGCCCCGTGCTATACCTACGACCTATGCAAAGACCTGGACAATAGAGCCGGTCTGACAAGATCAATCTATGGATCGAGGGGGCGTGCTTCAACGCGCGAGGGCGGCCATCAGACCTGGCGGGAAAGAAAAAACCTCGCACGGGCCAAAAACCATATACGGCCTCCGTTAGAATTACACTGAGATGTCACCCGGTACAGAGGTGCCACACACCGCCTATGCTTCACTGACTAAGTAATCGCACATCAGTTCCCAAAGGGGTTTAAACCTGTCAACATCGAATCATATGACGGTACAATAGATCTCGCAGTATGGATTGAAGATTTCCTTCTCCACATTCACATGGCTCGCGGTGACGATCCACATGCCATCAAATATCTCCCCTTAAAGCTTAAGGGACCAGCTCGGCACTCGTTAAATAGCCTCCCAGAGAACTCTATTGGAAGTTGGGAAGACTTGGAAGATGCCTTTAGAGACAACTTCCAAGGCACTTATATCCGACCTCCGGACGTCGATGACCTGAGTCATATAGTCCAACAGCCCGGAGGGACAGCCAGAAAATACCGGACCAGGTTCCTAATTAGAAAGAACCAGATTGTCGACTGCCCGGACGCTGAAGCCCTAGCGTTCTTTAAACACAGCTTCCGCGACGAATGGCTCGCCCGACACCTTGGCCAGGAGAAGCCAAAGTACATGGCAGCCCTTACATCACTCATGACCCTCTTTTGCGCGGGAGAGGATAGCTGGTTAGCCTGTAGCAACAACGAAGCCAGCAACCCGGGTACTTCCGAAACTAGAAACGGCAACGGCAGGCCACGATGCAACAAACACAAGCGTCGAAGCAACAATGATAATACAGAAGACATGGTGGTTAACATCAGATTCATTGGCTCCAAATTCGGTCAGCGGAAGAAGCCATTTAAAATAAATAAAGACGGTTCATCTAGCCTGGACCGAATACTAGATCGACCCTGCTAGATTCACGTCACCCGCAACAAGCCTACCAACCATACCAACAGAAGCTGCTGGGTCTTCAAATAGGCATGTAAGTTGAACACCGAACATAAGGGGAAGGCGTCGCCTAGCGAGGACGACGACTAGGAGCCTCACCCTCTGAATAAAGGGGGACAGAGAAATTTCCCCCTGAGGTCAAAACGGTGAATATGATATATGCTAGTCACATCCCCAAGCGGGAGTGCAAGCGCGCTCTAAGGGATGTCTATGTGATAGAGCCTGTATCCCAAAAATTCAACCCATGGTCAGCTTGCCCGATCACTTTCAGTTGTAGAGACCATCCGACTAGTATCCGTCACGGAGGCTCGGCCGTGTTGGTCCTTGACCCAGTTATCGGTGGATTCCACCTTACGCGGGTCCTCATGGTCGGCGGGAGTAGCCTTAACTAGCTCTATCAAGACATGGTCCACAAAATGGGTATTGGTTCATCAGGAATTAAACCTACCAAAATCACCATTAAAGGAGTAATACCTGGTGTAGAGGCCCGTTGCACGGGCTCAATCACATTGGAAGTCCTATTCGGTTCGCTGGACAACTTTCGAAGTGAGGACTTGACCTTTGATGCCGTCCCCTTCCGTTGCGGCTATCATGCACTTCTCGGACGAACCGCGTTCGCTCGGTTCAATGCGATCCCACACTATGCCTATCTCAAACTCATGATGCCCGGACCACGCGGTGTTATAACAATCAATGGAAACACGGAGCGCTCCCTCCGTACCGAGGAGCACACCGCGGCCCTTGCAGCGGAGGTCCAGGGTGGCCTTATCAAGCCAAACACTACTTCGGCAGTCAAGCCCCGAGACACTGTTAAACGTGTCTGGACTACCGTACAGAGCGACAGTCTAGCTCGTCCGGAGCTCGATTAGCATTCCGGCCTCCATCTCAGCCCCAACCGAATTGCGGCATATGTGCCACGCGTACATAACTACGCACTAAAGATACCATGGGCAAAGACGGAGTCATATGAGCATGGACCCTCATGTTTTTTTCTTGTTTTTTTCTTTTCCAGGTTCCTTACAACCCCCATCACCTTCCGACGGTACCAAGGGCCCTTTTCTAGGCCCCTCATGAAAACTCGATCGTTGATCCTTTCGAAGGATAAAACACCAAGGAGAAAAAACATTGTAGGTCTGTGGCAGAGTATTTAAAGGATCTCTAAAGATCACCTCTTCCTTTCTTAGGACCCGCACACAGTTTTCCCTAGTGCTCGGCATGTAAAATAGCCTCGATGCTTATCGCATCATTTGTAAAAATGCATTTTTACGTATCAATCAGACTATAACGAAAACAGGTTTTCGGCCAATATATTCGGTACTGGCTTATTTCCAAATCCGTATTGCCTCTTTTTTCGTCTGATTGCCATGTACACGTCGGTATGACTAAAATCGCCAGTGGCTCCATTCGGCCACGTACATTTCTCAAAAAAAGTCTGAACACTTTTATAGTACAATTCGGCATCTCGAATATAGCATTATATACATTGGCTCCGAATCATGACTTTGGTCAATAGTTGGGTTGCCCGGCTCCTGTGGTTACTACCTTACGTTCCGCTTGTCTGGCTATGGTAGTAAAGGGATAACTACTGCGATTGTGTTTCCGGTTCATCCGGATAAACAAATTGTCATGATACGGCGAGAGCTGGTCAGCTATTCGGTGACTAAGTATAAATCTATCAAGATTTTTTCCGCATTATGCAAAGGACCGGCCTCCACCCAGGCAGGCGTCTACAGCACCCATGTTCGGATAATCGAATAATACCAGGGGCTGCGCCTAAAACCACATTGTCAAACTCCTATGTCTAAGTGAGAGCGATAAAGCCACATTGTTTGATTGCCTGGTTCGCCGCACTAACACCTCCTTCAAGGACCAAGTCGTTGGCTCAAGTGTGTCGATTTGCTATTTGGAACACCCCGATGCTACCCACGTGGGGTCTGGAGCTGACGACTAGCCAACTCTCAGATACCGTAAATATCTACACTGGAGGAAAGGAATTAGAGGTAAAACGAGCAACATGTTATACATAAGCCTTGTTTCATAATACAAAGTTCGGGAAACACGGATACATTCATTCGAAAATAATTTCCTTCGAACACTGGCCCTCTACAATGCGGGAACCTTCCAAGACTTCATCAAAATACCGCTCCAGCGTGCGGTGCTCCTTGCCTGCGGGCGGTCCCTCGGTTGCTAGCTTGACGGTGTTCATCTTCGCCCACTATACCTTGACCCGGGCGAAGGCCATCCGGGCACCTTCGATACAGACCGACCACTTTATGGCATCCAGCCGGGGGCAGGCACTGACTAGCAGCTTCACGAGCCCGAAGTAGATGCTGGGTATAGGCTTGGCGGGCCAGAGACGGATTATAATATCCCTCATAGCTAATCCGGCCACCCTATGAAGTTCGCTCAACTGTTTCAACTGATCGTTGAGGGGCATCGGATGCTCTGGCGTAAGGTATTGCGACTAGAAGAGCTTCTCCATCACTCTCCCCTCTTCGGCTTGAAAGAACTCCGTAGCATCAACAATACTTCGGGGCAGTTCCGCAAATGCTCATGGAGAACTCCAAACCTGGGTCAGTAAGAGGTACCTTCTCCTCACAAATTAGCTCTGCATATTAAAGGCCTTACCCGCTGGAATCTTCTTAGCCTCTTGAATCTCCCGACAGGCGCCTTGGGCTTCAACCTAGGCCTCATGCGCGCTTTGGACGACCTTAGCAAGTTCGGAATCTTGATCTGTAATCTTGCGCTCCAAGGAATCACATTTGCTTATGGCATCCTTGAGCTCTTGCTGAACCTCCTCCACCCTTGATTCATGCTTTTGGTGGGTGGCTCATTCCTCCTCCACCTCCTTCTTGGCTTCGGCGAGCACATTCTTGAGGGTCTCGACTTCAAATGCGTCAACTGTAAGCATAATTACAAAACATAGCAAGACAACAAAACAACAAGTCATATCACTTCAGATGTGAACAGGCATCCAATTGTTTATTTTTTGTGGATGAGCTCTTCATCGGCCCGCTCCAACCTCCGCTTTAGTACGGATACTTCGGCGGTATGAGCGGTTGCCGCCAACTTCGAAGCCTATTTGTTCAAATAGACATGTATGATGATCTCTTGTGGAATAGTCGATCCTCTGTCCGGCCTTTCTTCACGAACGCCGAACAGAGTCTCAGGGGCTACTAACTATACACAGGCATCTTTTTCATATATCTAAAAAGTACTACATCCCATATCTCAAAGCCTGTTAGAAGGCTGGTGTAGGCTTCGTTCAATCCGTTTTTTGCGGACCGAACCCTTGCCACTATCGTACCCATAAAGGTACGATGCTCTTCCACAAGGGAAGCGCTCTGAATGGCTTCCACCAGATTGTCCGGCGCCTTCGGATTGACAGAGGTCGCTGGTGGAGTGGACGCGCCCCTTCCTTTAAAGGAGTCTGCTCACCTGATCCCGGAGCTGTGTGGGTCTCCGGAATGACATCCGGTTGGGGCGAAAGTGGTCCTGGCCCCCGTCCCTAGTCTCCATGCGGGTCGGTTCCCCCATGTTCTCGGTAGCAGAGGTATTACCCTCTGGCGCCACCTTGACGGCTGCCCGCACCTTTCCATGGACCAAAAGGGTCTCTCAGGACAACACTTCAGTGTTGTCCATGGCAGTGGGTGGGGAGGCCAGCGGAGGCGACTCGCTCTCCATCATGTTCGAGCCCAGCAAATTCCTAGAAGATGATGGTCGCTGGGGGAGATCGCGGGCCCGACTACAATATGTGATTCTCTGTGTTGGATAGCAAGGCATAAAGCCGGATATATACATTATCCTTAAAAACTTACAATTCGGCTGAAGGCTTCGGCCTGGGATTCCATTCGGGGATGACTTCATGTCCGATTCCGAATCATCTGAAAGGGAGAGTTTCCCATTCTTGAACGCCTCCGCCTCTAGATCCGCGGAAGCCCCCCTTTTTTCTTTCCCCCTTAGGGGGAGAATTGTTCTCCTCCACTTCCTCCTCGTCTTCATCGTGGGAGGAGAGAGCTCCGGTATCTTTGACTGATATGAATGAAGTACCTTTGCAACGAATGCCACTTCAGGACTCCTTGCTCTTATTCTTGGCCTTCTTTTCCAGCGCCTGGTACGGCACCAGAACCAACATCTTCATCAGAAGAGGAATAGCTGGGTCTTCGGGCAGGGGAGCCGGACACTTGATCAGCTCTGCCTTCTTCGTCCAGCCCTGGGGGGCAAGGGGAAGGCTTAAACTTACTCTTCGGATCCACAAATCAAAGATATGATTAGAAGTCTGAAAAACTTACTGGAGTGGCTAGATGAGCGTAGTCGTGCCTGAGGTCTTTGGTGGTTGGCGGCCACGTATTTTGGGTATTCAAAAGCAGCTTCCATATATCTTCGTCCCTCATGCCAAAGAACCGATGCAAGGTTCGGGAACATGCCGGATCAAACTCCCACATATGGGGAGTCCGGCGTTGGCAGGGGAGAATCCGGCGAAACAACATCACCTGGATCACGTTGGCAAGGCTGGTGTTCTTCTCCACCATGCTCTTGATATGCTTTTGCAGCGTCATCACCTCGTCGGATGATGCCCAATCCAGGGCTTTGTTGAGCCATGATGTGAGTCGCATTGGTGGACCGTTCTTGAACTCAGGAGTGGCGGCCCATGTGGCGTCACGAGGTTCCGTAACATAGAACCACTCCTGTTGCCACCCCTTGATGGTCTCTACAAAAGTCCCCTGGGGCTAGGTGCGCTTAGGGAGCTTGCTCACAATGGCGCCGCCGCACTCCGCGTGTTGACCCTCGACCACCTTTGGCTTCACATTGAAGACCTTGAGCCACAGGCCAAAGTGGGGGCATCCGGAGGAATGTTGGGATTGTAGCAGAAATTTAAAATTTTCTACGCATCACCAAGATCAATCTATGGAGTAATCTAGCAACGAGGGGAAGGGGAGTGCATCTACATACCCTTGTAGATCGCTAAGTGAAAGCATTGCAAGAACGCGGATGAAGGAGTCGTACTCGTAGCGATTCAGATCGCGGTTAATTCCGATCTAAGCGCCGAACAACGACGCCTCCACGTTCAACACACGTGCAGTCCGGTGACGTCTCCTATGCCTTGATCCAGCAAGGGGAGAAGGAGAGGTTGGGGAAGACTCTGTCCAGCAGCAGCACGACAGCGTGGTGGTGGTGGAGGAGCGCGGGACTCCAGCAGGGCTTCGCCAAGCACTACGAGAGACGAGGAGGGACAGGGGTAGGGCTGCGCCAACAGGGAGATCGAATCGTGTGTATTGCAGCCCCAAATACCTCAAGTATATATAGGGGATGGGGAGGGGCTGTGCCCCTATCTATGGTTCCCTCCCTAGGGGTGGCAGCAGCCCCAAAACCCATCTAGGGTTGCGGCCAAGGGGGAGAGAGGGAGGCGCACCTGGGGTGGGCCTTAGGGCACATCTGCCCTAGGGTTTGCCCCCTTCCCCTCTAGGAGGCGCCTTGGACCTTGGTGGGAGGCACCCCAGCCCACCTAGGGGCTGGTCCCTCCCCACTATTGGCCCATGTAGGCCTCCGGGGCCCGTGGCCCCTCCCGGTGGACCCCCGGACCCCTCCGGTGGTCCCGGTACACTATCGGTGATGCCCGGAACACTTCTGGTGGCCAAAACCATACTTCCTATATATCAATCTTTACCTCCGGACCATTTCGGAACTCCTCGTGACGTCTGGGAACTCATCCGGGACACCGAACAACATTCGGTAACCGCGTACATACTTTCCCTATAACCCTAGCTTCATCGAACCTTAAGTGTGTAGACCCTACGGGCTCGGGAGTCATGCAGACATGGCCGAGACAACTCTCTGGTCAATAACCAATAGCGGGATCTGGATACCCATGTTGGCTCCCACATGCTCCACGATGATCTCATCAGATGAACCATGATGCCAAGGATTCAATCAATCCCGTATACAATTCCCTTTTTCTAGGGGTACGATACTTGCCGAGATTCGATCGTCGGTATCCTCATACCTTGTTCAATCTTGTTACCGGCAAGTCTCTTTACTCATTCCATAACACATCATTGTGCACATTATGATGATGTCCTACCGAGTGGGCCCAGAGATACCTCTTCGTTTACATGGAGTGACAAATCCCAGTCTCGATTCGTGCCACCCCAACAGACACTTTCGGAGATACCCATAGTGCACCTTTATAGATACCCAATTACGTTGTGACGTTTGGCACACCCAAAGCACTCCTACGGTATCCGGGAGTTGCACAATCTCATGGTCTAAGGAAATCATACTTGACATTAGAAAAGCTTTAGCATATGAACTACACGATCTTTGTGCTAGGCTTAGGATTGGGTCTTGTCCATCACATCATTCTCCTAATGATGTGATCCCATTATCAACGACATCCAATATCCATGGTTAGGAAACCGTAACCATCTATTGATCAACGAGCTAGTCAACTAGAGGCTTACTAGGGACATGGTGTGGTCTATGTATCCACATATGTATCTGAGTTTCCTATCGATACAATTCTAGCATGGATGATAAACGATTATCATGAACAATGAAAAATATAATAATAACTAATTTATTATTGCCTCTAGGGCATATTTCCAACAGTCTCCCACTTGCACTAGAGTCAATAATCTAGTTCACACCGCCATGTGATTAACACTCACAGGTCACATCGCCATGTGACCAACATCCAAGAGTCTACTAGACTCAATGATCTAGTTCACATCACTATGTGATAAACACTCAAAGAGTTCTGGGTTTGATCATGTTATGCTTGTGAGAGAGGTTGTAGTCAACGGGTCTTGCCATATTCAAATCCCTATGTATTTCGCAAAAAATTATAACGTAGATGCTGCTACCACGTTCCACTTGGAGCTATTCCAAATTGTTTCTCCATTATACGTATCCGGTATCTCTACTCAGAGCTATCCGGATAGGTGTTAAGCTTGCATCGACGTAACTCTTTACGTCGAACTCTTTATCACCTCCATAACCAAGAAACATTTCCTTATTCCTCTAAGGATACTTTTGACCGCTATCTGGTGATCTACTCCTATATCACCTTTGTACCCTCTTTCCAGACATGTGGCAAGGCACACATCAGGTGCGGTACTCAACATGGCATACCGTATAGAGCCTATGACAAAAGCATAGGCGACGACCTTCGTCCTTCCTCTTTCTTCTGCCGTGGTCAATCTTTGAGTCTTACTCAATTTCACACCTTACAACTCAGGCAAGAACCCCTTCCTTGACTGATCTATTTTGAACTCCTTCAAAAACATGTCAAGGTGTGCGTTCTTTTAAAGTATCATCAGGCGTTTTGATCTATCTCTATAGAGCTTGATGCCCAGTATGTAAGCAGCTTTATCCAGGTCTTCCTTTGAAAAACACTCTTCAAACAACCGTTTATGCTTTCCAAAAATTCTACATTATTTCGGATTAACAATATGTCATCCACATATACTTATCAGAAATGTTGTAGTGCTCCCACTCACTTTCTTGTAAATACAAGTTTCTAGCAAACATTGTATAAACCTAAAAGCTTTGATCACTCCATCAAAGCATATATTCCGACTCCGAGATGCTTGCTCTAGTCCATAGAAGGATTGCTGGAGCTAGCATACCTTTTAGCATCCTTAGGATCGACAAAACCTTTTATTGTATCACATACAACCTTTTCTTATGAAAACTGGTAAGAAAACTTGTTTTGACATCCATCTATCAGATTTCATAATCGAAAATACAGCTAATGCTAACATGATTCCGACAGACTTAAGCATCGCTACGGGTGAGAAATTCTCATCGTAGTCAACTCCTTGAATTTGTGAAAAGACTCTTTCCCACAAGTCGAGCTTCATAGATGGTAACATTACCGCCCACGTCCGTCTTCTTCTTAAAGATCCATTTGTTTCAATGGCTTGCCGATCATTGGGCAAGTCCACCAAAGTCCATACTTTGTTCTGATATATGGATCCTTTCTCGGATTTCATGGCTTCTAACCATTTGTCGGAATACGGGCCCACCATCGCTTCTCCATAGCTCGTAGGTTCATTGTTGTCTAACAACATGATATCTAAGACATGATTACCGTACCACTCAGGAGTAGTACATATCCTTGTCGACCTACGAGGTTCGATAGCAACTTGATCCGAAGCTTCATGATCACTATCATTAACTTCTTTTTCAACAGATGTAGGCGCCACAGAAAACATCTTTATGTGTTGCATCACTCTCTGGTTGAAGTAAAGGTTCGATGACCTCATCAAGTTCTATCTTCCTCCCACTCAATTCTTTCGAGAGAAACTCCTTCTCGAGAAAGGACCTGTTCTTAGCGACAAACAATTTGCCCTCGGATCTGAGATAGAAGGTATACCCAACTGTCACCTTTGGGTATCCTATGAAGATGTATTTGTCCGTTTTGGGGTTCGAGCCTTTCCGGCTGAAGCCTTAAGTATCGCAGCACCAAACATTAAGAAACGATAACTTTGGTTTCTTGCCAAACCAATGTTCATACAATGTCGTCTCAACGGACTTATATGGTGTCCTATCTAAAGTGAATGCAGCTGTCTCTAATGCATAGCCTCAAAATAATAGCGGTAGATCGGTAAGAGACATCATAGATCGCACCATATCTCATAAGGTTCGATTACGACGTCCTGACACACCATTACTGTCGTGGTTTTGTCACGACAGATGTCCTAGAGAAAGGACTTAGTCGTGGAGCCATAGCGATGGGTTGGCTTGAAGGGGTTAAAGCGGACACAGGGACGCAAGAGAGTTATACTAGTTCGGCCCCTTCGATGAAGGTAAAAGCCTACATCTAGTTGTGATGGAATTGATGGGGTTTCGATGACTAGGGAGCAAACAAGCTTCGCATATGTCTCGAGTTGTGTTCTGTTGTCCTTGAACCGCCACCGGGTCGTCCCCTTATATACACGGGTGACGCCCGTCGGTTCACAGAGTCCCAATACCGGCTCATAGATGTGTCCGGTTTGGTCTCTACTTATTCCTAACTTACAATACAAGTTAAATACCAACGCCGGTTTACGGCTACAGGCCTTGAACCGACCATGGGCCTTGATCCCTCCTCTGCCTTCTTGGGCTTTAACATACTTAACTACTGACGAAGTTAACTCGGCCCAGATAGGCCAGTTTACGCCCAGTAGTGATATCCCCAACATTAGGCCCCAGATTGATTTGCACATGTTCATGTCAATCCTTTAGCAAAAATCTTCATCTTCAATATCTTCTTGTAGTTTGTTGAACCGCCGTGATGTCATCTTCTCTGGTCGTTGTAAACCGGCGTGACGTCACCTGTTATAAAGGACCTTAATAGGTCTGCGACAATTAAGGCGACATCTTCATTTCCAGACCCACGGTCCCTTGATTTTCGCGCCTGACTCATGTCCCTTGCCTTATAAATAGGACCGAAGGGTTATTTCTTTTTCCCCTCCATGCCCTTCTGCTTCGTCTTCCTCGCGTCGCCCAGCTTCGGAGCTCCGCCGCCACCGTCAACCTCTGCATCAACCTTGGCCGCCGCATCAACCTGGGCGCACCAGAGCACCGCAGCAACCTTCCGCGTCTTTCTCATATCCAGTAAGTCTTCTGTTCTTTTCAACACAGATCTGCTCTAGGGTTTCATGTTCTTCTAGTGTACATCGCCTGTTTCGTGTTCATACGATAGCTCCTAGATGCATCTATGAATCCTTGCTCTGTGTAGAGGTAGGTTTTAGTATCCGCCTTCAGTTTCATGCCTCAAGACCATAGATCTATATGTATCTCTACCCATTGATTCAGTACTGTTCTTTTTTGAACCTTGAATATTTTCCTTCTTTTCTGAACTTGCTTCAGATCCGTTGCTGTAGAGAAGTCTTGTGAAATCTGTTTCTTTAAACTTACTCATCTGCTTCAATGTTTAGACCAGGCGGTTTAACTTTCTAGAAAAAATTGCCAAACCGGTATATACCATTAGTCCCCTTGTTGAACCGCCAGATGTTGTTGCTTCATAAAACTCCAGTTTAAATAGATATGTCTCCGGTTTAACATTGCACATACCAATGTACCTTAATCAATGCATTTTTGAACCGGGATCACCTACCTTGTAGATTTCATCATGGCCAAGCAAGTATATGAGTGCAACTGGGTTCCTTCTCGCGTCACAAAGGCTCAACTGGACGATTTAGTCCTGATCGGCGCCTTAGGCAGCAAAGATACCATCCATTGGAGGGTTCCCAGCAAAGAATGCCCTACCACACCTCAAGAAGGAGAGGTCGCCATTTTCGTAGATCACTTAGCTCGGGGCTTTAAGCCGCCCGGTTCTAAATTTTACTGGGACGTTTTAGCCGATTTTCAACTCCACCCACAAGACACTGGTCCCAACTCTGTTACAAACACGTGTCACTTCCAAGTGCTGTGTGAGGCGTTCTTTCAAGAGGAGCCCACAGTGGAGTTGTTCAGAGACTGTTTCCATCTAAACAGCCCTACTGAGTTTTCTAATGGTTCCAATACGGAATTGGGCGGTGTGGCGATTCAGAAAAGGAAAGAGGTCACATACCCTCGTGCCAAGCTGCATAGCCACCCCAAAGAGTGGAATCAAACATGGTTCTATTGCAAAGACACCTCCCCTGCTGGTGAAAATCCTTTACCTGGCTTTCGTCCGGAGCGGCTCAGCAATACGCACCCCTTTCCGCAAAGGTTGACTGCCAAGGAGAGAAGCAAATACGCTCCTCAACTGTCCAAGCTCAGAGCCTTCATGGCCAACGGTTTAACAGGGGTTGATCTCGCTCGCTGTTGGATATCATGGAGCATACTACCCCTTAGTCAGCGCTCCGGTTTGATGTGTGAGTATACTGGCAGTGTTGATGACCCACTGCGACATGCTAACATCCAGCTCACCGATGAAGAAATCACAGAAGCTGTGAATAAGATGCTGAATGAACCGGAACACATTTGTGCTAAAACCGGCCTGCTTCCCTTCTGTGCCACCAACAAACCGCCAGCTGTAAGAGTTTGATTTTTCCTTTTGCTGAACCTGTTATTGATATGTCGGGTCATTGTTTAATATCAGTGTCTGTGTGACCAGGACAATGATCCGTTTTGGAGCAAGAAACTACCGGAGGAGAAACCAGAAAAACCAGACAAACCGGAAAGATCAACCCAGCAAAACACTAAAGCTGTGAAAAGACTGCCCACAGGAAAAGAACCACTGCATCCTCTAACCCGGCCCCTGATGATGATGTGGATAATCTGGACCTTGAGGTAGGGCTTGACTCACTTGGCTTATTTTTCATGCGTCTTATTGATGGTGATATTTGTCAGGATGATGCCGAAGCCAGCCATGCTGGTGCTGCAGAGGTAACTATTCTCTCTTCCGATTCAGAACCTTTTCCTTCACTAAAAATCTGTCAGGCAAACCGGAAAGTTAAATTTTCTCATCCTCTCGCTTACTTGGATCCCAAATTTCTTATGAAGACCCAACAGCACGAAGCTCGCCGCACAACCCGGCACAGCAGCCAGGTAGTTACCTCCACCGATTTACCGAACAGTCCGGTTCAGAAACGCCGTTCAGAGGTCTCTAATTTGCTTGTCAGTGCTTGTCCTAAAGCAGGCTGTTTTCGTCAACCTCTTAATCCATCTGACTCCAATTATCAGGTTAGTTCCCACTCATCCTCTGGCGAGTCATCGGCCACTCAGCTGCCACCGCTCAAAACGGTGCTTGGGTAAGCCATACTTATCTTAATATTTTCGGTACATCACCTTGGAACATATGCTGTATTTGACTTTGTTATTCCTTTCAGGTCCAAGCCTAGGCCGAGCAAGAAGGCTCGCCTAGATAAAGCGGCCGAGGAGGATGCCATCCCTGAACCAGGCAAAACACCAGATCTTGAAGCGGCTATTCCTGAAGACATACCCAATGATCCACCACAGCGAGATGACGATCTTATTGCTGAAGAGAGGCCTATTGATACCTCAAGTCCTATCAACCAGCCCACCAGCCCCATACGGATTGAGAAATCCACCAATCCAACAAAGCCTACTGATAAGCCAACGGCCCCAGTTCAAACCGGTGATGCCAAGGATGATGAGGTTGTCATTACTGGCATTGGTCGCACAGTGCCAGGCAATCCTATCGCTTTGTCTAAACATACTGCCAAGGAAGAATTTGCTGCCTTTGGCAAAGGCAAGTGGAATGTTGATCTGGCGACTTACGCTGCTCTAAACGCCAAAGACATTCATTCTGGCTATCTGAACTGGCTGTATACCAATCGTGACTATGAAGCCGGTCTGGTTAACATGATGAAAGATAAATATGAGGTAACTTCCATATGCTCTTTCCTGCTTGTATGATTCAATTCTTGCTGACTCTCCTAGCCCCCAAGGGCCGGTTTGTAATCTTCTTTCACACCGGGACTTACTAATATAAATCTTAATGCCTCGAAATTTGCTGATGTAGCCCCCAAGGGCCGATTTAACTTAGTGTAATTAAACCGGGACTTAAGTAATTAATATCTCCGCATCAGAACTTTTTTTGAACAAATAGCCATTAGCCCCCAATTGCCAAGGTGAATACTTGTATTGAGCTTGGGACTATGTAATCAATTGAAAGATGACGATCAAATAGGCATTAGCCCCCAAGCACCAAGTGCATAACTTGTTATGTGGTTGGTGCTTCAATTCTTGCACTGCTTGCTGAATCATATAACTGTCTGTATGCAGGCTGAGCTGAAGACAAAAGAGACCCAAATCGCCGATCTCCAAGAAAATCTGAAGTCCCAACAGACTGAAACTTGAAAAGCAAAAGAGGAGTTGACCAGCGCCTTCAGCATCATGGAACAGCTTAAGAAGGATTTCAAGAAGGAGCGGGCGGATTGGGCTATTGAAAAATCCGCTTTAACCAAACGAGCAGAAGACGCCGAGGCTGCACTAAAATCGGTAGTGGATGAACTGACCAGCATAAAGCGGCACGTGCATGCCATGACCGCTGCTATCTTTGGTAAGCCGGTTTGATTTTTGAATTGATTCTGCCGTCTTATAGAGCTACCGGTTTGTTAACCCTTGGTGATATTTCAGGGACACGCATTGGTCACTTGGGGTCAGATGTGCGGCAAAAATTGAAAGCCGCTTACACGTCGATCGAACAACTATACACTGGTGCACAGCAAATCATCTGTACTGCATCCCACAACAAGCCGGCACCCACTTTGATTCAGGACACTCTGATGAAACTGTCGGTGCTTCCTGCCCGGGTTGAAGAGCTGAAGAAATCTGCTGCTCGAACCGGTGCGATCAATGCCTTAATCCGGGCAAAAGCTTGGGTGCCGGATTTTGATCCTATTGAAGCGGCTTAGGGCTATCCCAGCTTGAAGGAAGACGGGTCAGAGTTTAGTGAAGAGGATCTGCGAGCAATAAACCGGGAGGTGCGTCCGCTAGCTTGTCAATTGGACGAAGAAGCAGACTTGTCTCATTATCAAGCCCAATATGACAATCAAAACAAGCGAATAGCTGCACCAATTCGTGAAGCGGAAAATCTTATCCCTCCAATCCGTAAGCATACTTATGCTCCCAATATTGACCCATCGTTGCTGATCCATGATTAAGCTATCTTTCAAGCATTAATGGGAATCGACTGGACAAGTGTTGATTTCCAGCAGCTGGGTAGAGAAACTGAAGCTGAAGCGGCACGGGATGATCCACAACCATTAGGCCCGGCTGGTGACCAAGCTTGAACCGGAAGCCGATTTAAAACTGCTTCTCCCTTGCGAAAAACAATGATCTTCTTGTGGGCACCGTGTTGCCTTGTAATAGGCTAGTTGATACTTTTGATGTTGATATGCCTTCGTGCATAATTATTGCAACTTGCTCTTCCTTTGGGTGATGAACTTTCCAAAGTACTTTCTACAATAAAAAATGTTAAAGTGCCACCGCGGTTGTACCGTCAGGCGGAATATGATGTCTGCATACATGAAATCAAAACATCCGAAATTTTTAAGTGTATGACCAAATTTTTGAGATACATAATACCTGCCATCGTTGGGCGTGAAGTTGGTTTGGCCAATCTTGAAGCGGAGTTTTATAAACCCACACTGTTGGAGGAGATAGCAGCTCCTGTATATATATGATGCCGGTTTACCATGTAAACCGTGCCGGGTTATAATAAACACCGTGTTACTCCATAATAGGATGTTAAAAAAATCAACCGGCCAAATAGTGTCCGGATTAAAAATGAACAGTGTTCCGTCAATTGACAGTTTAAACTGGCTTAAAACTTTGTCAGTTTAAAAAACGCAATAAAAAGAAAGAAATATCTTTCAAATAAAAATGTGAAGAAAAAGCAATGACAAAACCGTTTGCAAAAAGAGGCTTATTTGAGCTGATCAGATGGCGTTACCATGGTAGGACACGACGGAGCTCCCGATAGGTGTAGCTATGGTTCAAGCCAGCCAGGTCCCCAAATGAAACCGTGGCATTTATGCCTATCAAGTGGCATGGCAATGGTTCGGGTTCGACCAAGCCCCCAAGTGATTCTGTGGCCTTAGGCCGATCAAGAGGAATGACTAGTTCAGACGTGACCAAGTCCCCAAGTGATCTGTGGCCTTAGGCCGATCAAGAGGCATGACTGGTTCAGAGGTGACCAAGTACCCAAGTGATCTGGTGGCTTTTGCCTATCAAGAGGTATTGCATTGGTTCGGACACGAGCAAGCCCCCAAGTGATATAACATGATGCTTTTGAAAAGCTAACTCAAGGGGTAAACCGGAGGCCGCTTTAGAACAACTCCTTGTAACCACACATGATGTAAAATATCAGATACCCCGCTTTAGCTGAGGTTCCGGTTTATTATATTTAATCATAATATATACATCATCGTAATATGTACATAAGTGGAGCCAATGGCTCAGGTATAGTATGGCCGAAGATGAGCTATATTCCACGACCTGTTGGTCTCTTCCTCTGATGTACATGAGTCTTTATGCTCTCGAATATCGATCAGATAATATGACCCGTTGTGCAGATTCTTGCTGACCACAAAAGGTCCCTCCTAAGGTGGGGATAGCTTATGCATATCAGTCTGGTCTTGGATGAGCCGAAGCACCAAATCTCCCTCTTGAAAGGTTATGGTTTTAACTCGGCGACTGTGATAACGACGAAGATCCTGTTGGTAAATCGCTGAGCGAGCAGCTGCTATGTCACGCTCTTCATCCAACCGATCCAAAGCATCTTGCCATGCTGTCTCATTGTTCGCTTCAACATAAGCGGTCACACAAGGTGAATCATGACGGATATCACTAGGGAGAACCGCCTCCGCTCCATAGACCATGAAGAATGGTGTGTATCCTGTTGATCTGTTGGCTGTGGTATTGATGCTCCACAACACAGATGGTAATTCTTCTACCCAACAACCCGGTGTTCTCTGCAAAGGAACCATAAGCCGGGGCTTGATGCCTCTCAAAATCTCTTGATTATCCCTTTCTGCTTGACCATTGGACTGTGGGTGTGCCACGGATGAAACGTCAAGCCGGAGGTGCTCCCGATCGTACAACTCCTTCATGGCACCCTTGGAAAAATTGGTACCATTATCTGTGATGATACTGTGTGGAAAGCCAAACCGGAAAATCACTTTTTTGATGAACTGAACCACCGTGGCTGAATCACACTTGCTAACAGGTTCTGCCTCCACCCACTTTGTAAACTTGTCAACCGCCACCAGAGTCTCATCCTCTGGTAACTCGCCCCGGTTCTTGTACCCTAGGTAAGGAAGCGTCCAATCTAGAATAACATGAAGAGCTGCCACCAATTGAGCCTCCGGATCAGGAATAGCCAAATCCGCTTCACAAGGGATCTTGACCGACGGGTTGTGCAGCACATCCAGAAAAACATTGGGCGGGACCGATTTGCGCTAAGAGCCCAACCAGCTTAAATCGTCCGCCGCTTCATTATTCCACTGGTCCACGTGGTCCACCTGATAGCCTTTAAAGTGACCTGCAACAATATCCACCTCACGACGATATGCTGCCATGAGTGGGTCCTTGGAGTCCCAAGTGCCAGATACTTGCTAAGCCACAAGGTCCGAGTCACTGAAGCACTTAACTCGACTTAGATTCATCTCCTTAGCCATACGGAGACCGTGGAGCAAGGCTTCATACTCAGCTGCATTGTTAGTACAAGGGAACATTAAGCGGAGAACGTAACAAAACTTATCACCTCGTGGGGAAGTTAATACGACTCCAGCCCCCGAGCCTTCCAGTTGCCTTGATCCGTCAAAATGGATGGTCCAATATGTGTTATCTGGCTTTTCTTCAGGTGCTTGCATTTTCGTCCAATCATTGATAAAATCAACAAGTGCTTGAGACTTAACCGCCGTCCGAGGCACATACATCAAACCGTGCGGCCCAAGCTCTATAGCCCACTTGGCAATCCGGCCAGTCGCTTCCCGGTTCTGGATGATATCCCCCAAAGGAGCAGAACTGACCATCGTAATTGGGTGCTCTTGGAAGTATTGTTTAAGCTTCCGGCTTGCCATAAAAACTCCATACACCAGCTTCTGCCAATGCGGATACCTTTGCTTGGACTCAATGAGTACCTCGCTGATATAATAGACCGGACGTTGAACTGGATGCTCCTTACCTGCCTCCTTTCGCTCCACCACAATAGCCACGCTGATCGCACGAGCATTAGCAGCAACATATAGCAGTAACGGCTCCTTGTCAATGGGAGCGGCGAGCACAGGCGGATAGGCCAATTGCCACTTTAAGTCCTCAAATGCTTCATCAGTAGCGGAACACCAGACAAACTGATCCGTCTTCTTCAACATCTGATACAAATGGATTGCCTTCTCACCAAGACGACTGATAAACCAGCTTAACGCGGCAATCCGGCCTGCCAGGCGTTGAACATCATTGATACACTTCGGTTTAGCCAGGAAGGTGATGGCTGTGATCTTCTCCGGATTAGCCTCAATTCCCCTGTTAGACACTAGAAAACCCAATAACTTGCCCGCCGGTACACCAAAGACACACTTCTCCAGATTAAGCATCATCTTGTACGTCCTCAGGTTACGAAAGGTTTCCTTCAAATCATCAACTAGTGTCTCCTTCTCCCTGGACTTAACCACAATATCATCCACGTAAGCATGTACATTACGGCCAATCTGCTTGTGAAGACAATTTTGTACACACCGTTGATAAGTTGCCTGGGCACTCTTGAGCCCAAAGGGCATAGACACATAGCAAAAGGCTCCAAAAGGAGTTATGAATGTCATCTTCTCCTGGTCCTTAACTGCCATTTTGATCTGATGATAGCCAGAATATGCATCCAAAAAATTTAAACGCTCACAACCCGTCATAGCATCAATAATTTGATCAATACGGGGGAGGGCAAAAGGATCTGCTGGACAAGCTTTATTAAGATCTGTGTAATCCACACACATGCGCCAGGTGTCATTTTTCTTAAGGACTAGCACTGGATTGGCAAGCCACTCAGGGTGAAAAACTTCAACAATAAAACCAGCTGCTAAGAGCCTGGCTACCTCTTCTCCAATCGCCTTGCGTCTTTCTTTGTTAAATCGACGGAGGAAATGTTTCACCGGTTTGTATTTAGGGTCCGCATTAAGGGTGTGCTCAGCGAGTTGCCTCGGTACACCTGGCATGTCAGAGGGCTTCCATCCAAAAATGTCCTGATTCTCACGGATGAACTCGATGAGCGCGCTTTCCTATTTCGGATCCAAGTTGGCACTGATGCTGAACTGCTTGGACGAATCGCCAGGTACGAAGTCAACAAGCTTAGTTTCTGCTGCCGATTTGAACTTCAGGGTCGGATCATGCTCCGTAGTTGGCTTCTTTAATTGAGTCATGTCCGCCGGATCAACATCGACCTTATAATACTTCAGCTCCTCGGTGGCACAAACCGACTCTGCGTAGGCCGCATCTCCTTCCTCGCACTCCAAAGCGATTTTACGGCTGCTGTGAACCGTTATTGTCCCCTTGTGACCCGGCATCTTGAGCTGCAAATACACATAACAGGGCCGTGCCATAAACTTGGCGTAGGCCGGTCGCCCAAACAGGGCGTGATATGGACTTTGGATTTTCACCACTTCAAACGTCAATGTCTCTGACCTGGAATCATGATCATCCCCAAAGGCCACTTCCAGAGCTATCTTACCAACAGGATATGCTGATTTGCCAGGTACCACACCGTGGAACACCGTCTTAGACGGTTTGAGATTTTTATCTGTTAGTCCCATACGACGGAAGGTCTCATAGTACAAGATATTAATGTTGCTCCCTCCATCCATGAGCACTTTGGTGAACTTGTAACCTCCCACCTGAGGCGCCACCACCAGAGCCAACTGACCCGGATTATCAACCTGGGGAGGGTGATCCTCTCTGCTCCATATGATTGGCTATTCAGACCAGCGTAGATAACGGGGCACGGCCGGATCAACAGAGTTGACTGCCTGCCTCTGAACCTTCCAGTCTCGCTTGTCCAAGCTAGTGGTGAAGACATGGTACTGCCCACTACTCAACTGCTTTGGGTTGCTCTGGTAACCTGACTGTTGCTGCTGTTGGTTGTAACCACCCTAGTTGTTCTGATTATTTTGATTATTATCTCCGCCCGGATTACCATTAAATCCTAAACCGGAATTTCCTCTACCGTAACCCGGCCCGGATCCTGAGCCACCGCCGGAGCCGTGATCATACCGGAAAGCATTAGAATTTTTGAACTCCTGCATAATGAAGCAATCCTTCCAAAGGTGGTTTGCTGGCACCTCCTTCGTCCCATGTCTTGGATAGGGCTGGCTCAGCAGATAATTTAGGCGGTCCGGGTTAGGGTTGGGTGCCCCACTGTGATTTTTCGGTTTACCCTTGCATCGCTGGCCATTGTCCTGCACGTTGCTATTAGCCACAAAGTCTATGTTACCATCCGCTTTACGCTTGCCTCCACCACCATTGCCTGCCTAGTGATGCTGCTGACCTTTGGAGTTGCTGTTCCTCTTTCCCTTCCCTGCCTTGTCATCGTCATATTCGGGATCCTTGTTACTATCAGAATCAGCATACTTTACCAAAGCAGCCATGAGGGTCCCCATGTCAGTGCAATGACGCTTCATCTGTCCCAACTTTAGCTTTAGGGGCCTAAACCGGCAGTTTCCTTCTAGGGTTAATACTGCAGTGTCAGCGTTGATGCAGTCTGATGAATGCAACACTTGTGAAACCCGGCACACCCAATGAATCGTCGATTCTCCTTCCTCCTAGACGCAGGAAGCTAAGTCCACTATCAACATAGGCTGTTTACATGTATCCTTGAAATTGCTGATAAACCGAGCTCGTAATTGGGCCCATGAACTGATAGAATTAGCTAGCAAGCTTTTTAACCAAGTACGGGTCGTTCCTTCAAGCATCATGTTGAAGTATTTCGCACACGCCATGTCATCCACATCAAGCATCTCCATGGCCATCTCATAGCTCTCCACCCATGTCTCTGGAGGTTGATCCGCCGTGTAATTTGGTACTTTGCGCGGGCCTTTGAAATCCTTGGGCAGGCGCACATTTCATAAAGCGGGGACAAGGCAAGGCACCCCCAAAGAACTAGAAGTAACACCAGGTTCGATCGAGATAGTTGGACGAACCGGCTTGAGCTGCCGAGCCTGATATTGTGCGGCTAACTCGGCCTCCCTGCGCACTCGGGCCCAGTCCACCACTTCCTGAGCGTTATCAGCACCACCCGCCGGGTTGTTGCCACCGGGTGCTCCATGTCGTTCATTACTCGACACTGCCGGTTCATCCATATGTCTGCTATAGCTCCGGCTTGGACGGGGGGTCGAGTGGATCCGGTCGCGGCTGTACGAGTATGCTTCCTGTTGGACCAAAGCTGTCCTCAGAAGCTCCTTGACCCGTCGCGTCTCTACTGCCTGCGGCGAGTCACCTTCAATTGGAATGGCCTCCAGCCGTGCAGCAGCGGCAACGAGATTGTCCATCAGGTTGGAGTAGTGACCCGGAGGTGTCGACATAGCCTGAGGTATAATAGAATTTTGACGAGGCAGATCCATCCGACGGGGGTGAACCGGCGCGCCGGTCGCAGGGGCTTCTGCCCGGTTTACCTCCAGCGGATTACTGGTTCCTGCTCCTGGGGTGTTGAAAAGGTCTCTGGCCTCGAAAACCGAAGGCAAACGGGATCGGTACTTCCTCTTCATGACTTCATGCGACACGTTCTGGTCCAACATGAGCCTGTAGGCTTGTGCGTCTAAAGCGGCCCGCTCTGCGGTCATCCTAGCATCCTCAGCTGCCAGGTCCGCCTTGGCCTGGGTGATCTGTTACTTCACCTTTGCAATCTCCGCATTGTGGACTTCCTGATCTACCGGATTAGCTTCTGCCATAAGCACAACCAACGAATCAAATAGATCTAATAGAACTTGAGCCGGCGGGCGCGCAGAGCTCCCTGCCCCAGCAGCTGTCGCCGCTGCTGAACCGGAGGTTATTGGCGCAGCGATCGAAGAATGAAGTGCTGCTTGTGTGCCAGCCATGAATATTCCAACTCGGTTGGGTAGAGCAGAGGGGTGCGAAATACTGTCACCATCGGAACAGCCCCCAATCCAGCCGTCTTGTAGCTGATATAGAGATCCGGTTTCTCCGGTTGATGACTCATCGTCGGAAGAAACGACGGTCTCGCCGCGGGATTCCGATCCACCCTCATAACTTCCACCGTTCATGACTCCCACGAAGTCACGCTTCATGACCGGTTTAACCCGGGCAGATCGCGCAAGCTGAGCTGTTTCGACGAGGTCGATGCAGATATCCGGCTTAGGGCCCGGTTCTCCGATCTTGCAGATGAAAATGTGTATGCCACCAAAGGGGACCCGATACCCATACTCAACTGAGCCGGCCTCGGGGCCCCAGCCTGCATCGTCGATGTAAAGCTTGCCGCGACGACTCTTAGTCATCCGGCCTACGGTGTAGCCCTCGAGTCCTTCAAAGCGGCCCTTCAAGAACTTGAAACCATCGTGCGATAGCCCCACGGTGGGCGCCAACTGTCGTTGTTTTTTCACGGCAGATGTCCTAGAGAAAGGACTTAGTCGTGGAGCCATCGCGATGGGTTAGCTTGAAGGGGTTAAAGCAGACACAGGGACGCAAGAGAGTTATACTAGTTCGGCCCCTTCGATGAAGGTAAAAGCCTACGTCTAGTTGTGATGGAATTGATGGGGTTTCGATGACTAGGGAGCAAACAAGCTTCACCTATGTCTCGAGTTGTTGTCTGTTGTCCTTGAACTGCCGCCGGGTCGTCCCCTTATATACACGGGTGACGCCCGTCGGTTCACAGAGTCCCAATACCGGCTCATAGATGTGTCCGGTTTGGTCTCTACTTATTCCTAACTTACAATACAAGTTAAATACCAACGCCGGTTTACGGCTACAGGCCTTGAACCGACCATGGGCCTTGAGCCCTCCTCTGCCTTCTTGGGCTTTAACATACTTAACTACTGACGAAGTTAACCCGGCCCAGATAGGCCGGTTTACGCCCAGTAGTGATATCCCCAACATTTACCTTGTGGTGTTCCAGGTGGCTTCAACTGTGAAACAATTCCACAATGTCTTAAGTGTTTGCCAAACTCATAACTCAGAAATTCTCATTGATCAGATTGTAGGAATTTGATCTTCTTGTTATGATGATTCTTAACTTCACTCTGAAATCGCTTGAACTTTTCAAACGTTTCAGACTTGTGCTTCATTAAGTAAATATACCTATATCTACTCAAATCGTCAGTGAAGATGAGAAAATAGCGATATCCACCGCACGCTTCAATTCTCATTGGATCACACGCATCAGCATGTATGATTTCCAACAGGTCACTTGCCTGTTTCATTGTACCTGAAAACGGGGTCTTAGTCATCCTGCCCATGAGGCATGGCTCGCATGTGTCAAGCGATTCAAAATCAAGTGACTCCAAACATCCATCGACATGGAGTTTCTTCATGCATCTTACGCCAATATGACCTAAGCGGCAGTGCCACAATAAAGTGGTACTATCATTATTAACTCTACATCTTTTGGTGTGAAGATGCGTATTACCACGACCGAGATTCAATGAACCATTCACATATGGTGCATGACCATGAAAGGTATTATTCATGTAAACAGAATAACCATTATTCTCTAATTTAAATGAATAACCGTATTGCAATGATAATGATCTAATCATATTCATGCTCAACGTAGACACCTGATAACGTTTATCTAGGTTCAATACTAATCCCGAAGTCAGATGGAGCATGCGATGGTGATCTCATCAACTTTGGAAATACTTCCAACACACATCGTCACCTCGCCCTTAGCTAGTCTCCGTTTAGTCCGTAGCTTTTGTTTCAAGTCACCAATAATAGCAACTGAACCGGTATTCAATACCCAGGTGCTACTAGGAGTACTAGTGAGGTACACATTAATAACACGTATATACTTTGTTGAAGTTGCCAGCCTTCTTATCTACCATGCATTTGGGGTAGTTCCGCTACCAGTGACTGTTCCCCTTACAATAGAAGCACTTAGTCTCGGGTTTGGGTTCAACCTTGGGTTCCTTCACTGGAGCGGCAACTGGTTTGCCATCCATGAAGTTTCTCTTCTAGACCTTGCCCTTCTTGAAACCAGTGGTCTTGTTAAACCATCAACACTTGATGCTCCTTCTTGATTTCTACCTTTTGCGTTCTTAAGCACCGCGAACAGCTACGGGATCAATTCCATCCCTTGCATGTCATAGTTCATCACCAAGATCTAGTAGCTTAGTGATAGTGGCTAGAGAACTCTAT
This sequence comes from Triticum aestivum, assembly GCF_018294505.1. Classification (NCBI taxonomy): domain Eukaryota; kingdom Viridiplantae; phylum Streptophyta; class Magnoliopsida; order Poales; family Poaceae; genus Triticum; species Triticum aestivum. The sequence continues at coordinate 184,472,749 of NC_057794.1, forward strand.
CAATCACTATCTTATCTGGAAGTTTAACTCCCACTTGATTTAAGTGATTGTAGCACCCAGACATTCTGAGCACATGCTCACTAGCTGAGCTATTCTCCTCCATCTTGTTGGCAAAAGAACTTGTCAGAGGTCTCACACCTCTCAACACGGGCATGAGCCTGAAACCCTAATTTAAGCTCTTGGAACATCTCATATGTTCTACGGCATTCAAAACGTCATTGGAATCCCGATTCTAAGCCGTAAAGTATGGTGCACTAAACTATCAAGTAGTCATCAAGATGTGTCTGTCAGGTGTTCACAACATCCATAGACGACGTTGTAGGGGTTTGCACATCGAGCGGTGCATCAAAGACGTAAGCCTTCTGTGTAGCAGTGAGGACACTCCTCGAACCACGGACCCAGTCCGCATCATTGCTTACAATATTTTTCAACTTGGTCTTTCTCTAGGAACGTATTGAAACAGGGAGTTACAACGTGAGCTATTTATCTACAACATATTTGCAAGAAAATTAGACTATGTTCATGATAATTGAGTTCATCTAATCAAATTATTTAATGAACTCCCACTCAGATAGACATCTCTCTAGTCATCTAAGTGAAACATGATCCGAATCGACTAGGCCATGTCCGATCATCACGTGAGACGGACTAGTCATCAACGGTGAACATCTCATGTTGATCGTATCTTCTATACGACTCATGTTCGACCTTTCGGTCTTCCATGTTCTGAGGCCATGTCTCTACATGCTAGGCTCGTCAAGTCAACCTAAGTGTTTCGCATGTGTCCTGAGGCCATGTCTGTACATGCTAGGCTTGTCAACACCTGTTGTATTCGAACGTTAGAATCTATGACACCCGATCATCACGTGGTGCTTCGAAACAACGAACCTTCGCAACGGTGCACAGTTAGGAGGAACACTTTTCTTGAAATTTTAGTGAGCGATCATCTTACTTAAGCTACCATCGATGTAAGAAAATAAGATGTAAAACATGATAAACATCACATGCAATCAAATAGTGACATGATATGGCCAATATCATTTTGCTCCTTTTGATCTCCATCTTCGGGGCTCCATGATCATCGTTGTCACCGGCATGACACCATGATCTCCATCATCGTGTCTTCTTGAAGTTGTCTCGTCATATATTACTTCTACTACTATGTCTAACTCATTAGCAATAAAGTAAAGTAATTACATGACGTTTATGTTGACACGCAGGTCATAAATAAATTAAGACAACTCCTATGGCTCCTGCCGGTTGTCATACTCATCGACATGCAAGTCGTGATTCCTATTACAAGAACATGATCAATCCCATACATCACATATATCATTCATCACATCCTTTTGGCCATATCACATCACACAACACATGTTGCAAAAACAAGTTAGACGTCCTCTAATTGTTGTTGCAAGTTTTTACGTGGCTGCTATAGGTTTCTAGCAAGAACGTTTCTTACCTACGCCAAAACCATAACGTGATATGCCAATTTCTATTTACCCTTCATAAGGACCCTTTTCATCGAATCCGATCTGACTAAAGTGGGAGAGACAAACACCTGCTAGCCACCTTATGCAACTAGTGCATGTCAGTCGGTGGAACCAGTCTCACGTAAGCGTACGTGTAAGGTTGGTCCGGGCCGCTTCATCCCACGATGCCGCCGAATCAAGATAACACTAGTAACGGCAAGTAAATTGACAAAATAGACGCCCACAACAACTTGTGTTCTACTCGTGCATAAAAAACTACGCATAGACCTAGCTCATGATGCCACTGTTGGGGATCGTAGCAAAAATTTAAAATTTTCTACGCATCACCAAGATCAATCTATGGAGTAATCTAGCAACGAGGGGAAGGGGAGTGCATGTACATACCCTTGTAGATCGCTAAGCAGAAGCATTGCAAGAAGGCGGATGAAGGAGTCGTACTCGTAGCGATTTAGATTGCAGTTGATTCCGATCTAAGTACCGAACAACGGCGCCTCCGCGTTCAACACACGTGCAGCCCGGTGACGTCTCCTACGGCTTGATCCAGCAAGGGGAGAAGGAGAGGATGGGGAAGACTCCGTCCAACAGTAGCACGATGGCATGGTGGTGGTGGAGGAGCGCGGGACTCCAGCAGGGCTTCGCCAAGCACTACGAGAGACGAGGAGGGAGAGGGGTAGGGCTGCGCCAATAGGGAGATCGAATCGTGTGTATTGCAGCCCCCAATACCTCAAGTATATATAGGGAAAGGGGAGGGGCTGTGCACCTATCTAGGGTTCCCTCCCAAGGGGTGGAGGCAGCCCCAAAACCCATCTAGGGTTGCAGCCAAGGGGGGAGAGAGGGAGGCACACCTGGGTGGGCCTTAGGGCCCATCTGCCCTAGGGTTTGCCCCCTTCCCCTCTAGGAGGCGCCTTGGGCCTTGGTGGGAGGCGCCCCAGCCCACCTAGGGGCTGTTCCCTTCCCACTATTGGCCCATGTAGGCCTCCGGGGCCCGTGGCCCCTCCCGGTGGACCCCCGGACCCCTCCGGTGGTCCTGGTACACTACCGGTGATGCCCGGAACACTTCCGGTGGCCAAAAACATACTTCCTATATATCAATCTTTACCTCCGGACCATTCCGGAACTCCTCGTGACGTCCGGGATCTCATTCGGGACTCCGAACAACATTCAGTAACCGCGTACATACTTTCCCTATAACCCTAGCGTCAACGAACCTTAAGTGTGTAGACCCTACGGGCTCGGGAGTCATGCAGACATGGCCGAGACAACTCTCTGGTCAATAACCAACAGCGGGATCTGGATACCCATGTTGGCTCCCACATGCTCCACGATGATCTCATCGGATGAACCACGATGCCAAGGATTCAACCAATCCCGTATAGAATTCCCTTTGTCTAGCGGTACGATACTTGCCCGAGATTCGATCGTTGGTATCCCCATACCTTGTTCAATCTCGTTACCGGCAAGTCTCTTTACTCGTTCCGTAACACATCATCCCATGATCAACTCCTTGGTCACATTGTGCACATTATGATGATGTCCTACCGAGTGGGCCCAGAGATACCTCTCCGTTTACATGGAGTGACAAATCCCAGTCTCGATTCGTGCCAACCCAACAGACACTTTCGAAGATACCCATAGTGCACCTTTATAGCCACCCAGTTACGTTGTGACGTTTGGCACACCCAAAGCACTCCTACGGTATCCGGGAGTTGCACAATGTCATGGTCTAAGGAAATGATACTTGACATTAGAAAAGCTTTAGCATACGAACTACACGATCTTTGTGCTAGGCTTAGGATTGGGTCTTGTCCATCACATCATTCTCCTAATGATGTGATCCGTTATCAATGACATCCAATGTCCATGTTTAGGAAACCGTAACCATCTATTGATCAACGAGCTAGTCAACTAGAGGCTTACTAGGGACATGGTGTTGTCTATGTATCCACACATGTATCTGAGTTTCCTATCGATACAATTCTAGCATGGATGATAAACGATTATCATGAACAATGAAATATATAATAATAACTAATTTATTATTGCCTCTAGGGCATATTTCCAACAAGGAACACCTCACACACGACGATAAATGCCGAGATGTGGAGGAATGAATTTTGGGCTAGATCATGGAAATTTAGCCCGTAATAGAACATGAGTCCGCGGACGAAAGGGTTAAGAGAAAACCCAAGCCCGCCAAGTAAATGGGGGATGAATATTACCATCTCATTGGGCTCTGGTATGGGAATGATCTGCTTTTTGGCAGGGGGCCGATGGGCAATTTCCTTGGCAAAATACCCCGCTTCCCGGAGTTCCTTGATGTGCTCCTCCGTGACGGAGGAGGCCCTGCACTTTCCCTGCGCTCCAGATCCAGACATGGTCGGAGTGTTAGCTGGGGACAGAAGGGGTTGAAGCTAGGGCGCTTGAGCTCACGGATGGACAGGCTAAGGAGGAAGAAGGCATGGGGTAAAAGGCGGATCTTTATATACTTATAAAGGTAGTGAATGTCGAACATCCCTCCACAAGCCTTAAAACTCGCCTATTCCCCAAGAGTCGTGCGAGTGGCACAGTTGGATTACCCAAATCCGTATTAATGAGAATCCTGCAATAAGGGGACATGATCTCTTCTTTGACAAGACGTGTCAATGAATATCGCGTATGGAAACGCGATGCGGGAGGCTGAAAAACGGTTTGTGTAAGTGCATCTAGTGCCAACCCTAGTTGCTTTTGCAGTACTGACAACAAACTTGGTTGAGGGACTAATTTGTTTGTGAGAATTGCAGGATAACATAGGTAGTAGTCCCTCATTGATTCGGTTTACCTACCAGAGATGACCACTAAATATGTGTGAAGACATTGAAGACAATGGTGGTTTGTGAAGAGATTCACATTGAAGACTATGACATGAGAAGACATCACATGAAGACTATGGATTGCGAAGACATCACATGAGTCATAGGAACAAAGTCGGAATATGAGAAGACATCACATGAAGACTATGGATTGCGAAAACAAAGTCAGAATGACTGAAGTGATGCTTTCTTCTTGTGAAGAAAATGAGAGCAAATCTTATCCAGAGCTGGATGAGTCAGCTTTACTTGTAGCCCATGTCAAGCTGCCGCGCGTATTTGAAATCTGACCGTTGAACACGTGTCAGTTCCTTAGTGACTCAGGGTCATTTTGGACAAATCAAATCGGGTTGCCTCCTGGCTATAAATAGCCCACCCCGTACACCATAAATTGGTGGCTGCTCAGAGTTAGTGCATGGCTTTTATCGTTTGAGAGCAACCCACCTCCGAAGCTTTTGAGAGAGAAATCCTTGCGAGGACAAAAGCCCTAAACAACCCAGAGCCAAAGAGTGTTAGGAATCACTGAAGTCTTTCTGTCTCTGTGATCTGAAGACTTGTTACACTTGAGGACTGTGAATCCTCCAGGTGGTTAGGCGTCGTGTTCTGAGCATCCAAGAGTCATTGTGGATCACCTGGGAACGAAGTTTGTGAAGGTTTGGAAGTCTACCTTGAAGACTTACCAGAGTGATTGGGAAAGGACTATGTGTCCTTAGCTCAAGGGGAATAAGGTGAAGATGTGGTCTTCTAAGTTGAATCTCAACCTCCCTAACCAGACATACAGTTGTCACGGCAACTGGAACTGGTACAACAAATCCTTGTCCTCACCAAGCAACTGGTTCTATCCTTTACCTCTCTTTACTTACTGTTGTCTTCATGAAGCCATTTCCTGCTTGCATGATCTGATTGACTTCACTGTGTGAAGACTATTGTTGTTTGTTTTCATACTATCTTCCATCCTGATCCATTCTACCTAGTTGCTGATAGTCTTCATGATTTCACTTCATTGCTTACATGACTATGGCTTGTCTAGTATAGTCTACCTTCCACTGCATATCAATAGGTTCATTTCTACTGTTTTATTTCAAAGCCCCCGTGCTTTGAAGACTTTCATAAAAATTGCCTATGCACTCCCCTCTAGTCGATAACTAGCACTTTCAATTGTTATCAGAGCAAGGTGCTCCCTTGTTCTATGTGATTCGGTTTGACCACCTGGAGTTTAGCTATGTCGACTGCAGGGATAATCAAAGTCTCCGCTACGTGCCCTGTCTTTGATGGCACAGATTACCGCTACTGGAAGAATAAGATGCGTATGCATCTTGAAACTATTGACGTCGAGCTCTAGTATGTCGTCAAGAACGGCGTTCCCAAGACCGGTGAAGGTGTCACCCCTGTTGATGTCAAGAAGTTCATTCAACTGGATTCTACTGCCAAGAACATAATGTGTGGTCATCTTACCAAAGGACAGTATGGCCGTGTGAGTGCTCTGGAAACTTCGAAGCTTCTGGGACTGGCTCTCCAAGGTCAATGAAGGCGTCTCAACCCAGAGAGACTCAAGGATTAGTGTTCTTCGCAACCTCTTCAACCGCTTCAAGAGAAATGACAATGAGAATGTCCAACTTACATTTGATTGCCTCACTGACATCACAAATGAGCTTCGCGCTCTCGGCGCCACTAAGATCTCCAAGCATGAAATCGTCAAAACACTTCTGAGATTGCTTGACAGCTCATTTGACACCCTGGCCCTGATGATTCAAGAACACCCTGACTTTAAGACTCTCGATCCGTCTGACATACCTGAGAGGCTCAACACACATGAGTTCCAGCAATCTGAGAAAAGTGATATCTATGGTCCCAACTATGGCCGAACTCGCGCTTTGGAGGCAAAGGCTGTTTCCACTTCTGAAGAAGAATCTGACTGTAGTTCTGAGGATCCTGAAGACATTGGAAAGGAACTTGCTATGCTTGTGAAGAAGTTCCAGAAGTTCACCAGGAAGAAAGGCTTCTGAAAGTCTTCTAGATACTGCTCAAGAAATGATGAAGCTTCTACTCATGACTACAAAAAGAGAATGTGCCACAAGTGCAGGAAACCTGGTCATTACATCTCTGTGTGTCCACAGTGGGACAATGAGAACAAGAAGAAGTAGAAGAAGAACAAGGAATATGATTCTAATGACAAGAAGAAGAAGAAAAATCCTCAAAGTCTTCTTCCAAGTCTTCATCATACAAGAAAAGCTCATCTGGCAAGGCTCATGATTTTGTTGGCAAGGAGATGGATTCAAAGGAGGAGTCTGCTTCTAAGGAGGCATAGGTGGAGTCTAAGAGGAATCCGACTCTGGCGTGGCAAGCCTGGCTCAAGCTTCAGCGTATGTCGCCAAGTCCATCTTCAACACTAAAGATAATGGCCTCGACACCAACACGAATGCTAAGGATGAGGATGACTCTGCTCCCACCTACTTCTTCATGGCACGTGGTGCCAAGGTAAACTCACGTGATGCTTTATTTCAAACATCAAGTGAAGATGACTCTGAATATGAATCCAAGCCTAGCTACAAAACACTTGCTAAAATTGCAATTGAAAAACAGAAAGCTATGGAACATATCCAAAAATTGCTAGACAAAAGAGATGACCTGTTGGACGCGGAAATGACCCGATCTCAGTCCTTAATTAAAGACATTAAAAATCTTCATGTTAAGTATGAGGAACTTGAAGCCATTATGAAACGCTCTCAAAAACTCATGAAAAGCTTTCCTACGATTATCTTCAAAGGAAGAAAGAACTTGAGAACTTGAGAGCGGCTCATGAAGATCTTCAAAAAGAGAATGAGTCATTCTGTGCTCAATAGACCAATTCCGCTCAGGAAGGATTTGAACCACCGTGTCGAAAATGCCTTGAGCGTGATAACACTACTTCTGTTGCCGAATGTTCTACTCCTGCTACTGTTGCAATATCTTCAACTACTGATGCGGTAACTAACCCCTCTAGTGAGGATGCCACTACTATTGCTGATGATAATGCCAGGTTGAAGACATTGCTTGAGACAGGAATGTACAAAAGTCTCAAAGGGCATGATCAAACACTATTTGATGTCCTCAAGAAACAGATTCTGAACCAAAACCCTAAGAAAGAGGGTGTAGGGTTCGAGAAGAAAATGAATGTTGATGGTTCTTACTGGAATCCTGAGCAGTACCCCAAAACCACATGGGTTGTTGCAAAGTGATCCTCAGTGGATCCATCTACCTTATCTGGCTTCTCTTGTGCTAACCATATTATCATTGATGAATCCTTTGTAGCAAACTATAAACTCTTTAAGAATCAGAATGGTGATGTGTTTGCCAGGTATATTGGTACTAACTGCAGGAATGGACCACCTTTGAAGAAGATCTGGGTGCCCAAGAGTTGTCTTGAGAATCTTCAGGTGAATGTCATCATGAAACCACCTAGGAAGAAGACAAACCCAGACCAAAGGCTTCATATGGTCCAAAGAATTCATACAGACCGAGGACTCAACAGAGTCAACCTAACGCCAATGTTTTGCAGGGAAATTATACTCAGACCTATGAATATGAGTGTGTTTCATCAAACCGCTATGTTCATAAGACCAAGAACTATTCTTCTTATTCATATGAGTATTATTCACCTCCTGCAAGGCTATTTGCTAGGGCTCCAAAGCCGAAGTTCTCAGATGCTTCACTTAGACTCATTGCTTCGAAGCCACCCCTGAAAATGTGGGTGGTTAAGAAAACTTAACTCTCTATTGTAGGAAAAGGTCTCCTGCCGGAAATCAAAGGAGTCTGATGCTATTGCTGGGGACCTAAAACATCTTGTGGGGCGCAAGATAAAATTCCCAAATGGTCTTACTATGTATTTTGTTCCTGAATCGCTTGCTAATCATCCTATCAGTCCTAACCTGGATCTGAGCTTTCATAATCCACTCGTTCGTCAAATGTTTATGCTTCACAATACCCTTGGTGAAGCCTATCCCCCTAACTGCACTGTAGGGTATGACACGAAAGGCTTCAGAATGGATTATGGATAGTGGTTGCACTAACCACATGAGTGGTGATCGAAGTATTCTCATGGACTCAACCTAGCGTCCATCTGACAAGAGTCACATCACATTTTCTGACACTGGTAAAAGCAAGGTATTGGGCCTAGGTAGAGTTGCAATCTCAAAGGATGAACACATGGATAAAGTGATGCTTGTTGAATCCCTTGGTTTCAACTTAATGTCTATCTCAATGCTTTGTGACTTGAACATGATTGTGATTTTTGGCAAATATCGTTGCCTTATGCTTATGGAGTCTGAAAATCTCTAGTCCTTGAAGTATATCGAAAGGACGATTTGTACATGGTAGATTTCTCAGCAAGACCATAGTTGGCCGTATCTCTTCTGGCAAAAGCTTCAGAATGCTGGCTCTGGCATTGGAGGGTAGGGCATGCTGGCATGAGGAACTTGTACACTCTCGCGAAAAAGAAGCATGTCATAGGCATTGAGGGTGTCAAGTTCAAAAAGGATCATCTATGTGGTGCCTGCGAAGCTGGGAAGATGACTAGGGCCATGCATCCCTCGAAGACAATCATGATGACATCACGTCCATTCGAGCTGCTTCACATGGACCTATTCGGCCCTACTCATTACTCAACTCTTACTACCACTGCTTGTCTCTATGGTTTCGTTATTGTTGATGATTACTCTAGATATACCTGGGTGCATATATTTCTCTGCAAGACTGAAGTGCAGGATGTCTTCAAACGATTTTCCAATCGTGCCATGACGAACTATGGCATCAAGATCAAGCACATCAGAAGTGACAATGGCACAGAGTTCAAGAACACCATCCTCGACACCTATCTTGATACGTTGGGCATCACTCATGAGTTCTCAGCTCCATACACACCTCAGCAGAATGGCATCATGGAGCGCAAGAACAGAACCCTCATTGAGATGGCTCGGACGATGCATGATGAGTACAAGACTCCAAGGAAGTTCTGGCTTGAAGCCATTGATACTGCATGCCATGTCATCAATCGTGTCTATCTTCACAAGCTTCTAAAGAAGACATCATATGAGCTACTAACTGGTAAGAAGCCAAACGTAAGCTACTTCAGAGTATTTGGTGCTAGGTGCTGGATCAAGGATCCACATCACACTTCAAAATTTGACCCGAAAGCACATGAAGGTTTTATGCTCGGTTACGGAAAGGATTCGCACTCCTATAGAGTCTTCAACCTCTTTCACTATAAAGTGGTTGAAACTGTGGATGTGCGGTTCAATGAGACTAACGGCTCGCAAAGAGAGCACCTATCAAATGTACTAGGTGAAGTCCCTCCTAGTGAATCGATTGAGCTTATGGGAACTGGAGAAATCATACCTTTAGAGGCACAGGCTGAAGAAGAACTCATCATTTCAGCAACTAATCAACCCAAAGACACTGCTCAGCCCGAAGTCAATACTGATGATGAAGACAATGATCAGCCAGAGAAAAGTCTTCGACCAGTACATCCTCATGTTGCAAATGAAGTACATATTGAGAAGATAATTGATAGCATCAATGCACCTGGTCCACTCACTCGTTCAAGAGCAACACAGCTAGCAAATTTCCATGGGCACTTTGCATTTGTCTCTATATCTGAATCCAAGAAAGTTGCTATAGCATTCATGGAACCTGAATGGATTCAAGCGATGCAAGAAGAGCTTCAACAGTTCAAGCTGAACAATGTGTGGGAATTGGTTAAGCATCTTGACCCACGGAAGCATAATATCATAGGCACCAAATGGATCTATCGCAACAAACAAGATGAGCATTGTCAAGTTGTAAGAAACAAGGCTCGTCTCGTTGCTCAAGGATACACTCAAGTTGAAAGGATTGACTTCGATGAAACATTTGCTCCAGTGGCTAGGCTTGAAGCCATTCGCATACTGCTAGACTATGCCAACCATCAGAACATCCTTCTGTATCAAATGGGTGTAAAGAGTGCCTTTCTCCACGGCAAGATTGAAGGAGAAGTGTATGTTGGACAACCACCTGGCTTTGAAGATCGAAAACATCCTGATATGGTATACAGGCTCAACAAGGCACTGTATGGCCTCAAACAAGCCCCTCGTGCTTGGTATGACACACTCAAAGACTTCCTGAGGAGCAAAGGCTTCAAACCTGGTTCCCTAGATCCCACTCTCTTCACGAAGACATATGATGGTGAACTGTTTGTGTGCCAGATCTATGTGGATGACATTATTTTCGGTTGCACTAACAAAAGATAAAGTGATGAGTTTGGACACATGATGCAAGAGCAATATCAGATGTCCATGATGGGTGAGCTAAAGTTCCTCCTTGGTCTTGAAATTCGTCAGCAGAGCAACAACGTCTTCATTTCTCAAGAGAAGTACCTCAAAGATTGCCTGAAGAAGTTTGGAATGCAAGACTGCAAAGGTTACTCAATGCCAATGCCAACCAAAAGTCATCTGGGCCCCGACGACAATGGTAAAGAGTTCGATCAAAAGGTATACCACTCCATGATTGGTTCTTTACTCTATTTATGTGCATCTAGGCCAGATATCATTCTTAGCGTTTGTATGTGTGCTTGATTCCAAGCGGCACCAAAGGAATCACATCACTTAGCTGTGAAGCGAATTCTTCGATATTTGGCTTACACCCGAACAGTAACGCCCCAAGACCAGAGCTTCAGATGCCTAGTTTAACATGGTGCACTCATCTAGCATGTTTAACAACTCTAAAATTATGTTTAGGGCAGAACAGTACCAAATCCATAAATATGCTTATGAGGATTTTCCGGACTTGTTGCTTGTTGTCCCGTCCTCATTTAAACTTGCCTAGATAGGTAGTTTTTATATGCTTCACCCTCTTTCCATGTTTAACAACATTTAATATTGTTGGGTACATAACCGAGAGAGAACTAAATAAGTCATGTGGTGTTTCAACAATATGCAACTCGTTGCATATTGAGCTCCACTTAAATTTGTAGTATTGTTTGTGCATATTTCCATGTCATGCATATTTAAACCGGACATGCATCATACTTGGTTGTGCATCATGCCTTGTTTATGTGATCATTGTTTACTGTTGTTTGCTTCTTTCCGGTGTTGCTTATTTGGGTTAGTTCCGATAATGTCGCGTTTGTGAGGATTCGTTCAACTACGTCCGTTTTTCTTCTTCATGGACTCGTTCTTCTTCCTTGCGGGATCTGAGGCAAGATGACCATACCCTCGAAATCAGTTCTATCTTTGCTTGCTAGTTGCTCGCTCTATTGCTATGCCGCGATACCTACCACTTGCTTTATCATGCCTCCCATATTGCCATGTCAAGCCTCTAACCCACCTTTCCTAGCAAACCGTAGTTTGGCTATGTTACCGCTTTGCTCAGCCCCTCTTATAGCGTTGCTAGTTGCAGGTGAAACTGAAGTTTGTTCCATGTTGGGACATGGATATTATTGGGATATCATTACTATCTCTTATTTAATTAATGCATCTATATACTTGGTAAAGGGTGGAAGGCTCAGCCTTATGCCTGGTGTTTTGTTCCACTCTTGCCGCCCTAGTTTTCGTCATACCGGTGTTATGTTCCTTGATTTTGCGTTCCTTACGCGGTTGGGTGTTATGGGAACCCCTTGACAGTTCGCCTTGAATAAAACTCCTCCAGCAAGGCCCAATCTTGGTTTTACCATTTTCCTACCTACCACCATGTACCCTTTCCCTTGTGTTCTACGGACTCAAGGGTCATCTTTATTTTAATCCCCCCCCCGGGCCAGTGCTCCTCCGAGTGTTGTCAGAAATGGGCAACCTGCGGGGCCACCTCGGGGGAACTCTAGGGTTGGTTTTACGCGTAGCTTGACCTATCCGGTGTGCCCTGAGAATGAGATACGTGCGACTCCTATCGGGATTTGTCGGCACATCGGGCGACTTTGCTGGTCTTGTTTTACCATTGTCGAAATGTCTTGTAACAGGGATTCCAAGACTGATCGGGTCTTCCCGCTAGAAGGAATATCCTTCGTTGACCGTGAGAGCTTGCGATGGGCTATGTTGGGACACCCCTCCAGGGTTATGAACTTTCAAAAGCCGTGCCTGCGGTTATGGGCAGATGGGAATTTGTTAATGTCCGGTTGTAGAGAACTTGACACATAACTTAATTAAAATGAATCAACCGCGTTTGTAGCCGTGATGGTCTCTTCTCGGTGGAGTCCGAGAAGTGAACACGGTCTTGTGTTATGCTTGAACGTAAGTAGCTTTCAGGATCACTTCTATTTCACGACCATTGCTTTGCTTCTCTTCTCGCTCTCTTTTGCGTAAGTTAGCCACCATATATGCTAGTGCTTGCTGCAGCTCCACCTCACTACCATTTCCTACCTTTAAGCTTAAATAGTCTTGTTCGCGAGGGTGTGAGATTGCTGAGTCCCCGTGACTCACAGATACCTCCAAACAGTTGCAGGTGTCGATGATACTAGTGCAGATGACGCAACAGAGCTCAATTGGGAGCTCGATGAAGATCGTGTTCATTGTGTTGTTTCGTTTCCGGTTGATCAGTAGTGGAGCCCAGTCGGGACGATCGGGGATCTAGCATTTGGGGTTGTCTTCTTTTATTCTGGTTCCGTAGTCGGACCTTGATTGTATTTTGGATGATGCACGATGTTTATGTATTGTTTGAAGTGGCAATTTTAAGCCAACTCTTTATCCCTTTCTTATTTAGTACATGGGATGTGTAAAGATTACCCCTCTTGCGACATGCCTACTATGCGGTTATGCCTCTAAGTGGTGCTCCGACACGTGGGAGATATAGCTGCATCGTGGGTGTTACACCAACACTAGGATTATGGTATCCAAAGGGCTCAGAGTATGATCTAGTTGGATTCTCAGATGCTGATTATGCTGGTGACAAGGTTGATCGCAAGTCCACATCAAGCACATGTCACTTTCTTGGACGATCTCTTGTCTATTGGTCTTCAAAGAAGCAGAACTGTGTGTCTCTCTCCACTACTGAATCTGAATACATTGCTGCTGGATCTTGCTGCGCTCAGCTTCTTTGGATGAAGCAAACTCTCAAGGACTATGGCATTCATCTGAAGCAAGTGCCACTATAGTGCGATAATGAAAGCGTCATCAAGATTGCCAACAACCCAGTTCATCACTCGAAGACAAAGCACATTGAAATTCGTCATCACTTTCTCAGAGACCATGTCATGAAGGAATATATTGATATCATTCACGTCAACACTGAATAGTAATTGGCAGATATCTTCACAAAGCCCTTGGATGAGAAAAGCGTTTGAAAGTTGCGGTGTGTGTTAAATATCTTAGAATCCTAAATGTCCTGTGATTGGACACATATCCTAATGCTTATGCAGGTTGATGACTTAGATGTACAACACATGAAGTAAAGTATATCTTCAATAAATGGAGACATACACTCTAAGTGTGAAAAAAATAAGGCGGAATTTGACTTCGGGGCACCACGATAATTGTGCGCTATGTCTGGGTCTAATACTTCCTATACGGTGGGTAACGCCACCACCAAAGTCTTGCTTGAAGTGTTTTCAATTGGCGTCACATTTGCGTAATCTTCGCATTTGTTTTTTGTCTTCAACATTGATTCAACTTCATGTTTATCTTCACAATGTTGATTTGGTATCATATTGATATATACATATATTGGTGTTCTGTCCTCTATAGCATTCACTTATAGCTATGACTTCATGTTTGAATCTTTTGATCTAAGTGAATGTGATCGGACCCTAACCCCCTCTATGCTTCTACCTCCGATTCTATCTATCCAAATCATATGCATTCTACTGAAACTATCGATTGTCCTCTCTGAGTCCTTGTCAGCAGAAGATATAGAGACAAAAATTGAATCTGTTTTAATGTTATATCCTTATTGCCTGAAACACGGAGAAGCCGGAACGACCACCCGACAATCCAGGCATGCGTGGGAACATGGAACAACTTCCAATGTGTTGCATGCATGCCACGTGTCCTTCAGATGTGAACCGCCAGGGGTACCTACATAACTTTGCGGTGTTGTCCCTTTCCTTATAAATACTCAACTCACCACGGTCATTGTCTCTTCTTCCACCTTGCCACCTTGCACAAACTCTAGCGCCTCCCCTATATCGTGAGGATGCCGGAGACGAAGCGCTTAGTTGCCGTGACTTCTTCGACGCCGTCCTCACGCCGGCCGCAGAACTCGTCCTCTCCGCCGCCATCGTAGGTGTCTTCCGCCGCCAAGTTGGGGCACGGGAGATTGAACTGCTCGGCCTCCCTCTCAACTTCGTCTAGCAGTTCTTCGTGTGGTAATTAAATCTTACTTTTACTGCCCTTTTCATCCGTCAGATCCATCCACTTCAACCAGAATTGGTTTCTAAACTTGCAAATCTGAATCTATCTAGTTCTGCATCTCATATCATGCCAAGTATATTCACTTATGCTTCACAACTAGTTCGATCCCTCACTTGTACTTATTCTTGGAATTGTACAAATCTGGAACCAACTCTCATCAAATAAGTGAATGTCTTCGCACTAGGAGGTCAATGTCTTCAAACTGATTTATCTTCAAAATCTTCTAAGAATGCATATGACCTCTTCCCCTTCGCTCGCACCTCTAATGCTGTCACAAGTACGTGTCCATGGGAGAATCGCTTGGTTCTCATAGTCCGCATTCGTTTGAAGAATTCTTACAGCAACACATTAATTCTCCTGAAGCCAGTTCCTATTTGACTAGCAGACGGAAGCCATTCATAGTCTTGAAGCCTTTCAGCTTGAATACACTGGCCACTGGGAAATCAGCTAGGAAGGGCGGCAGACAACACCGTGGGAATACATCCAAGGACCTGCCACCAGATCTCTTTTAAATGTACAAGACAGATCCTGAGGAAACCTACGGAGAATGCAAGAACCGAATCCAATGGACTGGAAGATATTGGGCAGAGGAATGGTACAAATCCAGATTTGTAACTACCGAATATGCTGAAAAGAACGCCATCAAGGGCCCCTGGGAGATATTGTATACAAAGGTCTTCAGCCCAAGTCCCAGTCTGAAGCCATAGCTCAAGGCTTCTATCCTTGAATGGTCCGTGGACCGCAGCCACACAATGTCGACCCATCATCTCTGCTATGGTGTCATGAAGACAATCTCTTCAACCGTAATTTCTAGTTTGCAAAGGAGTCTCCTGCAAAGAACAAGAAGGACCCATGACTCAATTTCAATCCTGGTCCGTCTGCTCCAAGGGCTGATGGCACACGTGATGCCAATCCCAATGAAATCGGCCCCTTCTACAACCTCGAAGGCCTCATCACTTACATAAATGTACAGGGGCTACGATGGAACACTCTGCTGACGACACAGATTCTGAAGATGCACCAGCACCACCAAAGCAGAAGCCAAAGAAGTCAAAGGCTTCGAAGCCCTCTGCTGCACCAAATGCTTCACATGCGACGCCATTGGCCACTTCATCTCCTGAACCCAGTGTGCAATCTGAAGATCTTTCACGCGTCTCCAAGAAGATGGAGAAGCCCAAGCAGAAAAATCCCATGAAGATTTATGGGCATGAACTTACACCTGGTACCGTTATGCGGAACGAAGATGAAACCATTGATCTGTCTAGCGATGACGAGCTTGGCAATGAAGCCCTTGAGTAGCTGATCAAGAGCAAGCAAGAGGCAGCGATCTTCAACGATCTACCCCTCTTTGACATTAACATTTTGAACAATTTCATTGATGAATCGTTCAATGATCAAAGCCTCAGCATTGATGATCTTCAGCTGCCAATCAGCATAAGCGTCACGTTTCATGGAGCCATTGCGAAACGAACTGGTCGTGGCTCAGAAAATCATCGAGCTGAAGAAAAAATTTGATTATGAACAGGCGCAGTTCAAGAAGAACTTGGCAAAGCTCAGTGTGGCAGAAGTTCAAAGCTTCAAGGTGATGATGAATGAGCTCAAGGAGCAGTTTGACAAGAAATGCGAGGAAGCTAAAGGTTCAAAAGAGTGCATGAAATACTACACTGAGAAATGTGTTCAAGCACACAATGATGCTGAGAAGCGCAAGGCTCTAGGGCGTCCTGGTATCGACCCAAGAATGGCTGCCAAACAGAAGAAGAAGTCTGCTGCAGCACGCACTAAAGCACCAAGGCAGGAAGCACCTCACATTGTCTTCCCTGCCAGCATGATAGGCTCGAAGCCTAAGGTCCCCTTAGCAGCTTCAGAACTGAAGAAGACTAGGGAAGCTGAAGCCAAAGCCAAGAAGCGCAAGCACAAGAATGCCTCTGATGGTGCTCCACCAACAAAGAAGCTGAAGACAAAGTCTTCGCGGAAAGAGCATGCTGCTGCCATAGAGCCACTTGTTGTTGAGCCCATCTCAGTTGCACGTTCTGCCTCCTCCTGAAGAGGAAGAAGTGCCAGCTGTTGACCCCATGACAGCTAAAGACATTGGTCATGAAGACAATGTAGAAGATGATGAAGTCCTTCCTTAGATCGAGCACCAACTGGTATCATCGCCTGTTCTCACAAATAGCAAACTCATCAGCATTGGTCGTCCCATGACGCCAATTGCTCAGGATGCTTCGTGGGCTGATCGCCCTCAACAAGAGACCACAAGTAATGAACACACACCCAGTACTCCACCACCTCAAGTCACCACTCTAGTGCTTGACGACAACTACATGGTCCAGACCAGTCCATCACCACAGGCGTCGCCCGCACTCCGCAGGCTTCACAAAGGCCCTAGGCCACAGGTCGCCATGTCGAGCATTCTAGAGGGAGAAGTGCAACAAAGCTCAGTAGCACACGAAGTGTTTCATGAAGCCACTCCTACTGTGAGTCTGAAGCCAAAGCTGCTAAAGACATTCCGGCTACATCAGCCAAATAAGAAAGAAGAGAAGAAAGAGTTGCCACACCCCCAGTCACTCAAGAAGTTGTTCTCGAGGAGAACGTGTCAGTGCCCGACCCTCCTGTTACTGAAGAGGAGGTTGAAAACATTAGGCGGCCACAAACAACACTACTGAAGCCAATGACATTGTCATGGCTGAAAATACTGTGGCGCCTGAAGCTAATGTTGCACCTGAAGCTAGTGTGCAAACTGAAGCCACAGTCAATGCCGAAGCTGCAGTTCCACCCCCTAGGCCTCACACTATTGAGTAGGCATTTGATTGCGGCCAACATGTCACTGTCAGATGGCCTGTTCTGGTTCCTCCCATTTCTCCCGGACCACAATATGAATATCATGTGGAGCACAAGCCTCAGGTCCAGAAGCCAAAGCCTAGACTGCCAAGGTTTCCCGGTGCTACAACATCGCCAGGATCGTTCAGTGTGAACAGCTTCAGGGCACACAACACATTCTTTGACAGTGCCAAGAACCCGTACTCGAAGCGAAAGATCTCATCTGATTGCTTCTGGACCTTTCAGCAGCGCAGTTATTACTCATGTATCTTATACAATCAAGGGAAGATCTTTCCTCACATGTGTCTGGATTGTGAAGCCATTGCTGGACTGCCCTGCTTGGAAGAAGCTCTAGACTGTTTCAGAGATGTTGGCCTTCTGCAGTTTGTCACTGACAAAGAGCATTGGAACGAAGAGCTTCTGCTGCAGTTCTATGACACTCTTCACAGTCGTGGCTACAACAGGGATCCGAAGACTTAGGTCCTTGAGTGGATGACAGGTGATGTGCACCATGAAGCCAAAGCTCAAGATATCATCGAGCTTGCTTCCCTTCCCACTCTAGGTGAGTTCTATGAACCTGGTTGTCAGCTACACAAGAATGCATTGGAGATCATATTTTAGAAGCGTGAGCCCAATATGAGTCAGATGCTCAGCATGATGAAGCCCCTGCCACAAGATGCTGAATATCCTAAGGAATTCTTTCTCGAAGATCTCGGGTATCTGCCCCGAACCATTTATGACTTTGTAAGGCGGGCTCTATGGCACGTCAAAGGACATTCTCCTACAACTAAGCTTGAAGGCACGATGAAGACATTGGTGTTCTATATTCTCAATGGCATCAACTTCAATGCTCAAGATTTCTTCATCAGGCAACTTGCTGCATCCGGAATTGATATATTTGGCCTAAAGTTTTATGCTCCATGGGTGATGCGCTTAATCAAGCTTCACTCTTCTGTCAACTATCAGCCCTCTACGCACAACCATCTTATCTTCTTACCTGAGGTTGATATGTCTGTCGAAGCCATCTACCTTGAGCCTGCTAAGAGCCAATTTATCTTCATAATGTTGATCGCCAAAGCTTCTCACAACCAATTGAGGGAGTTCTTGCTGCAACTCGTGTCTATCCTCTGGCTGACAATACACGTGCACCTCATCGTGCAACTACTGAAGCCACTGAAAGCACCATTTCTCAAAGGCCTCGGAAGCGATCTCGTGTTCTCAATGGCCGAGAGCTTCTAGTGGCCTTGCATCAGAAACAAGATAAGCACCATGACTGGCTAAAGCGTCAGATGCAGAGCATCTTGGTGGACGTCAATCACATCAGAAACTTGGCCACCAAGAACTCATTTGTTGCCCATGAAGCCTGTAGGAGGTCCTGGAAGAGTCTCACACTTCTATGCCCTGAAGAAGATCTTCACGAAGATGGCTTCACTGAGGGTTTCAAATTTGACTCCACTCCTCCTCGCAATGCAAGCTGGCGTCGAAGTCCACCCATTGAAGATTCTGAGTATACATCTTCGCCTGCAACTGTTGTTGCGAGAGTCGTAGAAGAAGAAGACGATGCCACTTCACAGCCATGGCTTCACTTTGTCTCGACACTGCACCAGGCACTTCTGCACCACCTACTCCAACGCCGACCCTGCACCTTCATGTACTCCTGATGGGAACAAGTAGATGCTCTATGTCTTGAAACCTTTTTGGTCCTTAATGACAAAAGGGGGAGAAGCATACGAGTTTATAGTCTTCAAGCGGGTCCATATGGGTGGTTGCTATTTTTTTGTTAAGTGGTTACAACTCTCGTTTTTGATACATTTGGTTCTTTGGGTTGTAACACTTAAACTTGATGGTCGTCTGCTACTTTGTCTACCACTCTGTGATGCAATAATAAATTCTGCATTAAGTCATTCCGCAGATGTCCATTTTTCATTATGCATGCCATTATCTTCGTTATATCTTTATATGCATAATGAATTGTCTTCATAGGTTGAAGAGGATCTCCACAAGTAAAACCTGCCATGCGCATTTGCATTCAAGAGCAAACTACTTATATGCACATCTTCAGGGGGATCCTTTTGCTACTTATGAAGACAATGCTTTTCACATACTTATATCCTCGTTGAAAACTTCAACCAGTTTGTCATCAATCACCAAAAGGGGGAGATTGTAAGTGCATCTAGTGCCACCCCTAGTTGGTTTTGGAGTATTGATGAAAAACTTGGTTGAGGGACTAATGTATTTGTGAGAATTGCAGGATAACACAGGTAGTAGTCTCTCATTGATTCAGTTTACCTACCAGAGATGACCCCTAAAAATGCGTGCAGACATTGAAGACAATGGTGGTCTATGAAGAGATTCACATTGAAGACTATGACATGAGAAGACATCGCATGAAGACTATGGATTGCGAAGACATAGTTGTTTCTTAGTTTCCTTTTCTTCTTTGTTGAGTCATAGGAACCACCGTACTGTTAAGTGGGGTCCAAGTGAACAAAGTCAGAATGACTGAAGTGATGTTCAACCAAATACTATGTATTTGAGTGAAGACAATGAGAGCAAATCTTATCCAGAGTTGGATGAGTTAGCTTTACTTGTAGCCCAAGTCAAGCTGCCACGTGTGTTTGAAATTTTATCGTTGGACACATGTCAGTTCCTTAGTGACCCAGGGTCATTTCGGACAAATCAGGTCGGGTTGCCGCCTGGCTATAAATAGCCCACCCCCTACACCATAAATTGGTGGCTGCTTAGAGTTAGTGCATGACTTTTGTCGTTTGAGAGCAACCCACCTCCAAAGCGTTTGAGAGAGAAATCCTTGTGAGGACAAAGCCCTAAACACCCAGAGCCAAAGAGTGTTAGGCATCACTGAAGTCTTTCTGTCTGCGTGATATGAAGACTTGTTACACTTGAGGACTATGAATCCTCCAGCCGGTTAGGCGTCACGTTCTGAGCATCCAAGAGTCATTGTGGATCGCTGGTGAACAAAGTCTGTGATGGTTTGGAAGTCTACCTTGAAGACTTACTAGAGTGATTGGGCGAGGACTGTGTGTCCTTAGCTCAAGGGGAATAAGGTGAAGACACGGTCTTCTGAGTTGAATCTCACCCTCCCTAACCAGACGTACAGTTGTAACAGCAACTGGAACTAGTCCAACAAATCCTTGTCCTCACCAAGCAGCTAGTTCTATCCTTTACCTCTCTTCACTTACTGTTGTCTTCGTGAAGTCATTGCCTGCTTGCATGATCTAATTGACTTCACTTCGTGAAGACTGTTGTTTGGCTTCATACTATCTTCCATCCTGATCCATTTCTACCTAGCTACTGATAGTCTTCGTGCTTTCACTTCATTGCTTACTTGACTATGGCTTATCTAGTGTAGTCTACCTTCCGCTACATATCAATACGTTCATTTCTACTGTTTGGTTTCAAAGCCCCCGTGCTTTGAATACTCTCATAAAAATCACCTATTCACCCCCCTCTAGTCGATAACTAGCATTTTCAGTTTGAAATAATAATAAGACTGGAACACAATACCTCGCCGAAAAAGTTGTCAGAAGAAATAACCTATTTTTTTCTTAAGTATTTTGCCCTCGCGGTTCAGGGTTGTAACTATTGTACAGAGCTAGATATAGTTCTTTTGATCAAATACTTTGGAGTATTCGGAGGAGGAACTCGCCTTGCAATGTCGAAGACAATCTACACGCTGGACACATCGTCATTGAAGCCTGGTTCAAGGGCTACTGAGGGAGTCCTGGATTAGGGGGTCCCCGGGCGTCCGGGCTAAGTGACGTGGGCCAGACTAGTGGGCCATAAAGATACAAGATTGAAGGCTTCCCCCCGTGTCCGGATGGGACTCTCCTTGGCGTGGAAGGCAATCTTGGCATTCGGATATGAAGATTCCTTTCTCTAAACTGACTCTGTACAACCCTAGTCCCATCCAGTGCCTATATAAACCAGAGGGTTTAGTCCTTAGAGGCAATCATAATCATACATGCTAGACATCTAGGGTTTGCCATTATGATCTCGAGGTAGATCAACTCTTGTAACCCCTATACTCATCAAAGTCAATCAAGCAGGAAGTAGGGTATTACCTCCATCAAGAGGGCCCAAACCTGGGTAAACATCGTGTCCCCTGCCTCCTTATAACTTTGGTCCTTAGACGCACAGTTCGGGACCCCCTACCCGAGATCTGCCGGTTTTGACAATGACACCAGGTGTGAGTCGATCTTGTGTTGTGCTCTTGTCTATTGACTATATAGGCTAAAAATGTCTTGGGTCCCAGATTTCAGGAAACCACTAGGTGGAAGCATTTTCTTTTTCCATACGCTGACATGGTGGGGCCCTATACTATCGTCCTCTCCACGTGCTTCTGCCAATTCCTGTTGTTTCTTGACCATGTTGACAAGGCCAGAGGGCGGCGCCGCAACGAGCACATCAAAGTGCGCGGAGGATGACGGGAGTCCTCAGACATCGGCATTAACGATTTAGGAGACGGTGGGGCGGCGATCCGTGCGCTGAGGCGGAGCCAGCCATGGACGGTGGAAGCAGGTGGCCCCACCGGCGCTGGTTTGGTTTTGGCGGCTGGAGGAAGACATGACTAAAGAAACACGACAGACCGTAAAAGCAGCAGGAGTACTTAACAACCTTAACTGAAACCAGCAGGGGCACTTAACAACCATAGCTGAAAGAAGTGTGAGTACTTATACAGGTTCAATCGTACAAAGCACGCCTCGAACAATGCTACTTTGCCTACAGTTAACCAAGGGTGAGGCCTCCAAGCCCTATGAGTTGGACTAGCTGCCACCCCGCGCATCCACAACCTTCTGAAAGTGGCTTCATCTTGCAATGTGGTCAATAAACAGGATATTCGCTTTAGAGCCATGGAAAAGCAGGAACATAATCTTCTGTCTTATTATCCAAGATGGACATGCCTTCATTATTGGAGACCACCCATGAATAAGTATATTTTCACCTCCAAGGGGAATGGAGTAGGTCGACATAAACATCATGTTGTGAACAAGCGCAAGTCTGACCTTACCATGGTCAGGCATCTATATAGGAACAACATAACTGGGCAGCTTCTGTTTCAAGAAGATCACAGCTGTAAAACTATATATAAGAAATAGTTTATGAACAACATATATAACAGAAAACAACTCGTACCATAAGTTTCTCGACATAGTTAGACCTATTCAACGAGTGCAGTACTGGCACACATATCCCACGTGGCCTTCCACCATTGAACCGATCCACAAGGACCTCAAGACGATCAGTAATGTTTAGGAACTTGTGGATTTCATCCCAGTCGACTTCAGTGCCATGAGTAACAGCCGAGTTCTTATATAATAACAAATGAGTAGCCTACTTAAGTCTGATAAAACCTACAGATGCCACTAATTATAAGAAAATATTAGTTAGAAGTAGCATCTTCGTGAGAGATTCGTTGCTAATTCTAAAGTAAAATTGTGATTGGTTAGACAGAATAGGTGGATTAAGAAGTAATCGAGGCAACAAGCAAGAACTAGATACAAAACTAACATGGATGAACAATTGGAACGATGTCGGGGTGGAAGATCGCTGTGAAGATGAGACCAGGTTCTGCTATTTCCATCAACATTTCGTGCGCCAACTTTCAGTCCGTAACACTTGAGAAAGTTTATCCATGTTCAGCCATGAAAAAAGTAGCGATCTTCTTGGTTCATGAACCCAACTGGGAACTTATATCCATGACTTGTCTTCACTATGACCATTAAACTGGTGTATTCAGTTTTGGCAAGGCCGAGCATCTTGAGTACATGTGTTCTAGCAGAGCAAGTAATGCACTGTAGGAAAAATAATATGAGAACACAATGTATTCCCTATCCAAATCTATAAATAATTTCATCCTTCACGTCATTGTTGACCATGGTACTAGTTCCTTTTATCCAAATATAGCAATCCAAATTCTGAATTAGTCAACATCGTGTTCAAAAAAACCCTCCTGGCTAGAAAATAGGATTCTAGGAACATATTGTGCATGTTTTAAAATCCTGTGTTAGGATGAGAAGAAACAAGTGTGGCGTCTCGCCGAGGGCGCAGAAACCTGTACGGTCCTCGCACTTTGGGCAATGCAAATGAAACACACTAGATTCAGTAGGAAGAAAAATGCATCAACGACGGCAGTTACCATCCTAGGATTACCCGCGACCAAGGGACTTGGATTTATTGGGGATGGAGGAAGAATTCGTACTTGGTTCTCCATGAGAAAACTATTGTAGGGTGGAACCCTAAGTGAAGATCTTTCACGAATTGGAGGGGGAATCCCCAAGAACAAGATGAACACAAGAGAGAAAACAAGAGGAACTCTCAAGAACAAGTCCCGTCACACATCCACTACACCAACAAACACACAAGATCCACAAGGTACATTAACAACCAAAGGGAAACAAGATACATGGTAGAGTTCATCCCAAATCCTATGAAGGAGATGAGGGCTTGATGATCTAGATAGATCCTTCCCTAGATGTGTGCTTTATCCACTAGGGATCTTCTCCAATGGATGTCTTGTACTCCAATGGAGTCTTCTCTATCAAGAGCAATCCCACAAGGGGAGGGACATGAGATAAGCTCTAATACCTAGATCTATTCTTCGCTTTCCTAAATGGCGGAGGAAGAGGAGTATATATAGGTCCAAGGGATGAAGGGGGTAAGCAGGGGTGAAATGGGGATTACATGGGCAAAGCCCACAGCAACACTCAGGGGGCCCCGTGTGCACGGGGTAAGTGGAGCCTGTGCACACGGGTACCCAGAGACCTGACACATGAGCCCGTGCGCACATGGTCTGTGGGGCCCATGGACATGGGGGTCCCATGCGCATGGTACACGACCGTGCGCATGGGGTCTTCAGGACTGCCAGCCTGGGAGGCCCGTGGGCACGGGGTCGCCTGGGAGCTATTGCCTTCTTCTTGGCACTTCCTTCTCCGCTTCTAGGCTTCCCTCTTGGATGGTGTAGATGTTCTCTTCTTCTTGGACTCCTCCTCGATGGGTGTGTAGCTTCGCTCACACCTATGTATTGATGTCTACTACACAACCTTCTTCTTGTAGACGTTGTTGGGCCTCCAAGTGCAGAGGTTTGTAGGAGAGTAGCAAATTTCCCTCAAGTGGATGACCTAAGGTTTATCAATCCATAGGAGGCGTAGGATGAAGATGGTCTCTCTCAAGCAACCCTGCGACCAAATAACAAAGAGCCTCTTGTGTCCCCAACACACCCAATACAATGGTAAATTGTATAGGTGCACTAGTTCGGCGAAGAGATGGTGATACAAGTGCAATATGGATGGTAGATAAAGGTATTTGTAATCTAAAATTATAAAAACAGCAAGGTAAATAATGGTAAAAGTGAGCACAAATGGTACTGCAATGCTAGGAAACAAGGCCTAGGGTTCATATTTTCACTAGTGCAAGTCCTCTCAACAATAATAACATAATTGGATCACATAACTATCCCTCAACATGCAACAAAGAGTCACTCCAAAGTCACTAATAGCAGAGAACAAACGAAGAGATTATGGTAGGGTACGAAACCACCTCAAAGTTATTCTTTCCAATCAATCCGTTGGGCCATTCCTATAAGTGTCACAAACAGCGCTAGAGTTCGTACTAGAATAACACCTTAAGACACAAATCAACTAAAACCCTAATGTCACCTAGATACTCTAATGTCACCTCAAGTATCCGCGGGTATGATTATACGATATGCATCACACAATCTTAGATTCATCTATTCAACCAACACATAGAACCTCAAAGAGTGCCCAAAAGTTTCTATCAGAGAATCACGACGAAAACGTGTGCCAACCCCTATGCATAGGTTCATGTGCGGAACGCGCAAGTTGATCACCAAAACATACATCAAGTGAATCACGTGGTATCCCATTGTCACCACAGATACACACGGCAAGACATACATCAAGTTTTCTCAAATCTTTAAAGAATCCGATAAGATAACTTGAAAGGGGAAACTCAATCCATTACAAGAGAGTAGAGGGGGGAAGAAACATCATAGGATCCAAATATAATAGCAAAGCTCGCGATACATCAAGATCGTATCACCTCAAGAACACGAGAGAGATCAAACACATAGCTACAGGTACATACCCTCAGCCCTGAGGGAGAACTACTCCCTCCTTGTCATGGAGAGCACCGAGATGATGAAGATGGCCACCGAAGAGGGATTCCCCCTCCGGTAGGGTGCCAAGCATAATTTGCATATGATGTAGTGAAGATATCATGGCACTCAACACAAAGAAAAGAGCAATTGTTCCATATGTGTGAGGCAATCAAGTCAATCATGTGCAAAGCATGGAAATGGATGCCATCAACCACAAGAAACGAGCAAGTATGAATCATCGGTGATGCAACATAAGCAAGCATGTCAATCATGTCGTGCAAACTAGTGGAGCGAAGATGCAACACACTAGAGGATATCATGGCAATCATGTCATGTGAGCAAATAATAGGCATAGGCAATGCACATGACATATGGCAAGCACAAACACAAAGCAAGATCATAGTATCATCATAGGCATGGGGCACAAAGCAAACATCGTAATAACAAGTGATATCTCCACCAAGCTTGCAAATACACATACAAGTACTAGAATCAATTATCATGTGTAATGCAAAGCATGGGTTACAAATGCATGGGAAAGGCATAGGAATGAGCATATCATGCAAAGTGAACATGGAAATATGGGCATAAAGTGAGAAGTGGTAAATAACCCATAACCATGTGAGGGCCGTGTAGAAGAGATGTGCGAAGTCTTTGCGCAAAGGGAGTGGTGGTAAGGACAATCCACGGGTTCCCATGTCATCATTGCTCTCTAGATCTCGTTTCGTCAACTCATGGGATTGTGAGGTTGATGAGTGTTCATGGGTACCTACACAAAAGAGACACAAACGAAAGAACGTGTGTGCGTGGTAAATGTACACATCATCCATCATGATGTGTATGAGAACATGAGCGTTAGCACAAGATATAGAATGCTCAAAGACATTTGAGGCACGGTAGAGAAACATGTCATCCATTATGCAATGATAGTTATTGTGTTCAACATGATGAGGATGCAAACTATAGCAAGTGTGTGGCACAACAATAGCATTTTTATTCATGGGGAGCATATGGTACACACAAGTATTGGGGTCATGCAATGGGTGGGATGGAACAAAATCTCCTAACATGTATGAGGAAACTATGAGGGTCTCCTCATGACCAATAGCGGAAGCATAATATGGAGAAAATGGACAACATCCAAAACAATTCATATCGGAAGCTAGGTGGTCATGGCATGGCATATGAGATATATGATGCAAAGGAAGCATATCCTATTGGGGATCGTTGCAGAAATTATTATTTTTTCTACGCATCACCAAGATCAATCTATGGAGTAACTAGCAACGAGAGGGGAGTGCATCTTCATACCCTTGAAGATCGTGAGTCGGAAGCATTGCAAGAACGTGGTTGGAGGAGACGTACACGTAGCGATTCAGATCGTGGCTGAATCCGATCTAAGCACCGAACAACAGTGCCTCTGTGTTCAACACACGTGCATCCCGGTGACGTCTCCCGCGCCTTGATACAGCAAGGAGGAGGGAGAGGTTGAGGAAGAAGGCACCAATAGCAGCACGATGGCGTGGTGGTGATGGAGTGGCAGTTCTCCGGCAGGGCTTCGACAAGCTCACGCGGAGCAGGAGAGGTGTTGGGGAGGGGAGGAGCTGCGCCTTGGATGGTGTTGTTGCAGCCCTCCCCTCGCCCCTCTATTTATACGGAGAAGGGGGAAGGGGGGCGGCCCCTCTAGATGAGATCTAGAGGGGGGCGGCGGCCAAGGGGGAGGGGGCTTGCAAGCCAAGCAAGGGCGGCGCCCCCCTTTAGGGTTCACCCCAAACCCTAGGCGCTTGGGCCCTAGGGGGGAATGGCGCTCAATTCCACCTACAGCCCATAAGGCCCTCCGGGGCAGGTGGACCCTCTCGGTGGACCCCCGGAACCTCTCAAGTGGTCCCGGTACAATATCGGTATACCCCGAATATTTCCGGTGACCGTATGATGACTTCCCATATATATATCTTCACCTCCGGACTATTCCAAAACTCCTCATGACGTCCGGGATCTCATCCGGGACTCCGAATAACATTCGGTAATCACATACAAATCTTCCTAATAACCCTAAAATCATCGAACCTTAACTGTGTACACCCTACGGGTTCGGGAACCATGCAGACATGACCGAGACAACTCTCCGGCCAATAACCAACAGCGGGATCTGGATACCCATGTTGGCTCCAACATGTTCCACGATTATCTCATCGGATGAACCACAATGTCGAGGATTCAAGCAATCCCGTATACAATTCCCTTTGTCAATCAGTATGTTACTTGCCCGAGATTCGATCGTTGGTATCCCAATACCTCGTTCAATCTCGTTACCGGCAAGTCACTTTACTCGTTGCATAACACATCATCCCGTGACCAACCCTTAGTCACATTGAGCTCATTACGATGATGTCTTATCGAGTGGGCCCAGAGATACCTCTCCGTCATACGGAGTGACAAATCTCAGTCTCGATTCGTGCCAACCCAACAGACACTTTCAGAGATACCCGTAGTGCACCTTTATAGTCACCCAGTTACATTGTGACGTTTGGCACACCCAAAGTATTCCTACAGTATCCGGGAGTTGCACAATCTCATGGTCTAAGGAAAAGATACTTGACATTAGAAAAGCTTTAGCAGACGAACTACACGATCTTGCGCTATCCTTAGGATTGGGTCTTGTCCATTACATCATTCTCCTAATGATGTGATCCCATTATCAATGACATCCAATGTCCATGGTCAGGAAACTGTAACCATCTATTGATCAATGAGCTAGTCAACTAGAGGCTCACTAGGGACATGTTGTGGTCTATGTATTCACACATGTATTACGATTTCCGGATAACACAATTATAGCATGAACAATAGACAATTATCATGAACAAGGGGATATAATAATAACCATTTTATTATTGCCTCTAGGGCATATTTCCAACAGTCTCCCACATGCAGTAGAGTCAATAATCTAGTTACATTGTGATGAATCGAACACCCTTAGAGTTCTGGTGTTGATCATGTTTTGCTCGAGGAAGAGGTTTAGTCAACGGATCTGCGACATTCAGGTCCGTATGCACTTTACATATCTATGTCTCCATTTTGTACATTTTCATGAATGGAGTTGAAGCGACACTTTATATGCCTGGTCTTCCTGTGAAACTAGGCTCCTTGGCAAGGGCAATAGCTCCAGTGTTGTCATAGAAGAGAGTCATCGGGCCCGACGCTTTGGGAATAACTCCAATGTCGGTAATGAACTCCTTCATCCAGATTGCTTCTTGTGCTGCCTCCGAGGCTGCCATGTACTCCGCTTCACATGTAGATCCCGCCACGATGCTTAGCTTGCAAATACACCAGCTGACTGCCCCTCCATTCAAAATATACACGTATCCGGTTTGTGACTTAGAGTCATCCAGATCTGTGGTGAAGCTAGCATCGACGTAACCCTTTATGACGAGCTCTCCGTCACCTCCATAAACGAGAAACAAATCCTTAGTCCTTTTCAGGTACTTTAGGATATTCTTGATCACTGTCTAGTGTTCCATGCTGGGATTACTTTGGTACCTTCCTACCAAACTCACAGCAAGGTTTACATCAGGTCTGGTACACACCATGGCATAGATAATAGACTCTATGGCCGAGACATAGGGGACGACGCTCATGTTTTCTCTATCTTCTGCCATGGTCGGGCATTGAGCCGTGCTCAATTTCATACCTTGCAATACAGGCAAGAACCCCTTCTTGGACTGATCCATATTGAACTTCTTCAATATCTTGTCAAGGTACGTACTTCGTGAAAGACCAATGAGGCGTCTCGATCTATCTCTATAGATCTTGATGCCTAATATATAAGCAGCTTCTCCAAGGTCCTTCATTGAAAAACACTTGTTCAAGTAGGCCTTTATGCTTTCCAAGGATTCTATATCATTTCCCATCAATAGTATGTCATCCACATATAATATGAGAAGTGCTACAGAGCTCCCACTCACTTTCTTGTAAACACAAGCTTCTCCATAAGTCTGCGTATACCCAAACGCTTTGATCATCTCGTCAAATCAAATGTTCCAACTCTGAGAGGCTTGCACCAGCCCATAGATTGAGCGTTGGAGCTTGCACACCTTGTCAGCATTCTTAGGATCGACAAAACATTCCGGTTGCATCATATACAATTCTTCCTTAAGGAAACCATTAAGGAATGCTGTTTTGATGTCCATTTGCCATATCTCATAATCATAGAATGCGGCAATTTCTAACATGGTTCGGACGGATTTCAGCTTCGCTACGGGTGAGAAAGTCTCATCATAGTCAACCCGTTTAACTTGTCGATAACCCTTAGCGACAAGCCGAGCCTTATAGATGGTCACATTACCATCCGCATCTGTCTTCTTCTTAAAGATCCATTTATTTTCTATGGCTCGCCGATCATTGGGCAAGTCAGTCAAAGTCCATACTTCATTTTCATACATGGAGCCTATCTCAGATTTCATGGCTTCCAACCATTTGTTGGAATCTAGGCCCGCCATCGCTTCTTCATAATTCAAAGGTTCACCATTGTCTTACAACATGATTTCTAGGGCAGGGTTACCGTACCACTCTGGTGCTGAATGTGTCCTTGTGGACCTACGAAGTTTAGTAGCAACTTGATCTGAAGATTCATGATCATCATCATTAACTACCTCTCTAGTCGGTGCAGGCACCTCAGGAACATTTTCTTGAGCTGCACCACTCTCCGGTTCAAGAGGAAATACTTCATCAAGTTCTACTTTCCTCCCACTTACTTCTTTCGAGAGAGACTCTTTCTCTAGAAAGGATCCATCCTTGGCAACAAAGATCTTGCAATCGGATCTAAGTTAGAAGGTATACCCAATAGTTTCTTTAGTGTATCCTATGAAGACACATTTTTACGATTTGGGTTCGAGCTTTTCAGGTTGAAGTTTCTTGACATAAGCATCGCATCCCCAAACTTTCAGAAACGACAGCTTAGGTTTCTTACCAAACCACAATTCATACGGTGTCGTCTCAACGGATTTCGACGGAGCCCTATTTAAAGTGAATGCGGCAGTCTCTATAGCATAACCCCAAAATGACATCGGTAGATCGGTAAGAGACATCATAGATCATACCATATCCAATAGAGTGTGATTACGACGTTCGGACACACCATTACGCTGAGGTGTTCCAGGCGGTGTGAGTTGTGAAACAATTCCGCATTTCCTTAACTGCATTCCAAATTCGTGACTCAAATATTCTCCCCCACGATCTGATCATAAGAACTTGATTTTCTTGTCACGTTGATTCTCAACCTCATTCTAAAATTCCTTGAACTTTTCAAAGGTCTCAGACTTGTGTTTCATTAAGTAGACATACCCATATCTACTCAAGTCATCAGTGAGGGTGAGAACATATCGATAGCCACCGCGAGCCTCAACACTCATTGGACTACAGACATCAGTATGTATGATTTCCAATAAGTTGGTTAATCGCTCCATTGTTCCAGAGAACAGAGTCTTGGTCATTTTGCCCATGAGGCATGGTTCACACTTGTCAAATGATTCATAATCAAGAGACTCCAAAAGTCCATCTGCATGGAGTTTCTTCATGCGTTTGACACCAATGTGACCAAGGCGGCAGTGCTACAAGTATGTGGGACTATCATTATCAACCTTACATCTTTTGGCATTCACACTATGAATATGTGTAACATCACGTTCGAGATTAAATAAGAATAAACCATTGACCAGCAGGGCATGACCATAAAACATGTCTCTCATATAAATAGAACAACCATTATTCTCAAATTTAAATGAGTAGCCATCTCGCATTAAACGAGATCCAGATACAATGTTCATGCTCGAAGCTGGTACTAAATAACAATTATGGAGGTTTAATACTAATCCCGTAGGTAAATGTAGAGGTAGCGTGCCGATGGCGATCACATCGACCTTGGAACCATTCCCGACGCGCATCGTCACCTCGTCCTTTGCCAGTCTCCGTTTATTCCGCAGTTCCTGTTTTGAGTTACAAATATGAGCAACTGCACTGGTATCAAATACCCAAGAGCTACTACGAGCGTTGGTTAGGTACACATCAATAACATGTATATCACATATACCTTTGGCATTGCCGGCCTTCTTATCCGCTAAGTACTTGGGGCAGTTCTGCTTCTAGTGACTGTTTCCCTTGCAATAAAAGCACTCAGTCTCTGGCTTGGGTCCATTCTTTGGCTTCTTCCCGGCAGCTTGCCTACCGGGCGCGGCAACTCCCTTGTTGTCCTTCTTGAAGTTCTTTTTACCCTTGCCTTTCTTGAACTTAGTGGTTTTATTCACCATCAACACTTGATATTCCTTTTTGATTTCCACCTCCGCTGATTTCAGCATTGAATATACCTCAGGAATGGTCTTTTCCATCCCCTGCATATTGAAGTTCATCACAAAGCTCTTGTAGCTAGGTGGGAGCGACTGAAGGATTCTGTCAACAACCGCATCATCCGGGAGGTTAACTCCCAGCTGAGACAAGCGGTTGTGCAACCCAGACATTTTGAGTATGTGCTCGCTGACGGAACTATTCTCCTCCATCTTACAACTGTAGAACTTTTCGGAGACTTCATGTCTCTCGACCCGGGCATGAGCTTGGAAAACCATTTTCAGCTCTTGGAACATCTCATATGCTCCATGTTGCTCAAAACGTTTTTGGAGCCCCGGTTCTAAGCTGTAAAGCATGCCGCACTGATCCAGGGAGTAATCATCACTGCGCGTCTGCCAAGCATTCATAACGTCTTGTTCTTCTGGGAAAATAGGTGCTTCACCTAGCGGTGCATCAAGGACATATGCTTTCCTGGCAGCTATGAGGATAATCCTCAGGTTACGGACCCAGTCCGTGTAGTTGATGCCATCGTCTTTCAGCTTGGTTTTCTCTAGGAATGCGTTGAAGTTGAGGGCAACATTAGCGTGGGCCATTTGATCTACAGGACATATTGCAAAGATTTTTAGACTATGTTCATGATAATTAAGTTCATCTAATCAAATTATTTAATGAACTCCCACTCAGATAGACATCCCTCTAGTCATCTAAGTGATACATGATCCGAGTCAACTAGGCCGTGTCCGATCATCACGTGAGACGGACTAATCATCATCGGTGAACATTTTCATGTTGATCGTATCTTCTATACGACTCATGTTCGACCTTTCGGTCTTTCATGTTCCGAGGCCATGTCTATACATGCTAGGCTCGTCAAATTAACCTATGTGTATTGTATGTGTAAATCTGGCTTACACCCGTTGTATGCAAACGTTAGAACCTATCACACCTGATCATCACGTGGTGCTTCGGAACAACGGACCTTAGCAACGGTGCACAGTTAGGGGGAACACTTTCTTGAAATTATTGTGAGGGATCATCTTATTTATGCTACCGTCGTTCTAAGCAAATAAGATGTAAAACATGATAAACATCACATGCAATCAAATAGTGACATGATATGGCCAATATCATTTTGCTCCTTTTGATCTCCATCTTCGGGGCGCCATGATCATCATTGTAACCGGCATGACACCATGACCTCCATCATCATGATCTCCATCATTGTGTCTTCATGAAGTTGTCTCGCCAATTATTACTTCTACTACTATGGCTAACGGTTAGCAATAAAGTAAAGTAATTACAGGACATTTATGTTGACACGCAGGTCATAAATAAATTAAGACAACTCCTATGGCTCCTGCCGGTTGTCATACTCATCGACATGCAAGTCATAATTCCTATTACAAGAACATGATCAATCTCATACATCATATATATCATTCATCACACGCTTTTGGTCATATCACATCACACGTCATATGCTGCAAGAACAAGTTAGATGTCCTCTAATTGTTGTTGCAAGTTTTTACGTGGCTGCTATAGGTTTCTAGCAAGAACATTTCTTACCTACACCAAAACCACAATGTGATATGCCAATTTCTATTTACCCTTCATAAGGACCTTTTTCATCAAATCCGATCCGACTAAAGTGGGAGAGACAGACACCCGCTAGCCACCTTATGCAACTAGTGCATGTTAGTCGGTGGAACCAGTCTCACGTAAGCGTATGTGTAAGGTCGGTCCGGGCCGCTTCATCCCACGATGCCGCCTAATCAAGATAAGACTAGTAACGACAAGTAAATTGACAAAATCGACGCCCACAACAACTTTTTGTTCTACTCGTGCATAGAAACTATGCATAGACCTAGCTCTGATACCACTGTTGAGGATCGTTGCGGAAATTAAAAAAATTCTACGCATCACCAAGATCAATCAATGGAGGAACTAGCAACGAGAGGGGAGTGCATCTTCATACCCTTGAAGATCGCGAGTCGGAAGCGTTGCAAGAACGCGGTTGGAGGAGTCGTGCATTTAGCGATTCAGATTGCGGCCGAATCCGATCTAAGCACTGAACAACGGTGCCTCCACGTTCAACACACGTGCAGCCCAGTGACGTCTCCCGCGCCTTGATCCAGCAAGCAGGAGGGATAGGTTGAGGAAGAAGGCTCCAACAGCAGCACGACGGCGTGGTGGTGATGGAGTGGCAGTTCTCCGGCAGGGCTTCGCCAAGCTCACATGGAGGAGGAGAGGTGTTGGGGAGGGGAGGGGCTGCGCCTTGGATGGTGTTGCTACAGCCCTCCCCTGACCTCGCTATTTATAGGGAGAAGGAGGAAGGGGGCCGGCCCCTCTAGATGAGATCTAGAGGGGGCGGCGGCCAAGGGGGAATCTAGAGGGGGCGGCGGCCAAGGGGGAGGGGGCTTGCCTCCCAAGTAAGGGGGGCGCCCCCCTTTAGGGTTCCCCCCAAACCCTAGGTGCATGGGCCCTAGGGGGGAATGGCGCCCAGCCCACTAGGGGCTGGTTCCCTTCCACCTACAGCCCATAAGGCCCTCCAGGGAAGGTGGACCCTCCCGTTGGACCCTCGGAACCCCTCCGGTGGTCCCAGTACAATACCGGTATACCCCGAATATTTCCGGTGACCGTATGATGACTTCCCATATATAAATCTTCACCTCCGGACTATTCCGGAACTCCTAGTGATGTCCGGGATCTCATCCGGGACTCCGAACAACATTCGGTAATCACATACAAATCTTCCTAATAACCCTATGTCAGGACCCCGATTCCAAGTCACATCGATCTAGCCGGTAACACCTGATATCACTTTGCGGCCTCACGCACGGTATTCCCACGGGTGTCGCCTTACCATGGCCCGGGACCATTTGCGCCTTTTGGCTCACGTATATGATAGTGTCGCTAGCATCCATATGATAGAGAACCCGAGCCGACATGGCTAGTCGTGAACCCAAAGCGGCACCAACCTATGGGGACATGCATACATGAATCACATCGAGCATGTCGGTCAGCAGCGAGTAAATCCGGGCTGTAGCACTGGGCTAACAGGACTCCGGGGAACCCGGGCTATAGCAGGCTAGGCAGGACTACGGATGTCACCACGTGACATTTCCCCGAAGAGACAGACATAGGAACGAAGTGAAACACATGCCGGCCAGTCAAGTATCCTGAGTAGTAGTGCTGGGCTAGCAGGACTCCGGTGAACCCGGGCTGTAGCGGACTACTATGGCTCAAGGGGCACTAGACTACAATTCCCCATAAGAGAGGCTACCAAGGATAAACAACTAGATTGTCGGATCCCACACATACCAAGCATTTCAATCATACACACAATATGCTCGATATGTGCAAATACAACATGGCATCTCAGCATAACTCAACAACTCAAGTATTTATTCATTAGGCTCCGAGGAGCGAGATATTACAAACATGGGTCTCATGACCCAACAATCATAGCATACAAATCAAGCACATGCGGAAGCTTAACATGTCTGCGTACAGACATCTACAAATGAAAAAGGCTAAGAAGCCTGACTATCTACCAGACCCTGCCGAGGGCACAAGATCGTAGCTGAGGTATCAAGCTAAACGTCAAAGTCCACGCAGAACTACTAGTGAGACTAAAGTCTCTCTGGAAAACATAAATTAAGCAAATGTGAGTACAAAAGTACTCAGGAAGACTTACATCAGAACTAGCTACATATGCATTGGTATCAACAAGGGGGTGGTGGAGTTTAACTGCAGCAAGCCAGCTTTGACTTAGTGGCTAACCTGAACTACGACTGCAAGCAACTCTTTTGAGGTGGCGCACACGAGTTCACATATTTACCATATCAATACACCACTATGGATCCGCTCCCGTCTCCCTATGAGACGGCCATCCATAGCGCTCACGCTTATCTTGCGATTTTTAGGGTATCCACTTTCACTTGTCTATGAACTATGCAAGGGGTCCAAGTTTCCATATCCGAGGAATCCGTTTATTCGAATAGATAGTGATAACCCTATAGGGGTGTACTTCTTCACGCACGCTCCCACCACTTACCGTCATTTACACGACATGTAGTCGGCAACCTTCAAGCGGAAGCCCAATGAGGGTGTCAGCCACGGCCTACCTAAACACTCAAGTCTCTAGTCCAGGTTTATCGCCTATCCAGGTTCCATCCACAAGGAGTCCGGCCGAGGTTTCCACATACGGCCCCGAACGATGTGAACAGGGTTCCCAAGAAACCAAACGGGCGCCTGGTACACCGTGCCATGGTGTATCTACTGCATCATAGCCCACCCCTAGGGTCAGCGCTACGCACGGCCGCAACACATAACCTACAAACACCAGAAACTAGTTGCAACTCTTGGATAGAGTACTAGGGTGATTAAGAAGCCGAGAGGGTCAATCAAGGATCCCAATGAGTGGTAGTAGCTATTCATGGATCACAGACACAGAACTCAGTTCCTAAGAACGGTTTCAATGAGACAACCCACCATGTACTCCTACATGGCCTCTCACCGCTACCTTTACCAAATCGTGTTCACAAACTTAGCTCACACACAGTAGGACATGATCATGACCATTCCAATTCATTCCCGATGAATCAGCCCCGACACAACTCTATGCAATAGCAGGCATGACAAACAAGCATGAATGAGTAGGCACATCAGGGCTCAAACAACTCCTACTCATGCTAGTGGGTTTCATCTATTTACTGTGGCAATGACAGGTCATGCAGAGGATAAGGGGTTCAACTACCGCAACAAGTAACGGATGAATCGTTGTTGTCCTAATGCAGTAAAAGAGAGTAGGAGCAAGAGAGTGGGCTTGTATCGGAATGAACAAGGGGGTTGTGCTTGCCTGGCACTTCTGAAGATATCATTGGGTCTTCATCAGTGTCAATGATCACAGCGTCGGTACAACGTCTATCGAGAGGGGACAACCACTGGCAACAGAGAAGGAACACAATCAATGCAATGCACAACATGATGCATGATAATGACATGGCAATATGTTGTTGGTTGAGCTAATGTAACTAGCAACACAATTAAATGAAGTTTGTTTGAACCCAAAGTTCAAATTCAAACTCCACATGTGGCTATTTAAATATCATTCATTTGATTTGTCCTAAATAGTGGCCTTAAGTTGTTCTAACATGCATGAAAATGGTACAGATGGATTCCTTGAATTTTTTTGATAATTTTTCATATATAATTTATTTCATTTGGAGTTACGATTGAATTTCTATGATTTTTAGAAGTTTTGGGAATTTTCTGAAAATAATAAATCATTTAAGATTTATTTAGATTCTAGAAAGGAAATATTGCTTCAGCATTAGGTCATGCTGACACCATCTGGTCAACAGGACCGTCCAGGTCAAACCTGACAGGTGTGGTCCACCTGTCATTGACTCAGTGCTAACCAGGGTTTATTTAAATCCTAACTAAAGTAATTAGAAGGGCTGGGGCCCACGGTCAGCGTGTCAGTGGGTTAGCTAAATTTTAATTAGCATCTAAACTAATTAGCACGGCCTCGGGCCCTCATGTTAATGACCCAAGGGGGTCAAACCCTGGTCCACTCGGTCAAACCTGCTGGCGACTAACTGCCGGCGAGGTCTGAGACGACGGCGATGCGTGGAATCGCAGCACAGGCCACGGTTCGAGGCGTGGATGGCACCGTTGGAACCCTGAGCCTCGTCCGCATCGGCTGGTGCTAGTGGGGTCGCCGGAGACGACCTAGATCGACGGCGGTGTCCGTTTCCGCGGTGGCCGGAGTTCGGGCGCGGACGGTGTCGATGCTACGGTGCACAAGAGAAGAATACGAAGACTGCTATGTGCTCCTGGGAGTGTGCTGAGTGCGCTGATGGGCTCGGACGCGAGCCACAGCAGCTGTGGCGGCGGTGGCGCCATGGCCAGCGGCAAGGAGTGCTCAGCAAGGTGGTTAGGGCAGTTAGGGGAGGCAATCGAGCATGGGGTTAGGGGGAATGGAATGTGGCCTCACAGCGCATCGATTGAAGTATTCGGCGGGCTTGGGGAAGGCCTGCAGACGACGGAGCGACGACGGCGATCGCCGGATCCCGAGGAAGAAGACGGCGGCGTTCAGGAAGAAGTAGGGCTTCTCGACCCGCGCGGCTCAGTGAGGAGGAGTAGGGCGACGGGGCAGTGGCTCTGGCCGCGG
Source organism: Triticum aestivum (assembly GCF_018294505.1). Lineage (NCBI taxonomy): Eukaryota > Viridiplantae > Streptophyta > Magnoliopsida > Poales > Poaceae > Triticum > Triticum aestivum. The sequence goes on from NC_057794.1 coordinate 184,510,911, forward strand.
CGAACGGCGTCAGTGGCAGTGGGCATGCTCGGCCATGGGGAGGGAAACCAGAGGAGCGAGGGGGGGAGAGAACCAGAGAGTGAGAGAGAGGCAGAGAGGTGTGTGGCATCTCCAGGGCAACATTGGGAAGGCGACAGCAAGCAGGAGGTGGCGAGCGCGTGCTGGCGCGTGTCGGGCACACGCCCTCCTGCCTACTGGCAGGAGGTTGAAGACGGTGGCGACTGCGGTGGGCTGGGCCAGCTGGAGTTGGGCCAGGTGGGCTGCCACGTCAGCGCCAGGTAATTGCTCTCTCTCTGATTTTCTATTTTAGTTTCTGTTTTCTATTTCTTCTATGTGTTTTAATTTAGTTCTGGGACCAAACCATTTTTGTAGCCTCTGAAAATAATTATGGGGTTAGATATGAAATATCTAGAACCACATAAACAGTTCCAGAATTATTGGATGCATATTTAATACTCCCTCCGTCCCAAAATTCTTGTCTTAGATTTGTCTAAATACGGATGTATCAAGTCGCGTTTTACATCCATATCTAGACGAATCTAAGACAAGAATTTTGGGACGGAGGGAGTATATACCAAATATAATCCAATGCAAATAATTATTAGATTAACTCAAAAGGCCAAAAATAAATATTGCTGTCTCCTAAAAATATTGGTCAGAATTTTACCTCTTGCCAATATTTTTACAGAATAACAGGAACATTTCCTTGGACTCATTTGAAAATATTTTTTTAACGTTGATTATTTCTGAAGTGATTTCTGAGGGTTTCAACTAACCTCAATTCAAGTTTCAGAATTTAGACATGATGCATGGATGCTCTCTTATGCAACTATTGCAAACAATTCTAGGGCTGTGACAACTCACCCCCACTAAACAAGAATCTCGTCTTGAGATTCAAGTCGTGAGGTAGGAAGACAGAGCGACACAAGCTAACACATACTTCACGATCCAGATGTCCTTCTCGAGGATGTTGATTCATTGCTTCATATTGACCTTGACGTCTTTGCTTTCGAGATCTTCACCCAACATGACAAGGGAAAGAGAGGGAAGCTCTATAGGGTTTGATCTTCACGAAGATCAAGCAAATCATGATCAACTCACGGAATGAGATGTTGAACATATCTTGAGCTGAGAGGCAAAACACACCTTAAAAGGACGGAAGAAACAATTGACGAGGGTTCACTAGGTAGGCAACAATTTGTAACTCCCCAAGACCGGAGCTTCAGATGCCTTCCATGTTTCCGGGTGTTGTCAGGTGATTCGTTTTGGTTCGTTGCATCATGTGCATTGCATCATGTCATCATGTGCTTTGCATCATCACGTTTTAAAAACTTGCTTCCATCCCGGTCTCCTCGTTCTTTCCGTTGTTCTTTCTGAGCCCGACCACACTTGCACGTGCCCGCGGCATGTCTGAAATAGTATTTTATAAGTGGCCGGAAAATGTTCTCGGATTGGATTGAAAGTTGGCGTGCGGTCTTATTATAGTGTAGATAGACCGCCTGTCAAGTTTCATTACATTCGGGGTTCGTTCGATAGCCCAACCGTTAAACTATAGCGACATATAGTCGGTCTAATAGTCGGACGTTTTCGATATCCGGGACTAACGTCGGGCCTCTTCTTCTCTTCTCTGCTCTCAGACCACCTAGTTCCCCCTCCGCTTCGGACCGCACGATCGCGATCCGAGGGTCCAAACGGAGCAAGCCCCTCCCCAAACTCTAATCCTAGCCCACCTACTATAAATAGACCCTTTCCCTTCCAAATCAGGTCTAAACCTAGCCTAGCCCCTCCCCAAACCTCCAGCCGCCGCATCAACCTCGAAGCCCGCGCTACTAAACAGATCCAACCACCTCCTCCTCATTTTCCGGCGCCCTCCACCTCACACCCGCCACTTGGCGCGCCCAGATTGGTCAGCCACCGCCCGCAGCCGCCCGTGGCCACTCGCAGGCGGCCACATGGCCTCTCCTCGCTTTTCCCCTGTCTCCCCACGCCACCATGGCCCGCTCAGGCTCGCGCAAGGCCCGCCGGAGCCCATCCAGGGCCTGAGCGCCACTCCGCCCAATCCGCATCAGTGTGCTGTTTTCCTCGCTCGACCCTGATGAGAACAGGAGCGCCGCCGCCAGCCTCTCATCGCCGCTGCCTTCCCCTCGTGTCGTGTGCCTTTTCCATGACACCGGAGCCCTCGTACCCAGACGTCTCCATTGACCCTGCTGTTGGCCGACGACCTCGTCCGTCGGAGCCCGCCTTCGCCGGCCAGTAGCAGCAGCAACCAGCGCGCCCCTTCCTCCTCCTCGTCTCCCTTCACCCGGAGCTGCCGGAGTCACAAGAGGCCGCCAAGTCCCGCCGGGGTCGCCAGGGCCTTCCCCGACCTCGACCCGTCAAGTCCGCCGGCGGGAGCAGCCTTCACCGCCCAGATCCATCGATGCCTCGCCTCTGCTTCGTTTTAGTCGAGGACGAGCGCACCTCGGCTGCTCGCGTTGACCGACTCCAGATCGACCGCACGCACCTGGGCCACCTCCCCTTCGCCGTTGTCTGCGGCCCAGCTCCCACCTCCACCGATCTGGGCTAAGCCCAGCTAGGTGAGCAGCCCAGCCGCCCAGTGCACTATTTAGATTCGGCCTGTATAGGGTTTTTTTAGGTTCTACGATTTTAGCTTTTTTCCCAGAGAGTGCCAGTTTTACAGAAAAATTCTTCATCATCATGCATTTAATATCTCACAAACGGTGCATCAGATTATAACAAACTTTAGATGTAAAATGCTTAGTTTTTCGTCTAGTTTCATAATATGTCATTTTCATCCATGTTTAAAATGTTTAAAATGCTGTTTGGTTAAATTTGCTCCTATGCCATGTTAAAGTGATTTATGTCATAACTAAATAACCGTAGCTCCGAATTAAATAATCTTTATATGTAAATGGGGTAAAATTTTGCCTAGTTTATCATGGTTACATTGTTTTGCATGTTAAACAACTCTAAAATATGGTTTAGGGCAGAACAGGACCTAACCTAATATATGCACGTGAGGAGTTTCCGGATTTGTTGTTTGTTGTTCCCGGCCTCATTTAAACTTGACTAGATAGGTAGTTTTGCTTTGCTTCACCCTCTTGCCATGTTTAAAAACATTCAATATTGTTGGGTACATAAACAAGATCGAACTAAATAACTTGTCGTGGTGTTCCGTCAATATGCAACGGAGTTGCATGTTGAGCTCCACTTAATTTGTAGGATTGTTTGTGCACTTTGCCATGCCATGCTTCATTAAACCGGACATGCATCATACTTGATTGTGCATCATGCCATGATTATGTGATGGTTGTTTACCATGATTGTTTGCTTCTTTCCGGTGTTGCTTCTTCGGGTTGGTTCCGATAACGTCGTGTTGTGAGGATTCGTTCGACTACGTCTGTTTGTCTTCTTCATGGACTCGTTCTTCTTCCTTGCGGGATCTCAGGCAAGATGACCATACCCTTGAAATCACTTCTATTTTTGCTTGCTAGTTGCTTGCTCTTTTGTTATGCCTATGCTGCGATACCTACCACATGCTTATCATGCCTCCCATATTGTTAAACCAAGCCTCTAACCCACTTTGTCCTAGCAATCCATTGTTTGGCTATGTTACCGCTTTGCTCAGCCTCTCTTATAGCGTTGTTAGTTGTAGGTGAAGATTGGAGTTTGTTCCATGTTGGAACATGGATATTTTGTTGGGTTATCACAATATCTCTTATTTAATTAATGTATCTATATACTTGGTAAAGGGTGGAAGGCTCGGCCTTATGCCTGGTGTTTTGTTCCACTCTTGCCGCCCTAGTTTCTATCATATCGGTGTTATGTTCCTGGATTTTGTGTTCCTTACGCGGTTGGGTTATAATGGGAACCCCTTGACACTTCGCCTTGAATAAAACTCCTCCAGCAATGCCCAACATTGGTTTTACCATTTGCCACCTAGCCTTTTGTTTCCCTTGGGTTGGCCGGCTCAAGGGTCATCTTATTTTAACCCCCCCCCGGGCCAGTGCTTCTCTAAGTGTTGGTCCAAACTGAGCGATGTCCGAGGCTACCAGGGGCAACTCTGGGCTGGCTAACCTGACGTCTGGCTCATCCAGTGTGCCCTGAGAACGAGATATGTGCAGCTCCTATCGGGATTTGTCGGCACATCTGGGTGGCTTTGCTGGTCTTGTTTTACCATTGTCGAAATGTCTTGTAACCTGGATGCCGAGTCTGATCGGAATGTCTTGGGAGAAGGAATATCCTTCGTTGACCGTGAGAGCTTGTGATGGGCTAAGTTGGGACACCACTACAGGGATTTGAACTTTCGAAAGTCGTGCCTACAGTTATGGATAGATGGGAATTTGTTAATGTCCGGTTGTAGAAAACCTGAAGTTGATCTTATTTAAAATGCACCAACCACATGTGTAACCGTGATGGTCTATTCTCGGCGGAGTCCGGGAAGTGAACACGGTGTTGGAGTTATGTTTGACGTAGGTTGTTCTGGGATCACTTCTTGATCATAGATTTCTCAACCATGCTTTGCCTTCTCTTCTCGCTCTCTTTTGCGAATAGGTTAGCCAACAAATATGCTAGTCGCTTGCTCCAGCTCCACATCATACCTTTACCTTACCCATAAGCTTAAATAGTCTTGATCGCGAGGGTGTGAGATTGCTGAGTCCCTGTGACTCACAGTTTACTTCCAAAACCAGTTTGCAGGTGCCGATGATACCGAGCAGGTGACACAACCAAGCTCAAGGAGGAGCTCGATGAAGATCTTTTCCTTTGTGTTGTTTCGTTTCCAGTTGATCAGTAGTGGAGCCCAGTTGGGGTCGATCGGGGATCTGGGTAGCATTTGGGGTAGTCTTCTTTTATTTTGGCTTCGTAGTCGGGCCTTGATTGTATTTTGATAATGTAATGCTTTATTCATGTAATCGTGTGAAGTGGCAATTGTAAGCCAACTATGTATCATTTTCCCTTATGTATTATATGGGTTGTGTGAAGATTACCTCACTTGCGACATTGGTTGCAATGCGGTTATGCCTCTAAGTCGTGCTTCGAGACGTGGGAGATATAGCCGCATCGAGGGTGTTACAAGTTGGTAATCAAAGCCTTCCCCGACATTAGGAGCCCCCTGCTTGATCGAATCGCTAGCGTTATTGAGTCTAGAAAAATGTTTTGAGTCATTTAGGAATTATATATATCGGAGAGTTAGGACTTCTTTTTTACTCCTCAGTCCCTTCGTCGCTCTGGTGAGGCATCCTGACGCAGAGTTTTGACTCTTCTCTTCTCAAATTTCACCAATATTTTTTTAGGATCACGCGGGTATCTTGGAATCATTCTGATGGTTTTGTGACGAGAACATTGTTCTTGGTGCCTCCTGACATTTAGGGGTTGTGGCAGTGTCCCGGGGAGTTGAGCTCCGAGGTGTTGTCGTCACAATTTTATTGTTGCAGTTCTGGAATACTTGAGTTTAGTTTCACGGACATCGAAAATCTCTTTTATGCAGTTGTTGGTCAGATAACCTCGACGCCACCCAGTACTGGGGCGGGAGTTCGGGAGTATTGCCATAACTCGTATAATGGATGCTTTTCAAAGGTTGAGGTAGACGATTTCTGAAGGTTTCTTGGTTATGTGTTGAAGGATGGATACAGCTGGATGTAGGATTTGCTAGTTTTGGGTGAGATATTATGCTTCCCCTGTATTCCCAACACATGATTGCATAACCGGAAAGTTTCGGGAGTTTATAAGTGGAAATTCAACTAGCTCTTAGGATATATTTCCGACAGATGTATGTTATGAAATTGGGGTTCGACGTCTGGTGGTCTGCCTATTCACGATCGGTTTTACAGTGGTCTCGTTGTTTCTTAAAGAGTCCTTGGCTATCCCGACTCGGGGACGCTTCGTATGTCATGTGCACTACCTTGTACATGATGGTGCTGTACGATCGAGCCCATGTAGGCCCCACCACGAAAACTTCGGACGAAATCTCTATCATATGTTTGTTCCGGCTTATTCTGCAAGCCAATCCTTTGTTTTGTTTTTGAGTTGTGGTATTCGAGTTGCTTCGAAGTCAAATGTTGATTCCATACCTTTCCTAAATGGTGTTCTCATAATCCTATGTGAATACCAAACCTTCATGATAATCGAGACTGTCATGTCAATCCTTTTCAACCGGTGTGTTTCTCTTGAAGTGGATCCGATCATTTCAACATCAGCAAGATCTATTACTAGTTCTTCTCAACGGTGTTGTCTTCATTCGTTCCAAGTTAGCTTTGTTTTTCCCGCCCTCCCACCCTTTCTTCCTCAAGGACTCGGATTTCTTTATCAAGTATCTTTTTATTCTTGTGAAGTCTCTCCCGTCTTTTTCATCAATGTTCTTATCCGGCGATTCTCATGAAGGTTCTAATGGAGCTTCAAGCTCATCATTCTCGGTTTTTTTCTTCTCCGGTGGATTCAATTCAAGCTTTTGGTGTTGATCATATCCTTTCCTCGTTTCAGAAGTTTTATCATACCGTTGCACCTCATAATCATCCACTCTTCCCTATTCATTTGTTCCGGAGTGCTCAAGAAATCTTAGAAGATTCGTGTTTCCACTCTGCTTTCGTAATCCTTTCAAGCTCTTTCGATATTGTTATCTCATTATAGCCACTTAATTCAACCGGTGCAACGTCTCTTTTAAATCTTTTCAATGGTGTATCTTTTCAGTGGGCCCTAACCCACAGGTCTTTTCCTAGGATCTTACCTGACTCGTCTTATTCTCCCGGAGTTATTCTCAAATTTTCTAAAGCTTGACGTAAGAATAAATTATCATCAGTCAAATGTCTTCTCCAAGATCTTCCAAATTGTTTTCATCATTGGTTCAACTTTTCTATTCTTCTTTATTCCGGAGAGTCTCAACAATTTTTGGTGGCGTTTCTCGTCGTCATTCTCAGATTTTGAAGACCGAAGTAGAGTTTCTCTTTAATCTTGCTCCATTCTCTTCAAGATTCATGGTGCTAGCTTGTTTCCATCCTCTCATAATTATTTTCGATTGTGAGAATCTTTTTCACCCATCAAGAGATATTCAAGGGTATTTTCAGTTCGATTATTCAGAGCCCATCATTTCAGAAGACTTGTTCGTTCTCAGCTTTCAGCTCTCGTTCCCCAAATCTCAACGGTGCATCATTCAATATTCTTTAATCATTTCGTGATCTCTTCATTTCAGCTGTATCTAAATTCTCTCAAGTATCTTCGTTCATTTCATAATTCTTCCCGGTGTTCCTTTATCTTTTCTTCGTTCATTTTCATTTCTTACGGTGGTTCTTCCAGATTTCTCTTCCTTATCAATTTATTCATTGTCACTTCTACCGGTGGCTCATTGAAGGCCTCTTCAAGTTTGCACAATATCTATCTTAGTCCTTTCTACGAGAATAAGTAGTATGTCAAATCTGTGGAATGTCATTAATTTAAATTGATGAAGGATACGCATAACGTAATTCTTATTATTGTTTCATCCAAGGGATTAATTCCTTATTCCGGAGGCTCATCAAATTCTCGGTTTCACTTGATTCATCTTTTCTTTTCCCGGAGTTCCAAGATCTCTCAATTTTTCTCGTCATGAAGATCCATCTAAATCATTTCAAGGATTCACCATGTGTTCTCAACTTCTCTTTCCTTTCGTTTAACCATTCTTTTATCACCGGAGTTCTTCGAGAGTTTCTTCATGGTGGCTGTAGCGACCCGACCCGAATGGATCAAGTCTCTGTGCTTATGTGTCATCCCTGGATCAGTATGCTGACACACACAGTACTTGAAGGATTTATAATAGAGGTAAATCACATGTATAAGTAACGTAAATACTATTACCTCAATCCAATAGCGGAAGCAACAAGGTTGTGGATTCCCATCAACACCAACGGCAAAGTTGAGTGTAGAAATCGTAACCCTAACGTATCACTTACTCGTCGTAAGACATCCTGCAACATGAGACGTTGCAGCCCGAAACGGGTCAGTACATTGAATGTACTGGAAAATTCACACCATAGAGAGAATAATGAACAATGGCTATCACTACATGCATATTTGGCTGGTGGAAAAGCTCTATGGTTATAAGGTGTTTGCGAAAAGCCAATTTTTCCCTACTGCAAAGGAATAAATTTATTTAACTATCATGGTGGTTGTGAAACATTGAGAATGGTTGACAGCATTCTCAATCCCAATTAAAAGTACTCATTAAAAACCCAACAATATTAATTAGAAGTAACATGTTGAGATTCACAAGATATTCAAGTACTAGATACTCAAGTTGTCCATAACCGGGGACACGGCTAATCATGATTAGTTTGTACACTCTGCAGAGGTTTGCGCACTTTTCCCCACAAGACTCGATCGCCTCCGTTTGGTTTCTCGCACTACATGGTGTTTGAGAAACGGATGACCGAGACACAGTCTTTCAGAAGCGCTAGCACCTTACGATGGGTGGACCGGTACACCTACATCCCCTACATCTGCTAGTCCACCACTATAAGAGTTCGCACGACTTAGTCAACTATGCCAGAGCCCATAATGGCTTGTGGCTGCACACGTAAGTTACTAGTATGAATTATCTTATGATCCCTTTGAGCCTGGGTGGCGGTCCAAAAAAAACAGGCAAGTCCTGATAGACATCAGGTGCCTCAATCCACCCAGATGTGTGTTTAAGTTGCCACCTTAGATAAACCATTAAATTATCAACTCACATCTGTCATGGATATTCACTCACCCAATCCACGTCTACTAGCATAGCATGGCATAATAAGCAAACGTAGAAGTAACTCCCAAAGGTTTCATAAGTAATACAGGTAATAGGTACTACCTCATCTACTTCCCATCCCACAATTTAATTAGATCCTAATCATGCAATGTGTGAGGATTGATCTAATGCAATAAAACTGGTTGTAGAAAAGGTATGATCAAAGTGTGAACTTGCCTGCAATGTTGATGAAGATGATTCGCACTCAAAAGTAGTGATAGATCTAGTCGTCTCACTCCGGTCAATCTATCGTAAGCAAACAATAGTAACCACACAATAAGTACTCATCTAATGCACAAGTAAAACTCGAACGAGAGAACGAACCAGAAAGTTCAAATTAAGAACTCCGGTTGCAAAGAAAGAACGAACCGAACAAACGACGGAAAACAAACGGCGGAAGAAAACAACTCGGTTCTAGCAAGTTGAAGCTAGGTCAAAATTTTACAGTAGCAAAAACTTGTTTAAGTTGATTAGACGGAATGGCGGTTTCGAGATGAAACTCCAGGCGCTTGAATCACCTGATTCCGATAAACGGGCGAGAAGATAAACTAGAACGAAGATCGGATCTGAGATCGCGATCGCGGAATAAATCCAACGAGAAGAAAAAGAAGAACGATTATACGAACGGGCGTTCGTGAACCTAGAAGAATCCGGTGATCACGTTCGTTAGGACGAACGGTCCTGCGAACGGTCCAAAGGCAACTAAATCGGAAAAGAAAACGAATCCGATCTAGGGTTTCGGAGAAGAAAACCGAAACGAAAAACCGATCTAGAAAACGAATTAGAAGAGAAGAAAAGAATCGGAACGATTAGAAGAAAACGATCCGAGGAAAAGAGACGCGGGGCAACCTTGGCGAGGGGCTCCGGCGACGGCGGCGTTGGGCGGCGGTGGCGGTGTTGGGCGGCGGCGGCGGTGGCGTGGGTGAGGGGCGGCGGCGGTGTAGGCAAGGCGCGGCGGCGGCGGGTGACGCAGGGCGCGGCGCGGGTGAGAGGCGCGGGGTGAGGCGGCGGCGCTAGGGAGGCGGCGGCGGCGCTAAGGCGGCGGCGAACGGTGGCGACGGCGGTGGCGGCGCTGGTGAGGCGGCGCGGGGTGGGGTGCGGCTTGGGGAGGAGACGGGGTTTGGTTTGATGTGTTTAGAGGGGGGTGCTTGGGTATTTATATTGGGGAGGGGAGGGTTTTGCTTGGGGTAGGGGACAAGAAATAGACTAAGATTAGGAAACAAGAGGAAAAGATCTAGAAATAGGTACGGAATAAATGAACATAGGACAAGAGTCCTATTAGGACTAGGCAAAAGAAGGAAGCGGTGGCTCCTGGCTCCCTGGTGCGCGCGCTAGCTTTGGCCTCTTGGCCGCTTGGGCCTCTTGGCGGCTTGGGCCTTTGGCCCAAGGCGCTGCAGGATTTTTTGTTTTAAAAAAAAAAACGGTTCAGCGCGCAGAAAAAAAACAAAAAGAAATCTAAACGAACTCCGAAAAACCTAAAGTAAATTTTCCCCGACTCCTAAAAATGAGCCGAACAAAATGAACTTTTCTCCGGACCTAAAATAAAATTTTCAAAAACGCGCATTTTTCCCTATCCGAATAAAATGGAAATAAAACTCCGGCAGAACCAAAACTTGATCTGCTTATTAGATCTTCATTTTTCCTACATTTTTGGGAAAGTCATATTATTCCCTCTCTGATATTTTTGACGTCGGAAAAATAATTGAAGATGAAATAAATAAATCAAATGATCCTCTTTTCCAATCCGAGAAAACTCTCAAATAAGAAAATAACGAAATCTCCAACTCTCTCCGAAGGTCCTTGAGTTGCGTGAAATTTGTAGGATCGACCAAAATGCAATAAGATATGCATGATGATCTAGTGCATAACATTCCAAATTGAAAATTAATTCAAAAGAACTTTGAATTTAATTCTTTGAAACTCCCAACTCATATTTCATATAATTTGAAGAAGTCATTTTATCTTCTCTCGTGAAAATCATTGAGTCGCATAAAGTTTCAGAATTGGAATATTTCCAAATGAAATTCAATTATTTTTCAAACACCCTTTTCATTTTTAAATGGAAGAAGTCATGTTATCTTCGCTCAAGGGTTTTGTGTTTGAAAAGCATTTGAATTCATGGAGATCAGAAAGCAAAAATGAAAGTTTGGGAAAGTCCTTTTATTCCCTCTCATTTAACTTTCAAAAGTTTCGAATTCACTCACTTACAGACAATCAATCAAACAATCAGTCAAATCTATCTATTTATTATAACATTCCAAAATTTAGAATTTTGGGATGTTACAAACCTACCACCCTTAAAATGAATCTCGTCCTCGAGATTCGGAGAGGCTAGCAAGAAAAGGTTAGGGTTTGGGGGTCTCCTCAAAATCCATCAATCGTCTCCGGGGTCTGGGATGCTACCACCCTTAAAACATCGTTACAGCTCCATCAATACTCATATACTCCATCCATATTGTTAACAGTGTCGGTCTCCTCAAATCCTCGAGAAAATTCCTTCTCTGAGATCTTCCGGTAGTGGCATAACCTTTTCCTCAATTCTTCTGTCCTTTCATCTTGGTAAGGTTATTCTGAAACTGGGTCTTCTTAGCTGACGGATCTGGCGCCAAAACTAAACAACTATCGATATCTCATGGTGGTCAACAATTTGTGGTTTCTCCTGCAGGAAATGGGTCTGGGTGATCCTCACCGTATAACCTATGGTTGGCAAAGCTGCCTTGTACAAGGGAAAAAAATCTTATACCATTCTAAGGTTTAAACAAGGTTTTGATCGTCGTCTCTCCACTATAGGTAAGTCACTCAGATTTACCATCCCATATAGCAAGGCGAATAATAAGAGTAAGTCGGTATGGTGATCAATCCATCCCGCACCCAAATCATTACCTTGTATACGGTTTAGCGAATCTCGCATTCTAACACTCGGTCAACCTCACAAGCATTGTAGAATTTCTCTTGTCGACGAACCAAGTTCGGATAAATGCATAGATTCTGCAAGCCAAACAACCATCTATCGTTCCTTCACAACTCTCAGGTTTTGCGTAACTCCTATAAGATCGTCTGTCGATAAAATCGTAACTTCTTTCAGGGTTTTTCCTTCAGCAAGAATGTGCTTGCTTCTTGGCAGGTCCTGGGGCCTGTGGATTATGGCCCATCTCATCACTTGTAGTCCTCAAACTTATCATCGGGCAACTGATCATTGTTCCAACTTCCTAGTATTCTTAAATCCATCCAATTGTACTGTCTTCCTTCCTTCTATTGGCACCCAACCAAGACGTGAGTACTAAGACTTGTCATGGGGTTGCCATTGCTCCATATTACCAACATCATACCTCCTTTATATCCAATAGTACTTCATCTCTTCATCCTCATGGGGTATCCCTCATACCGAGATAAAAAAAACTTATACTTATGACGTCCATATTCCACTTTGTGGAACATCATTATCCTTTCCGCGGTCAAGCGTCCTTACAGGGGAATATTGGCCATCTCTGCATGGCACTTCTTCAATTGGGAACCGTGAAACGTATCCTGAACTCCTGACAGTCCTTCCGGTAGCTCAAACTTATAGGCCATTTCTCCCATATGCTCCAAAACTCGGTATGGTCCTACAAACCTCGGGGCTAACTGTCCCTTAACTCCAAATTGTTTAACTCCTCGCAGAGGGGTCACACGAAGACATGCTATGTCTCCAATTTCATAGACTACCTCCTTGCGTTTTGAAGTCTACATAACTCTTCTACCTGGACTGAGCTACCTTCAGTCTATCTCGAATCAACTTAACATTCTCTTCTGACTCCTTGATCACATTTGGTCCAAACAACTGACGTCTCCAACTTCATCCCACATACTCTTGGGGCATCGCACATATCGAGACAAAACTCATATTCATTTTTGTCCGAAATCCACTCAGTGGAGTATCCTTATCTTTTCCAGGGGTCAACGGTTCTTTACAGGGTACTACCACCCTTAAAATGTTCCAATATTCCATAGACCATATTTCTCATATCCTCGGAATTGGTCAACATCTTTCCTCATAGGGTAACTCATAAAATCCAAAGTAGTACCAACACTGCTAACTTTATTGCTTCTCAAATCATTACAATCTCCTGTTTTTCCATTACATGCCTCAACTCAACAACTCAATTTAAAGGAAAATGTTCACACTACTACTACTATATTACTTCTGTTACAAACTCAACTATTTTTCACAAGTCTCCTTCTCCTTCGGACAATCTCTGGCAAAGTGCCTTGCTTCATTACAACAGAAACATATTACTTCTGGGAAGATTCGAGGTTTCCTTGTGATTATATAGCCTCCTTGGGTCCTTATCTTCCCTCTTGGGCAATCATTGAAGTAGTGCCCTGAATTTTTGCACCTGAAACATGTGATATGACTCAGGTCTTTCTTTGTGGAAATTGGGTTGTTCCTAGAATCCAACCTACTTCTCTTCCTGGACCTTTCCGTTCCAATCAGGGCTTCTATTTCCTGTGGGTCATACTCTACTTCCTCTGTCGGGAATTCTACTAGATCTCTATTCAGACAATCTTGGGAGATGTGTCCTTCTTCTCCACATGAATAGCATGACTTGGTGCAGGCTTTAATTTTGTTTCCTTTGTGTGTGTCCTCAACATCTTCCTTCGTCACAGGTTCTTCTAACATCTCCATGAGGGCTCCTTTCATTTCTTCTTCCTTCTGCTGGATGGTTTTCTGTACCATAGTGTAAATGTGACACTAAGCAGGGTAGTGGGTAGTTCCTTCACACAAGAAACAAGTAATCTGTCTAGTTGGGAATTCTTCAGTTGGGTGACTTCCTTCACAATTAGGGCATTCATCCTTGTGTTACTTATGGGTGTGTCCGATTTCTCCACAAATCTTGCATGCACAAGGTTTCTTCATATCCTTTCCAACTATAGGGTTGTTGTCCATATGATCCTCCATGTTCTGAATCCATCGGTCTGTCTCCAATTGACTCACCGGTCCAGAAAATACAAGCTCATCTCCATTCATCCTCTATTGGGTCCATGGGTTTTGGGGTGAGATAAGAGAGAGGGAGAGGGATACACACAATACAAACAAAAGTTTTGAAAACACAGATTTTTATTGTGGCTGTCGGAAAAACATCAAACAAATGACAGCTCACAATCGTCGCATCTAACGTAGGTATAAAACCGGGGTTTGGTCTTCTAAGGGTCAATAAACCTTCAAAATCGCAAACTCTTCAAGTCTTGTTTATGTCTCCGATGGCTTCTTCCCATCGTGCTTGTCTTCTCAAGTTCTTTTGCCAGATCAACTCTGTTGACGCGAAGTCTCTCGTGACATCCTTGAATATTCTGGAATTGCATTCCAAACTTCTAGGTTTCAACATCCTTGGCATGAGCCATGGTCATACTGTCCTTCAGTTCCTGACAAATCTCCAGTATCTCGAGGTTGTAGCTCCTCCATCTTGGCTACTTTCAGCTTTTGGTTCCTGAGTTCTTCACGAAATGCTTCCTTGTCTAACATGCTTTCATGGAGCTCCACCTTAAACTTCTTTATGTACTACTCCAGATCCTGGTGATACACCGGCTAAGGTTAAAACTTCATCTTACTAATAGGTGCTCCATCAGCCTTCTTCCATCAAATCCATTCTGAAGAAATGCATCCTTAACTCAGCACGGTGACAGTAGCATCAGCGGGCAATGACATCACGGATAACCGTGTTTCTGCTCTTGTCATTGTCATGAGCTATCTTGCCAGTTGATATCTCCTGCCTTAGGGTTTCTTTGAAAAATCCTTGAGTTCTCCATTCTCCATGTTTGATCTTTCTCCGATACACCTTGATATCGGGTATTGACAACTTCCATAGTCTGCCAAGTTCCATAAGGGTAGCAGTCCTAGGTCATACAAATCTGGGGATTCTTCAGAGCCTTCAAATTCTACTTGTCTTCAGAGTCTTCAACAGCTGTAGTTTCCATTATCATAATGTATGGTAAAATCCTCTTCATTCCGAATGGTCTTACTTGTCTGATATCCTGTACTTCTTGGAGTGGTCTCATCAGTGGAATCTTCGAGTGGTCAAAAGGGGAAAGGGGTATGGTCTCACTAAAGAGAATTTTTGAATAAGCTTAGAAGAGAAGAGAGGTAAAAGATCTTTTGAAAGGGAAAGTTGTAGAGAAAAAATCTTTGCTATGGGCTTGTCAGTTTCTAGGGTCACGTCCTACAGTCAACATGTGCTCTGATACCATCTTGTAGCGACCCGACCCGAATGGATCAAGTCTCTGTGCTTATGTGTCATCCCTGGATCAGTATGCTGACACACACAGTACTCGAAGGATTTATAATAGAGGTAAATCACATGTATAAGTAACGTAAATACTATTACCTCAATCCAATAGCGGAAGCAACAAGGTTGTGGATTCCCATCAACACCAACGGCAAAGTTGAGTGTAGAAATCGTAACCCTAACGTATCACTTACTCGTCGTAAGACATCCTACAACATGAGACGTTGCAGCCCGAAACAGGTCAGTACATTGAATGTATTGGCAAATTCACACCATAGAGAGAATAATGAACAATGGCTATCACTACATGCATATTTGGCTGGTGGAAAAGCTCTATGGTTATAAGGTGTTTGCGAAAAGCCAATTTTTTCCTACTGCAAAGGAATAAATTTATTTAACTATCATGGTGGTTGTGAAACATTGAGAATGGTTGACAACATTCTCAATCCCAATTAAAAGTACTCATTAAAAACCCAACAATATTAATTAGAAGTAACATGTTGAGATTCACAAAGATATTCAAGTACTAGATACTCAAGTTGTCCATAACCGGGGACACGACTAATCATGATTAGTTTGTACACTCTGCAGAGGTTTGCGCACTTTTCCCCACAAGACTCGATCGCCTCCGTTTGGTTTCTCGCACTTCATGGTGTTTAAGAAACGGATGACCGAGACATAGTCTTTCAGAAGGGCTAGCACCTTACGATGGGTGGACCGGTACACCTACATCCCCTACATCTGCTAGTCCACCACTATAAGAGTTTGCACGACTTAGTCAACTATGCCAGAGCCCATAATGGCTTGTGGCTGCACACGTAAGTTACTAGTATGAATTATCTTATGATCCCTTTGAGCCTGGGTGGCGGTCCAAAATAAAACAGGCATGTCCTGATAGACATCAGGTGCCTCAATCCACCCAGATGTGTGTTTAAGTTGCCACCTTAGATAAACCATTAAATTATCAACTCACATCTGTCATGGATATTCACTCACCCAATCCACGTCTACTAGCATAGCATGGCATAATAAGCAAACGTAGAAGTAACTCCCAAAGGTTTCATAAGTAATACAGGTAATAGGTACTACCTCATCTACTTCCCATCCCACAATTTAATTAGATCCTAATCATGCAATGTGTGAGGATTGATCTAATGCAATAAAACTGGGTTGTAGAAAAGGTATGATCAAAGTGTGAACTTGCCTGCAATGTTGATGAAGATGATTCGCACTCAAAACTCATGATAGATCTACTCGTCTCACTCCGGTCAATCTATCGTAAGCAAACAATAGTAACCACACAATAAGTACTCATCTAATGCACAAGTAAAACTCGAACAAGAGAACGAACCAGAAAGTTCAAATTAAGAACTCCGGTTGCAAAGAAAGAACGAACCGAACAAACGACGGAAAACAAACGACGGAAGAAAACAACTCGGTTCTAGCAAGTTGAAGCTAGGTCAAAATTTTACAGTAGCAAAAACTTGTTTAAGTTGATTAGACGGAACGGCGGTTTCGACATGAAACTCCAGGTGCTTGAATCACCTGATTCCGATAAACGGGCGAGAAGATAAACTAGAACGAAGATCGGATCTGAGATCGCGATCGCGGAATAAATCCGACGAGAAGAAAAAGAAGAACGATTATACGAACGGGCGTTCGTGAACCTAGAAGAATCCGGTGATCACGTTCGTTAGGACGAACGGTCCGGCGAACGGTCTAAAGGCAACTAAATCGGAAAAGAAAACGAATCCGATCTAGGGTTTCAGAGAAGAAAACCGAAACGAAAAACCGATCTAGAAAACGAATTAGAAGAGAAGAAAAGAATCGGAACGATTAGAAGAAAACGATCCGAGGAAAAGAGACGCGGGGCAACCTTGGCGAGGTGCTCCGGCGACGGCGGCATTGGGTGGCGGCGGCGGTGTTGGGCGGCGGCGGCGGTGGCGTGGGTGAGGGGCGGCGGCGGTGTAGGCAAGGCGCGGCGGCGGCGGGTGACGCAGGGCGCGGCGCGGGTGAGAGGCGCGGGGTGAGGCAGCGGCGCTAGGGCGGCGGCGGCGGCGCTAAGGCGGCGGCGAACGGTGGCGACGGCGGCGGCGACGCGGGTGAGGCGGCGCGGGGTGGGGCGCGGCTTGGGGAGGAGAGGGGGTTTGGTTTGATGTGTTTAGAGGGGGGGGTGCTTGGGTATTTATATTGGGGAGGGGAGGGTTTTGCTTGGGGTAGGGGACAAGAAATAGACTTGGATTAGGAAACAAGAGGAAAAGATCTAGAAATAGATACGGAATAAATGAACATAGGACAAGAGTCCTACTAGGACTAGCCAAAAGAAGGAAGCGGCGGCTCATGGCTCCCTGGTGCGCGCGCTAGCTTTGGCCTCTTGGCGGCTTGGGCCTCTTGGCGGCTTGGGCCTTTGGCCCAAGGCACTGCAGGATTTAAAAAAAACGGTTCAGCGCGTAGAAAAAAAAACAAAAAGAGATCTAAATGAACTCCGAAAAACCTAAAGTAAATTTTCCCCGACTCCTAAAAATGAGCCGAACAAAATGAACTTTTCTCCGGACCTAAAATAAAATTTTCAAAAACGCGCATTTTTCCCTATCCGAATAAAATGCAAATAAAACTCCGGCAAATCCAAAACTTGATCTGCTTATTAAATCTTCATTTTTCCTACATTTTTGGGAAAGTCATATTATTCCCTCTCTTATATTTTTGACGTCGGAAAAATAATTGAAGATGAAATAAATAAATCAAATGATCCTCTTTTCCAATCCGAGAAAACTCTCAAATAAGAAAATAACGAAATCTCCAACTCTCTCCGAAGGTCCTTGAGTTGCGTGAAATTTGTAGGATCGACCAAAATGCAATAAGATATGCATGATGGTCTAGTGCATAACATTCCAAATTGAAAATAAATTCAAAAGAACTTTGAATTTAATTCTTTGAAACTCCCAACTCATATTTCATATAATTTGAAGAAGTCATTTTATCTTCTCTCGTGAAAATCATTGAGTCGCATAAAGTTTCAGAATTGGAATATTTCCAAATGAAATTCAATTATTTTTCAAACACCCTTTTCATTTTTAAATGGAAGAAGTCATGTTATCTTCGCTCAAGGGTTTTGTGTTTGAAAAGCATTTGAATTCATGGAGATCAGAAAGCAGAAATGAAAGTTTGGGAAAGTCCTTTTATTCCCTCTCATTTAACTTTCAAAAGTTTCGAATTCACTCACTTACAGACAATCAATCAAACAATCAGTCAAATCTATCTATTTATTATAACATTCCAAAATTTAGAATTTTCGTATGTTACAGGCTCATCAAGGAGTTAATTCATTCTCGAAGTGTTCATTGAGACTCTTTTCTAAGGAGCTCAAGCATTTCTTCATCTCGCATTCCGAAGTGCAATCCTTTCTACCGTATCATTGGAGATGGTATTATGCCATTCTTGATAATTTGATTTCATGTTTCATGATTCACTTGGTGTTAAGAATGAGATAGTTAAACCCATCAATCTCTTCTAGCATGAGCTCTTCTCAATCCATTAATCTCTTCGTTGGAGTTATCTTGGGTTATATTTCACCTAAAGCTTTCCCTAAGGATTGTTGCTATTTATGGTGCTTATAAATGACCCAAGTTCTTCATTTATCCTCCCGGTGGAATAAGTTTCTTGTCTCCTTGTTCATATCAATCCAATCTTGTTTCCATTTATGACAGGTTTTCACCTCAAGATCTTGAGATGTTTTCCATAAGCCCTCAAAAAGCCTGTTCTTTTCGTTGCTGATTTCCCAACAACTCTGTTAAATCCTTCTTTTTAAGGATGCTCTCTCAAATTCATTTGAGGTAGAACATGTTGTTTTCTTCTCTGTTCTTTTCATTGCATTCTTTCATTTGTTCCGGAGGCATTTTGATGCTGCTCTCTTCGACCCATCATCTTGTTTTGTCAAGATCATGTCCAATTCCTTCCATTTACAGGCGGAGTGCTGTCTAAATTATATCATTCTTTTCCCTTCTCTATCTTAATTCAATCGGAGTGTTATGTCTTTCATTCCTCTTCTAACCGGAGTCTTCATCCAAGTGCTTTCATTTTGCCAAGCTCATATTCTTTACCTTCCGTTTCCAACCGGAGTGTTGTCGTAATTGATCCTTATCGTTCCTTGTGCATCTCGTTCTACCGGAGTGTTTGCATGTACTTCTTGTCCATTGCAATCCTTGTCTTTTGCCTTTCAACCTACAAGGTTCTCGTAATGTTCCTTGTTATTTGTTTCTAACGGAGTGTTTTCAACTTTGATCATCTCCGTTGTTTTCTTTTCTCAAAATGGGTTTACCTCTCAAGGTTCTTTGGTTTCACTCGTTTGTCAAAGAAGCAACTTAGTTTTACCTCTTCTGTTTTCCCTCTGGTGCCATCCTAGATCTCGGGATGAGATCCTCTCGTAGTGGTGGAGTGTTGTTAACGCCCCAAGACCGGAGCTTTAGATTCCTTCCATGTTTCCGGGTGTTGTCAGGTGATTCGTTTTGGTTCGTTGCATCTGTGCATTGCATCATGTCATCATGTGCTTTGCATCATCAAGTTTTCAAAACATGCATCCGTCCCGGTCTCCTCGTTCTTTCCGTTGTTCGTTCTGAGCCCGACCACACTTGCACGCGCCCTCGGCATGTCTGAAATACTATTTTATAAGTGGCCGGAAAATGTTCTTGGATTGGGTTGAAAGTTGGCGTGCGGTCTTATTATAGTGTAGATAGACCGCCTGTCAAGTTTCATCGCATTCGGGGTTCGTTTGATAGCCCAACCGTTAAACTATAGCGACAATATAGTCGGTCAAATCGTCGGACGTTTTCGAAATCCGGGACTACCGCCGGGCCTCTTCTTCTCTTGTCTGCTCTCAGACCACCTAGTTCCCCCTCCGCTTCGGACCGCACGATCGCGATCCGAGGGTCCAAAACGGAGCAAGCCCCTCCCCAAACCCTAATCCTTGCCCACCTACTATAAATAGACCTTTTCCCCTTCCAAATCGGGTCTAAACCTAGCCTAGCCCCTCCCCAAACCTCCAGCCGCCGCATCAACCTCAAAGCCCGCGCCGCTAACCAGATCCAACCACCTCCTCCTCATTTTCCGGCGCCCTCCACCTCACACCCACCACTTGGCATGCCCAGATTGGCTCAGCCACCGCCCGCAGCCACCCGTGGCCACTCGCAGGTGGCCACGTGGCCTCTCCTTGCTTTTCCCCTGTCTCCCCGCGCCGCCATGGCCCACTCAGGCTCGCGCAAGGCCCACCCGAGCCCATCCAGGGCCCGAGCGCCACTTTGCCCGATCTGCATCACCGTGTTGTTTTCCTCGCTCGACCCCGATGAGAACAGGAGCGCCGCCGCTGGCCTCTCGTCGCCGCTGCCTTCCCCTTGTGCCCGTGTTCCTTTTCCATGAGACCGGAGCCCTCATACCCAGATGTCTCCGTCGACCTTGCTGTCGGCCGGCGACGTCGTCCGTCGGAGCTCGCCTTCGCCGACCAGTAGCAGCAGCAACCAGCGTGCCCCTTCATCCTCCTCGTCGTCCTTCACTTGGAGCTACCGGAGTCACAAGAGGCCACCAAGTCCCGCCGGGGTTGCCAGGGCCTTCCCCGACCTCGACCCGTCAAGTCCGACGGTGGGAGCAGCCTTCACCACCCAGATCCATCGATGCCTCGCCTCTGCTTCATTTCAGTCAAGGACGAGCACGCCTCGGCCGCTCGCGTTGACCGACTCCAGATCGACCGCACGCACCTGGGCCACCTCCCCTTCGCCGTTGTCTGCGGCCCAGCTCCCACCTCCACCGATCTGGGCTAAGCCCAGCTAGGTGAGCAGCCCAGCCGCCCAGTGCACTATTCAGATTCGGCCTGTATAGGGTTTTTTTAGGTTCTACGATTTTAGCTTTTTCCCAGAGAGTGCCAGTTTTACAGAAAAGTAGTTCATCATCATGCATTTAATATCTCACAAACAGTGCATCGGATTATAACAAACTTTAGATGTAAAATGCTTAGTTTTTCGTCTAGTTTCATAATATGTCATTTCCATCCATGTTTAAAATGTTTAAAATGCTGTTTGGTTAAATTTGCTCCTATGCCATGTTAAAGTGATTTATGTCATAACTAAATAACCGTAGCTCCGAATTAAATAATCTTCATATGTAAATGTGGTAGAATTTTGCCTAGTTTATCATGGTGACATTGCTTTGCATGTTAACCAACTCTAAAATATGGTTTAGCGCAGAACATGACCTAACCTAATATATGCACATGAGTAGTTTCCCGATTTGTTGTTTGTTGTTCCCGACCTCATTTAAACTTGACTAGGTAGGTAGTTTTTCTTTGCTTCACCCTCTTGCCATGTTCAAGAACATTCAATATTGTTGGGTACATAAACAAGATTGAACTAAATAACTTGTCGTGGTGTTTCGTCAGTATGCAACGGAGTTGCATGTTGAGCTCCACTTAATTTGTAGGATTGTTTGTGCACTTTGCCATGCCATGCTTCATTAAACCGGACATGCATCATACTTGATTGTGCATCATGCCATGATTATGTGATGGTTGTTTACCATGATTGTTTGCTTCTTTCCGGTGTTGCTTCTTCTGGTTGGTTCCGATAACGTCGTGTTGTGAGGATTCGTTTGACTACGTCCGTTTGTCTTCTTCATGGACTCGTTCTTCTTCCTTGCGGGATCTCAGGCAAGATGACCATACCCTCGAAATCACTTCTATCTTTGCTTGCTAGTTGCTCGCTCTTTTGCTATGCCTATGCTACGATACCTACCACTTGCTTATAATGCCTCCCATATTGTTAAACCAAGCCTCTAACCCACTTTGTCCTAACAAACCATTGTTTGGCTATGTTACCACTTTGCTCAGCCCCTCTTATAGCGTTGTTAGTTGTAGGTGAAGATTGGAGTTTGTTCCATGTTGGAACATGGATATTTTGTTGGGTTATCACAATATCTCTTATTTAATTAATGCATCTATATACTTGGTAAAGGATGGAAGGCTCGGTCTTATGCCTGGTGTTTTGTTCAACTCTTGCCGCCCTAGTTTCTGTCATATCGGTGTTATGTTCCCGGATTTTGCGTTCCTTACGCGGTTGGGTTATAATGGGCAATGACATCACGGATAACCGTGTTTCTGCTCTTGTCATTGCCATGAGCTATCTTGCCAGTTGATATCTCCTGCCTTAGGGTTTCTTTGAAAAATCCTTGAGTTCTCCATTCTCCATGTTTGATCTTTCTTCGATACACCTTGATATCGGGTATTGACAACTTCCATAGTCTGCCAAGTTCCATAAGGGTAGCAGTCCTAGGTCATACAAATCTGGGGATTCTTCAGAGCCTTCAAATTCTACTTGTCTTCAGAGTCTTCAACAGCTATAGTTTCCATTATCATAATGTATGGTAAAATCCTCTTCATTCCGATTGGTCTTACTTGTCTGATATCCTGTACTTCTTGGAGTGGTCTCATCAGTGGAATCTTCGAGTGGTCAAAAGGGGAAAGGGGTATGGTCTCACTAAAGAGAATTTTTGAATAAGCTCAGAAGAGAAGAGAGGTAAAAGATCTTTTGAAAGGGAAAGTTGTAGAGAAAAAATCTTTGCTATGGGCTTGTCAGTTTCTAGGGTCACGTCCTACAGTCAACATGTGCTCTGATACCATCTTGTAGCGACCCGACCCGAATGGATCAAGTCTCTGTGCTTATGTGTCATCCCTGGATCAGTATGCTGACACACACAGTACTCAAAGGATTTATAATAGAGGTAAATCACATGTATAAGTAACGTAAATACTATTACCTCAATCCAATAGCGGAAGCAACAAGGTTGTGGATTCCCATCAACACCAACAGCAAAGTTGAGTGTAGAAATCGTAACCCTAACGTATCACTTACTCGTCGTAAGACATCCTACAACATGAGACGTTGCAGCCCGAAACGGGTCAGTACATTGAATGTATTGGAAAATTCCCACCATAGAGAGAATAATGAACAATGGCTATCACTACATGCATATTTGGCTGGTGGAAAAGCTCTATGGTTATAAGGTGTTTGCGAAAAGCCAATTTTTCCCTACTGCAAAGGAATAAATTTATTTAACTATCATGGTGGTTGTGAAACATTGAGAATGGTTGACAGCATTCTCAATCCCAATTAAAAGTACTCATTAAAAACCCAACAATATTAATTAGAAGTAACATGTTGAGATTCACAAAGATATTCAAGTACTAGATACTCAAGTTGTCCATAACCGGGGACACGACTAATCATGATTAGTTTGTACACTCTGCAGAGGTTTGCGCACTTTTCCCCACAAGACTCGATCGCCTCCGTTTGGTTTCTCGCACTTCATGGTGTTTAAGAAACGGATGACCGAGACATAGTCTTTCAGAAGCGCTAGCACCTTACGATGGGTGGACCGGTACACCTACATCCCCTACATCTGCTAGTCCACCACTATAAGAGTTTGCACGACTTAGTCAACTATGTCAGAGCCCATAATGGCTTGTGGCTGCACACGTAAGTTACTAGTATGAATTATCTTATGATCCCTTTGAGCCTGGGTGGCGGTCCAAAATAAAACAGGCAAGTCCTGATAGACATCAGGTGCCTCAATCCACCCAGATGTGTGTTTAAGTTGCCACCTTAGATAAACCATTAAAATTATCAACTCACATCTGTCATGGATATTCACTCACCCAATCCACGTCTACTAGCATAGCATGGCATAATAAGCAAACGTAGAAGTAACTCCCAAAGGTTTCATAAGTAATACAGGTAATAGGTACTACCTCATCTACTTCCCATCCCACAATTTAATTAGATCCTAATCATGCAATGTGTGAGGATTGATCTAATGCAATAAAACTGGGTTGTAGAAAAGGTATGATCAAAGTGTGAACTTGCCTGCAATGTTGATGAAGATGATTCGCACTCAAAACTCATGATAGATCTACTCGTCTCACTCCGGTCAATCTATCGTAAGCAAACAATAGTAACCACACAATAATTATTCATCTAATGCACAAGTAAAACTCGAACGAGAGAACGAACTAGGAAGTTCAAATTAAGAACTCCGGTTGCAAAGAAAGAACGAACCGAACAAACGACGGAAAACAAACGGCGGAAGAAAACAACTCGGTTCTAGCAAGTTGAAGCTAGGTCAAAATTTTACAGTAGCAAAAACTTGTTTAAGTTGATTAGACGGAACGGCGGTTTCGACATGAAACTCCAGGCGCTTGAATCACCTGATTCCGATAAACGGGCGAGAAGATAAACTAGAACGAAGATCGGATCTGAGATCGCGATCGCGGAATAAATCCGACGAGAAGAAAAAGAAGAACGGTTATACGAACAGGCGTTCGTGAACCTAGAAGAATCCGGTGATCACGTTCGTTAGGACGAACGGTCCGGCGAACGGTCTAAAGGCAACTAAATCGGAAAAGAAAATGAATCCGATCTAGGGTTTCAGAGAAGAAAACCGAAATGAAAAACCGATCTAGAAAACGAATTAGAAGAGAAGAAAAGAATCGGAATGATTAGAAGAAAACGATCCGAGGAAAAGAGACGCGGGGCAACCTTGGCGAGGTGCTCCGCCGACGGCGGCGTTGGGCGGCGGTGGCGGTGTTGGGCGGCGGCGGTGGCGGTGTAGGCAAGGCGCGGCGGCGGCGGGTGACGCAGGGCGCGGCGCGGGTGAGAGGAGCGGGGTGAGGCGGCGGCGCTAGGGCGGCGGCGGCGGCGCTAAGGCGGCGGCGAACGGTGGCGACGGCGGCGGCGATGCGGGTGAGGCGTTGCGGGGTGGGGCGCGGCTTGGGGAGGAGAGGGGGTTTGGTTTGATGTGTTTAGAGGGGGGGGTGCTTGGGTATTTATATTGGGGAGGGGAGGGTTTTGCTTGGGGTAGGGGACAAGAAATAGACTAGGATTAGGAAACAAGAGGAAAAGATCTAGAAATAGATACGGAATAAATGAACATAGGACAAGAGTCCTACTAGGACTAGCCAAAAGAAGGAAGCGGCGGCTCCTGGCTCCCTGGTGCGCGCGCTAGCTTTGGCCTCTTGGCGGCTTGGGCCTTTGGCCCAAGGCGCTGCAGGATTTTAAAAAAAACGGTTCAGCGCGTAGAAAAAAAAACAAACAGAGATCTAAATGAACTCCTAAAAATGAGCCGAACAAAATGAACTTTTCTCCGGACCTAAAATAAAATTTTCAAAAACGCGCATTTTTCCCTATCCGAATAAAATGCAAATAAAACTCCGGCAAATCCAAAACTTGATCTGCTTATTAAATCTTCATTTTTCCTACATTTTTGGGAAAGTCATATTATTCCCTCTCTTATATTTTTGACGTCGGAAAAATAATTGAAGATGAAATAAATAAATCAAATGATCCTCTTTTCCAATCCGAGAAAACTCTCAAATAAGAAAATAACGAAATCTCCAACTCTCTCCGAAGGTCCTTGAGTTGCGTGAAATTTGTAGGATCGACCAAAATGCAATAAGATATGCATGATGGTCTAGTGCATAACATTCCAAATTGAAAATAAATTCAAAAGAACTTTGAATTTAATTCTTTGAAACTCCCAACTCATATTTCATATAATTTGAAGAAGTCATTTTATCTTCTCTCGTGAAAATCATTGAGTCGCATAAAGTTTCAGAATTGGAATATTTCCAAATGAAATTCAATTATTTTTCAAACACCCTTTTCATTTTTAAATGGAAGAAGTCATGTTATCTTCGCTCAAGGGTTTTGTGTTTGAAAAGCATTTGAATTCATGGAGATCAGAAAGCAAAAATGAAAGTTTGGGAAAGTCCTTTTATTCCCTCTCATTTAACTTTCAAAAGTTTCGAATTCACTCACTTACAGACAATCAATCAAACAATCAGTCAAATCTATCTATTTATTATAACATTCCAAAATTTAGAATTTTGGTATGTTACAGGCTCATCAAGGAGTTAATTCATTCTTGAAGTGTTCATTGAGACTCTTTTCTAAGGAGCTCAAGCATTTCTTCATCTCGCATTCCGAAGTGCAATCCTTTCTACCGTATCATTGGAGATGGTATTATGCCATTCTTGATAATTTGATTTCATGTTTCATGATTCACTTGGTGTTAAGAGTGAGATAGTTAAACCCATCAATCTCTTCTAGCATGAGCTCTTCTCAATCCATTAATCTCTTCGTTGGAGTTATCTTGGGTTATATTTCACCTAAAGCTTTCCCTAAGGATTGTTGCTATTTATGGTGCTTATAAATGACCCAAGTTCTTCATTTATCCTCCCGGTGGAATAAGTTTCTTGTCTCCTTGTTCATATCAATCCAATCTTGTTTCCATTTATGGCAGGTTTTCACCTCAAGATCTTGAGATGTTTTCCATAAGCCCTCAAAAAGCCTGTTCTTTTCGTTGCTGATTTCCCAAGAACTCTGTTAAATCCTTCTTTTTAAGGATGCTCTCTCAAATTCATTTGAGGTAGAACATGTTGTTTTCTTCTCTGTTCTTTTCATTGCATTCTTTCATTTGTTCCGGAGGCATTGTGATGCTGCTCTCTTCGACCCATCATCTTGTTTTGTCAAGATCATGTCCAATTCCTTCCATTTACAGGCGGAGTGCTGTCTAAATTATATCATTATTTTCCCTTCTCTATCTTAATTCAATCGGAGTGTTATGTCTTTCATTCCTCTTCTAACCGGAGTCTTCATCCAAGTGCTTTCATTTTGCCAAGCTCATATTCTTTACCTTCCGTTTCCAACCGGAGTGTTATCGTAATTGATCCTTATCGTTCCTTGTGCATCTCGTTCTACCGGAGTGTTTGCATGTACTTCTTGTCCATTGCAATCCTTGTCTTTTGCCTTTCAACCTACAAGGTTCTCGTAATGTTCCTTGTTATTTGTTTCTAACGGAGTGTTTTCAACTTTGATCATCTCCGTTGTTTTCTTTTCTCAAAATGGGTTTACCTCTCAAGGTTCTTTGGTTTCACTCATTTGTCAAAGAAGCAACTTAGTTTTACCTCTTCTGTTTTCCCTCTGGTGCCATCCTAGATCTCGGGATGAGATCCTCTCGTAGTGGTGGAGTGTTGTTAACGCCCCAAGACCGGAGCTTTAGATTCCTTCCATGTTTCCGGGTGTTGTCAGGTGATTCGTTTTGGTTCGTTGCATCTGTGCATTGCATCATGTCATCATGTGCTTTGCATCATCAAGTTTTCAAAACATGCATCCGTCCCGGTCTCCTCGTTCTTTCCGTTGTTCGTTCTGAGCCCGACCACACTTGCACGCGCCCTCGGCATGTCTGGAATACTATTTTATAAGTGGCCGGAAAATGTTCTTGGATTGGGTTAAAAGTTGGCGTGCGGTCTTATTATAGTGTAGATAGACCGCCTGTCAAGTTTCATCGCATTCGGGGTTCGTTTGATAGCCCAACCGTTAAACTATAGCGACAATATAGTCGGTCAAATCGTCGGACGTTTTCAAAATCCGGGACTACCGCCGGGCCTCTTCTTCTCTTGTCTGCTCTCAGACCACCTAGTTCCCCCTCCGCTTCGGACCGCACGATCGCGATCCGAGGGTCCAAAACGGAGCAAGCCCCTCCCCAAACCCTAATCCTTGCCCACCTACTATAAATAGACCTTTTCCCCTTCCAAATCGGGTCTAAACCTAGCCTAGCCCCTCCCCAAACCTCCAGCCGCCGCATCAACCTCAAAGCCCGCGCCGCTAACCAGATCCAACCACCTCCTCCTCATTTTCCGGCGCCCTCCACCTCACACCCACCACTTGGCGTGCCCAGATTGGCTCAGCCACCGCCCGCAGCCGCCCGTGGCCACTCGCAGGTGGCCACGTGGCCTCTCCTCGCTTTTCCCCTGTCTCCCCGCGCCGCCATGGCCCACTCAGGCTCGCGCAAGGCCCACCCGAGCCCATCCAGGGCCCGAGTGCCACTTTGCCCGATCTGCATCACCGTGTTGTTTTCCTCGCTCGACCCCGATGAGAACAGGAGCGCCGCCGCTGGCCTCTCGTCGCCGCTGCCTTCCCCTTGTGCCCGTGTTCCTTTTCCACGAGACCGGAGCCCTCATACCCAGATGTCTCCGTCGACCCTGCTGTCGGCCGGCGACGTCGTCCGCTGGAGCTCGCCTTCGCCAACCAGTAGCAGCAGCAAACAGCGTGCCCCTTCATCCTCCTCGTCGTCCTTCACTTGGAGCTACCGGAGTCACAAGAGGCCACCAAGTCCCGCCGGGGTTGCCAGGGCCTTCCCCGACCTCGACCCGTCAAGTCTGACGGTGGGAGCAGCCTTCACCACCCAGATCCATCGATGCCTCGCCTCTGCTTCATTTTAGTCAAGGACGAGCGCGTGTCAGGACCCCGACTCGATGCCACATAGGTCTAGCATGTAACACCTCATATCACTTTGCGGCCTCACGCACGGTATTCCCACGGGTGTCATCTTACCTTTGCCCGGGACCGTTTGCGCCTTTTGGCACACGTATATGATAGTGTCGCCAGCACCCATATGATAAGGAGCCCGGGCTGACATGACTAGTCGTAAATCCAAAGTGGCACAGACTTACAGGGACAGGCATCCATGACCCAGCAACGAACGTGTCCGTCATCAGCAAGTGGGTCCGGGCTGTAGCACTGGGCTAGCAGGACTCCGGTAAACCGGGCTGTAGCGGGCTAACAGGACTCCGGTACTCAATGCGTGACATTTCCCCGAAGGGACAGACACAGGAACGAAGAAGGACACATGCCGGCCAGCCTAAGTGTTCCGGAGCAGTAGCAAGCTACCATGGCTCGGTGAAGACACTAGGAGACATTTCTCGGTAAGAGAGGCTACTAAAGATAAACAACTAGATAGTCAGATCCCACACATACCAAGCATTTCAATAACATACACACAATATGCTCGATATGTGCAAATACAACATGGCATCACAACATGACTCTACGACTCAAGTAATTTATTCAATAGGCTCCGAGGAGCGAGATATTACAAACATTGGTCTCATGACCCAACAATCAGAGCATACAAGTCAAAGCACATGCGGAAGCTTAACATGTCTGAGTACAGACATCTAGAAATGAAAAAGGCTGAGAAGCCTGAATATCTACCAGATCCTGCCGAGGGCACAAGATCGTAGCTGAGGTAACAAGCTAAACGTCGAAGACCATACGGAACTACTAGCAAGACTGAGGTCTCTCTGCAAAAACATAAAATAGGCAAACGTGAGTACAAATGTACCCAGCAAGACTTACATCAGAACTAACTACATATGCATCATTTTCAACAAGGGGATGGTGGGGTTTAACTGCAGCAAGCCAGCTTGACTCGGTGGCTATCCTGAACTACGACTGCAAGTAACTCTTTTGAGGTGGCGCACACGAGTCCACATATTCACCATATCAATACACCACTATGGATCCGCTCCCGTCTCCCTACGAGAACGCCATCCATAGCACTCACGCTTATCTTGTGTATTCTAGAGTATCCACTTTCACTTGTCTATGAACTGATATAAGCAACCCAGAAGTCCTTTTCCGCGGACACGGCTATTCAAATAGATGATGTTAACCCTGCAGGGGTGTGCTTCTTCACACACGCTCTCACCACTTACCGCCGTTTACACGACATGTACTCGGCAACCTTCAAGCGGAAGCCCAACGTGGGTGTCGGCCACGGCCTGCCTAAACACTCAAGTCTCTAGTCCAGGTTTATCGCCTATTCGGGTTCCATCCATGAGGAGATCCGGCCGGAGTTTTGCTCACAGCCCCAAACGATGTGAACAGGGTTCCGTGACACCAAACGGGCGCCCGGTTTACCCGGCCACGTGCCTACCGCATCACAGCCCACCCCTACAGTCAGCGCTGCACACGGCCTCCGGCATACTACAAACACCAGAAACTACTTGCAACTCCTGGACAGAGGACAAGGGTGATTAAGAAGCTGAGAGGGTCCATTGGTTTCGGGCCCAATGCATGGTAGTAACTGAATCATGGATCACAAACACAGAACTCAGTTCCTGAGGACGGCTGCAATGAGACAACCCACCATGTACTCCTACATGGCCTCTCACCGCTACCTTTACCAAATCGTGTTCACACACTTAGCTCACACACAGTAGGACATGTTCACACACCTCTGATTCATCCCCGATGAATCAGACCTGACTCAACTCTAAGCAGTAGCAGGCATGACAAACAAGCATGGATGAGTAGGCACAACAGGGCTCAAACAACTCCTACTCATGCTAGTGGGTTTCATCTATTTACTGTGGCAATGACAGGTCATGCAAAGGATAAAGGGGTTCAACTACCGCAGCAAATAACAGTTGAATCGATGTTGTCCTACTGCAGTAAGAGAGCAGGAGCGAGAGAGTGGGATTTTATCGGAATGAACAAGGGGGTTTTGCTTGCCTGGCACTTCTGAAGATAACATTGAGTCTTCATCAGTGTCAACGATCACATCGTCGGTACAACGTCTACCGAGGGAGAACAACACCGGCAAACACAGAAGAAACACGATCAATGCAATGCACAATATGATGCATGATCATGACATGGCAAAATGAATGTGTTTTGAGCTAATGCAACTAGCAATAGATTAAATGAAGTTGGTTTGAATACAAGATTCAAATTCAAACTCCATATGTGATTATTCAAATGCCATTTAATTGATTTGTGCTAAACAGCAGCTATAAGTTGTTCTAACATGCATGAAAGTGGTACAGATGGATTCCTTGAATTTGTCTGATAATTTTTCATATATAAATTATTTAATTTGGAGTTACGGTTAATTTTCTATGATTTATTGAAGTTTAGGGCATTTTCTGAAATTCCTGAATAATAATAAATCCAGAAATGAATTATGGCGTCAGCACCACGTCACTGTGACGTCAGCAGAGTCAACTGGGCTGGCTCGGGTCAAACCTGACGTGTGGGGGCCACACGTCAGTGACACAGGACCTAATCCCGGTCAAACCCAGCGCTGACTGGGGTTTGACCAGGGGTGGGGCCCACAGTCAGTGGCCTAGGGGGTTGGTTAGTGCGTCATTAGTGGCTAATGACAGTGCCACGTCACTGGCCACCGGAGTTCGGCCGACGGCGACCCGAAACGCGGCGGATGTTCACCGGGGTTGCGCTACGGGCGGCGGCTGGACGCGCGAAGGCCACCAGAAGGTAGCCCGTACACGGCCGCACCTAGCTGGCTGCACGAGGGGCCGCGGGGTGGCCGGAGACGACGGTGGCGAGCACTTTCGCGGTGGCCGGAGTTCGGGCGCGTACGGTGGCGAAGCTACGGCGCACTAGAGGAGTAAACGAGGAGGGCTACGTGCTCCTGGGGGTTCACCGAGCACGGTGACGTGCTCAGGCGCGGGCTGCGGTGGCCCTGGCCACGGCGGCGCCATGGCCGGCGGCGATGGGGTTTCGGTCTTGGTGGATATCCTAGCTACGGCGCGCAAACGACGAAACAGAGAGGGGGAAACAGACGGAGAGCTCACGTAGACCCTGTAGAGGTGGACGGCGAGCTTGAGGGAGGCCGGACGGGGACGAATTTGACGGCGGCGATCCGCGGTGGCCGAGGAGGGGAACGGCGAAGCTGGCCCCATCCAGGGCTTCCGGCGCCTTCCGTCTTGGTGAGGAGGAAGAGGGAGGACCGGCGGAGCTTTGGGAGGCGTCGGGGAGGCGAGGCGGTGGTTGTGGCCGCGGCGAACGGCGTCGGTGGCGACGGGTCCGTTCGGGCGAGTGAGGGAGAGAGGAAGCAGAGGAGGGGGGGGAGAGTTCGGGAGAGTGAGGGAGTTCCAGGGGGGTGGCGTGGCACGCATGGAGGCGTCCGGGGTGTCGAGGTGGAGCGGCAAGCAGGAGGTGGCCGGGGCGTGCGTCGGCCACGCGCCTGTGCCTACTGGCGCGAGGAGGAAGGCGACAGGGGGGGGGGGAAGTGGAGATGGGCTGGGTCGTGCTGCTGGGCCAGGTGGGCTACCAGGTGAGCGCCAGGTAGTCCTTCTCTCTCTTTCTATTTCTGTTTTTATTTATCTATTTTGTTCTGTGTTGTTTTAGTTTAGTAAAATACTAAACCATTTTATAAAATCCTGAAAATAGTTATGTGGCTAGAGTTAAAATATACCAAACCACATAAAATGTTCTAGTAATTATTGGACATATATTATTTATATATATAATATATATCCAATGCAAATAGCTATTTATTTAATTCAAAGGCCCAAAATAATTAACTCTGAGATACCAAAAATATTGTTTTGAGTTTTACCTCTTTGCAATATTTTCATAGACTAAGAGGAACATTTTCTTGAACTTCTTTGAGGAGATTTTAATGTTGATCATTTTTAGAAGGTTTCTGAGGCTTTGAAAATTCCTCAATTCAAATTTCATTTGAATTAAAACATGATGCTCACATGAGGTCTAGCCTAGTGCATAACAGGACCAGGGATGTGACAGCGCGCCTCGGCCGCTCACGTTGACCGACTCCAGATCGACCGCACGCACCTGGGCCACCTCCCCTTCGCCGTTGTCTGCGGCCCAGCTCCCACCTCCACCGATCTGGGCTAAGCCCAGCTAGGTGAGCAGCCCAGCCGCCCAGTGCACTATTCAGATTCGGCCTGTATAGGGTTTTTTTAGGTTCTACGATTTTAGCTTTTTCCCAGAGAGTGCCAGTTTTACAGAAAAGTACTTCATCATCATGCATTTAATATCTCACAAACGGTGCATCGGATTATAACAAACTTTAGATGTAAAATGGTTAGTTTTTCGTCTAGTTTCATAATATGTCATTTCCATCCATGTTTAAAATGCTGTTTGGTTAAATTTGCTCCTATGCCATGTTAAAGTGATTTATGTCATAACTAAATAACCGTAGCTCCGAATTAAATAATCTTCATATGTAAATGTGGTATAATTTTGCCTAGTTTATCATGGTGACATTGCTTTGCATGTTAACCAACTCTAAAATATGGTTTAGCGCAGAACATGACCTAACCTAATATATGCACATGAGTAGTTTCCTGATTTGTTGTTTGTTGTTCCCGACCTCATTTAAACTTGACTAGATAGGTAGTTTTTCTTTGCTTCACCCTCTTGCCATGTTCAAGAACATTCAATATTGTTGGGTACATAAACAAGATCAAACTAAATAACTTGTCGTGGTGTTTCGTCAGTATGCAACGGAGTTGCATGTTGAGCTCCACTTAATTTGTAGGATTGTTTGTGCACTTTGCCATGCCATGCTTCATTAAACCGGACATGCATCATACTTGATTGTGCATCATGCGATGATTATGTGATGGTTGTTTACCATGATTGTTTGCTTATTTCCGGTGTTGCTTCTTCTGGTTGGTTCCGATAACGTCGTGTTGTGAGGATTCGTTTGACTACGTCCGTTTGTCTTCTTCATGGACTCGTTCTTCTTCCTTGCGGGATCTCAGGCAAGATGACCATACCCTCGAAATCACTTCTATCTTTGCTTGCTAGTTGCTCGCTCTTTTGCTATGCCTATGCTACGATACCTACCACTTGCTTATCATGCCTCCCATATTGTTAAACCAAGCCTCTAACCCACTTTGTCCTAACAAACCATTGTTTGGCTATGTTACCACTTTGCTCAGCCCCTCGTATAGCGTTGTTAGTTGTAGGTGAAGATTGGAGTTTGTTCCATGTTGGAACATGGATATTTTGTTGGGTTATCACAATATCTCTTATTTAATTAATGCATCTATATACTTGGTAAAGGGTGGAAGGCTCGGTCTTATGCCTGGTGTTTTGTTCAACTCTTGCCGCCCTAGTTTCTGTCATATCGGTGTTATGTTCCCGGATTTTGCGTTCCTTACGCGGTTGGGTTATAATAGGAACCCCTTGACAGTTCGCCTTGAATAAAACTCCTCCAGCCAGGCCCAACATTGGTTTTATCATTTGCCACCTAGCCTTTTCTTTCCCTTGGGTCGGCCGGCTCAAGGGTCATCTTATTTTAACCCCCCCGGGCCAGTGCTTCTCTAAGTGTTGGTCCAAACTGAGCGATGTCCGAGGCTACCAGGGGCAACTCTGGGTTGGATTACCCGACGTCTGGCTCATCCGGTGTGCCCTGAGAACGACATATGTGCAGCTCCTATCGAGATTTGTCGGCACATCTGGGTGGCTTTGCTGGTCTTGTTTTACCATTGTCGAAATGTCTTGTAACCTGGATGCCGAGTCTGATCGGAATATCTTGGGAGAAGGAATATCCTTCGTTGACCATGAGAGCTTGTGTTGGGCTAAGTTGGGACACCCCTGCAGGGATTTGAACTTTTGAAAGTCGTCCCGCGATTATGGGCAGATGGGAATTTGTTAATGTCCGGTTGTAGAAAACTTGAAGTTGATCTTATTTAAAATGCACCAACTGCGTGTGTAACCGTGATGGTCTCTTCTCGGGGGAGTCCGAGAAGTGAACATGGTGTTGGAGTTATGCTTGACGTAGGTTGTTCTAGGATCACTTCTTGATCATAGATTTCTCGACCGTGCTTTGCCTTCTCTTCTCGCTCTCTTTTGCGAATAGGTTAGCCACCAAATATGCTAGTCGATTGCTGCAGCTCCACATCATACCTTTATCTTACCCATAAGCTTAAATAGTCTTGATCGTGAGGGTGTGAGATTGCTGAGTCCCTGTGACTCATAGTTTATTTCCAAAACCAGTTTGCAGGTGCCGATGATACCAAGCAGGTGACTCAACCAAGCTCAAGGATGAGCTCGATGAAGATCTTTTCCTTTGTGTTGTTTCGTTTCCAGTTGATTAGTAGTGGAGCCCAGTTGGGGTCGATCGGGGATCGGGGATCGGGGTCGATCTGGAGCCCAGTCTTCTTTTATTTTGGCTCCATAGTCGGGCCTTGATTTTATTTGGATGATGTAATGCTTTATTCATGTAATTGTGTGAAGTGGCGATTGTAAACCAACTATCTATCTTTTTCCCTTATGTATTACATTGGTTGTGTGAAGATTACCTCACTTGCGACATTGCTTTCAATGTGGTTATGCCTCTAAGTCGTGCTTCGACACGTGGGAGATATAGCCGCATCGAGGGTGTTACACAATTCTACACCTAAGAGGGTGGTGAAAGGTTGTCAACGTAGTGAGGAGTTGAGTTGCCATGATACCATAACGGAGCACCTTATGGAAGGTGACTCGTAGAACTATTCCCTTAAGTGGCAAAAAGAATTACTTTTGATTCAAAGATCATTGAAACTCTTTATACCAGCCTAAGGCAAATCACAATCGATCATCTGAAGGAGTTTGAAGGAATGACATACTTGGACTAGAATGAATGATGTGGACTACCTTGTTGAAGACAACGCAATGGATGACTTTTGCTTATCGTCAGAAATGGATGGGACCCATGGTAGGATGGCACAACGGTGGTGCAAGATGCGAATATAAGGCAAATGCTGGGAATGATTCTAGTAACTGGGAAGAGACCCAACAGTAGGGAGTGAGCCCACTGTTTGGAAAGGTTATAACATACTCGAGGAAACCGAGAGCACAAGGATCCCTAAGGAGAAACTTCTGGAATGAGTCGAACGAAATCCCCATGGAGGAAAATAGTCAAATAGCTCAATCAAGATACTACAATGATAGATCTTCCGGCTAATTGTGTTGGTCAGAACATCAACCTTGTCGGGACCTACATCATAGGTCTTGGAAAAGTTTCAACCATCATATCTGCCGGAGATTCAGATCCGGTTGATAACGGGATAAGACTCATCAAGTCTAGGACGAGAAATGAAGGTCTGCAACACAAATCGACGAAATGACGTTGCAAGATTCTCGGGGAGGGAACTACGATAGCAAGCTCCAAAATATGAGCTGGTTCTGCTACACACCTGTGAACACACTGTCCTAGACAAGCATGACCACATGGTAGTCTTATAACATACACTAACAAGTTCAGATGGGGAACCGTCATCGAGGATATCGAAGTCCTTGTATAAGTCTTGCTCTTAAGAAGGAACTTCTTCTCCTTGAACAAACCAATCAGTGGCTTGGTGTGCTAGGAACACATATGGAGTGGAGGTAATTAATCTACCAAACCATAGAATACTTCGCACATATGCATGACTGATTTGGGCTGATTCCAAGGGAAACAAAACAAACCTTTCTCAAATTCATGGCGGCAACTTACACCAAATGCACGTGAACTGGAGAAGGTCACTTCTTTCATCCAACATATGCTTCATGAACGGGACACGAAGGCATTGCTTACAAGTTTTCAACACTAGGTTGATGTTCAACATGAATCATGGGGGAGACAAAATGCTGCTGAGGGGCTCAACAGCAACTCATCGGAATTTCCATATCACTGGACTTCCACCATCATGTGAACACGGTGATAGCATTGGTCAGACCAAAGAATGTAATGGTGTATGCCGAGGGATCAACCACGAGTAAGACAACATTATGAAAATCGTTGGTTCTGATTTGACTTGACGATAGCCCGTACTCAAGTCAAAGTTTTGACAAGGCAATAGATCCAACAACTGATCACGAGGACCAATCAATGGAGATATCATATTTCTTCAACACAGACACACACAAGCACAAAAGATATCCCTTAACATGAACTAAGTCAGACAAGCTTTTATCTTCCAACTCTCCAAGTTGTTGTTTAGCTTAACCAACTAGCTCGCGGTATCCGACACAGATTCTTAGAGAAAGGGTGGCTTACAAGAAAACCAATTTGATCACGAGCTCAACATAACAGTCAGGAAAACAACCTGGTGATATGGACAAGATATTCAGAAAATCACGAACCACCGATATGTTACTAAACTCGAGAACATTCTTGCTTTTCAGGGCAAGACGATGGGACCAAGAGAGTGATGGATTGAAAAAATCCTATCTCATTGGTCGATGGGTGCACCCGGAGATATGGACTAGGTAGCACGATCAATCTTAGAATGATGATTCAATAACCAACACGCTAAGGATGAAATTGTTGTCCATTAGCTACAAAGCAACGGAGTTGCTAGTAGTATTCATTTCACACATCATAATTCACTCGTCGTCATTCCGGTTCCAACAACCTGGGGACCGAGGAATGAAAAATGATGGCGAGAAGTACCACTGTATCAAGAGTTCATAGGATGGTGTGCAATTGCCATGACAATCTTGATATAAAGATGGTAATACTCCAAAGTAGAATAGAACCAAGAGCTGGATTGGCATTTGATTTGCGGATTACAACTGCTTTGACCCAATCCTGGATATGGATGAGGTACTGGAGTTTGTTTCTCCTAGTCATTATGAAATAGAATGGCTTAACGGACCACAAGAATAATAAGCATCGATAACACAGATTCACAATTACTCCTGACTATCAATTGATAGACGATGGTCGGAATACAAATGAAGAGGGACAACTCAAGAGGACATATATCTTTCTGAGTTGTGGATGCATAGATTAATATGTCGAACCAAGTTCAACAGGTTTCTTCCAGATAACCCATGCAGGAAGCTAGAACTGGCGGAATCACAATTATGAATGCAGAACTCCTCAAGAGTACTCTGATTGTGAGCTTTTGGTTCAAAGAACTTCTTCCTTAATGGTTCATGGTACTTGGAAGAAGGAAATACCACGGACCTCGAGGACTATCGCAAATGTTACTAATATCCTAAAGGAACTAACAAACACTATCAACACTATCTCGGGTTCAAGAACCCAGGAGTAGAATACCTATTAACTAATAACATCACGGGATGCTTTCGAGAAAAATGGCTAGAATCATCACACTGGAACAAAAAACATGGCTAGATTACTAGGTGATCCTCTAAGACACCTATGGTCATAGTAATAGCTGCAACATATATGTCAAGGCAATGGAGTACCTCAACAGAACGGTTAGTGTGGTTGAACTGGCCCAAAGGGACATCGGGAATGGAAAGAAGGGATTTGCAAATGCATCAGACTATTTAGAAACCTGGGATGACTCAGACAGCATAACGGTTGTAATTGCTCAAAAGATTTTAGACATCCTGCAAAATAGTGGCATGACCACTCAGAAGCGCAATATCAAGATTCCGAAATCGACTATGAACACACGAAGTAGTAGAAACTGATCTGGGGATCAAATCCGTCAATCCTATAAGTCTCTAGATTAGTAACACGTCATCCTAATAGATAGATGAGAAGGCCTAATTTCTTAACCCCGTAGAAAAGAAGAGGTACACTCAGATCAGAAGGGCATAAGGTATAAGGAGTAAAAAGAGCCTTACGTTCCCTTGCACAATCAATTCCCCTACATAACTAAAGCATTTCTAGACACAACTTCGATCGGTTTGGCTTGGTAATCCTACAGGCAGTCAGGCTCTGATACCAAAGCTGTTAGGACCCCGATTCCAAGTCATATCGATCTAGCCGGTAACACCTCATATCACTTTGCGGCCTCACGCACGGTATTCCCACGGGTGTCGCCTGACCATGGCCCGGGACCGTTTGCGCCTTTTGGCTCACGTATATGATAGTGTCGCTAGCATCCATATGACAGAGAACCCGGGCCGACATGGCTAGTCGTGAACCCAAAGCGGCACCAACCTATGGGTACAGGCATACATGAATCACATCGAGCATGTCGGTCAGCAGCGAGTTAATCTAGGCTGTAGCACTAGGCTAACAGGA
This sequence comes from Triticum aestivum, assembly GCF_018294505.1. Lineage (NCBI taxonomy): Eukaryota > Viridiplantae > Streptophyta > Magnoliopsida > Poales > Poaceae > Triticum > Triticum aestivum. Next base: position 184,549,551 of record NC_057794.1, read on the forward strand.
CTCCGGTGAACCCGGGCTGTAGCAGGCTAGGCAGGACTCCGGATGTCACCGTGTGACATTTCCCCGAAGGGACAGACATAGGAACGAAGTGAAACACATGCCGGCCAGTCAAGTGTCTTGAGCAGTAGTGCTGGGCTAGCAGGACTCCGGTGAACCCGGGCTGTAGAGGACTACTATGGCTCAAGGGGCACTAGACTACATTCCCCCATAAGAGAGGCTGCCAAGGATAAACAACTAGATTGTCAGATCCCACACATACCAAGCATTTCAACCATACGCACAATATGCTCGATATGTGCAAATACAACATGGCATCTCAACATAACACTACGACTCAAGTATTTATTCATTAGGCTTTGAGGAGCGAGATATTACAAACATGGGTCTCATGACCCAACAATCATAGCATACAAATCAAGCACATGCGGAAGCTTAACATGTCTGAGTACAGACATCTACAAATGAAAAAGGCTAAGAAGCCTGACTATCTACTAGATCCTTCTGAGGGCACAAGATCGTAGCTGAGGTATCAAGCTAAACGTCGAAGTCCAGCGGAACTACTAGCGAGACTGAAGTCTCTCTGCAAAACATAAATTAAGAAAACGTGAGTACAAAAGTACTCAGCAAGACTTACATCAGAACTAGCTGCATATGCATTGGTATCAACAAGGGGGGGTGGTGGAGTTTAACTGCAGCAAGCCAGCTTTGACTTAGTGGCTAACCTGAACTACGACTGCAAGCAACCCTTTTGAGGTGGCGCACATGAGTCCACATATTCACCATATCAATACACCACTATGGATCCGCTCCCGTCTCCCTACGAGAAGGCCATCCATAGCACTCACGCTTATCTTGCGAGTTTTAGAGTATCCACTTCCACTTGCCTATGAACTATGCAAGGGGTCCAAGTTTCCATATCCGAGGAATCCGTCTATTCGAATAGATAATGATAACCATGCAGGGGTGTACTTCTTCACACACGCTCCCACCACTTACCATCGTTTACACGACATGTACTCGGCAACCTTCAAGCGGAAGCCCAACGAGGGTGTCGGCCACGGCCTACCTAAACACTCAAGTCTCTAGTCCAGATTTATTGCCTATCCAGGTTCCATCTGCAAGGAGTCCGGCCGAGGTTTCCACATACGGCCCCGAACGATGTGAACAGGGTTCCCGAGACACCAAACGGGTTCCCAGTACACCGTGCCACGGTGTATCTACCGCATCATTGCCCACCCCTAGGGTCAGCACTACACACGGCCGCCAACACATAACCTACAAGCACCAGGAACTAGTTGCAACTCCTGGACAGAGTACTAGGGTGATTAAGAATCGTGTTCATGGATCACAGACACATAACTAAGTTCCTAAGAACGATTTCAATGAGACAACCCACCATGTACTCCTACATGGCCTCTCACCGCTACCTTTACTAAATCATGTTCACACACTTAGCTCACACACAGTAGGAAATGTTCATGACCATTCCAATTCATTCCCGATGAATCAGCCCCGACACAACTCTATGCAATAGCAGGCATGAAAAACAAGCATGAATGAGTAGGCACATCAGGGCTCAAACAACACCTACTCATGCTAGTGTGTTTCATCTATTTACTGTGGCAATGACAGGTCATGCAGAGGATAAGGGGTTAAACTACCGCAACAAGTAACAGATGAATCGTTTTTTTCCTAATGCAGTAAAAGAGAGCAGGAGCGAGATAGTGGGCTTGTATCGGAATGAACAAGGGGGTTGTGCTCGCCCAGCACTTCTGAAGATATCATTGGGTCTTCATGAGTGTCAACGATCATAGCATCGGTACATAGTCTATCGAGAGGGGACAACCACCGGCAACAGAGAAGTAACACAATCAATGCAATGCACAACATGATGCATGATAATGACATGGAAATATGTTGTTGATTGAGCTAATGTAACTAGCAACACTATTAAATGAAGTTGGTTTGAACCCAAAGTTCAAATTCAAACTCCACATGTGGCTATTTAAATATGATTCATTTGATTTGTCCTAAACAGTGGCCTTAGGTTGTTCTAACATGCATGAAAATGGTACAGATGGATTCCTTGATTTTTTCTGATAATTTTTCATATATAATTTATTTCATTTGGAGTTACGGTTGAAATTCTATATTTTTTAGAAGTTTTGGGCATTTTCTGAAAATAATAAATCATTTAAGATTTATTTAGATTCCAAAAAGGAAATATTGCGTCAGCATTAGTTCATGCTGACATCATCTGGTCAACAGGACCGTCCAGGTCAAATCTGACAGGTGTGGCCCACCTGTCATTGGCTCAGTGCTAACCAGGGTTTAGTTAAATCCTAACTAAAGTAATTAGAAGGGCTGGGGCCCATGGTCAGCGAGTCAGTGGGTTAGCTAAATTTTAATTAGAATCTAAACTAATTAGCAGGGCCTCGAGCCCTCATGTTAATGACCCAGGGGGGTCAAACCCTGGTCCACTCGGTCAAACCTGCCGGCGACTAACCGCCGGCGAGGTCCGAGACGGCGGCGATGCGCGGAATCGCAGCACAAGCCATGGTTCGAGGCGCGGATGGCACCGTCGGAACCCTGAGCCTCATCCGCGTCGGCTGGTGCTAGTGGGGTCGCCGGAGACGACCTAGATCGACGATAGTGTCTGTTTCCACGGTGGCCGGAGTTCGGGCGCAGACGGTGTCGATGCTACAGTGCACAAGAGGAGAAGACGAAGAGTGCTACGTGCTCCTGGGAGTGTGCTGAGCGCGCTGATGGGCTCGGACGTGAGCTACAGTAGCTGTGGCGGCGGCGGCGCCATGGCCGGCGGCGAGGAGCGCTCGGCAAGGTGGTTAGGGCGGTTAGGGGAGGCAATCGAGCATGGGGTTAGGGGGAAAAGGATCGTGGCCTCACAGCGCATCTATTGAAGTATTCGGCGGGCTTGGGGAAGGCCTGCAGACGATGGAGCGATGACGGTGATCGCCGGATCCCACGGAAGAAGACGGCGGCGTTCAAGAAGAAGTAGGGCTTACCGACCCGCGCGACTCGGCGAGGAGGAGTAGGGCGATGGGGCGGTTCTTCTAGACACGGTGTCGGTGGCGGTGGGCATGCTCGACCATGGGGAGGAAAGCAGAGGAGCAAGGGGGGAGAGAACCAGAGAGCGAGAGAGAGGCAGAGAGGTGCGTGGCATCTCCAGGGCGACGTCGGGAAGGCGGCAGCAAGCAGGAGGTGGCGCGCGTGTGCTGGCGCGTGTCGGGCACACGCCCTCCTGCCTATTGGTAGGAAGTTGAAAACAGTGGCGACTGCGGTGGGCTGGGCCAGCTGGAGTTGGGCCAGGTGGGCTGCCAGGTCAGCGCCAGGTAATTTACTCTCTCTCTTATTTTCTATTTTAGTTTCTATTTTCTATTTATTCTGTCTGTTTTCATTTAGTTCTGGGACCAAATCATTTTTGTAGCTTCTGAAAATAATTATGGGGTTAGATATGAAATATCCAGAACCACATAAATAGTTCCAGAATTATTGGATGTATATTTAATATATAACAAATATAATCCAATGCAAATAATTATTAGATTAACTCAAAAGGCCAAAAATAAATATTTGTGTCTCCTAAAAATATTGGTTTGAATTTTACCTTTTGCCAATATTTTTACAGAATAACAGGAACATTTCCTTGGACTCATTTGAAAAGATTTTTTTAACATTGATTATTTCTGAGGGTTTCAACTAACCTCAATTCAAGTTTCAGAATTTAGACATGATGCATGGATGCTCTCTTATGCAAGTATTGCAAACAATTCTAGGGCTGTGACACCCTAGCGTCATCGAACCTTAAGTGTGTAGACCTACAGGTTCGAGAACCATGCAGACATGACCGAGACAACTCTCCGGCCAATAACCAATAGCTGAATCTGGATACCCATGTTGGCTCCCACATGTTCCACGATGATCTCATCGGATGAACCACGATGTAGAGGATTCAAGCAATCCCGCATACAATTCCCTATGTCAATGGGTACGTTACTTGCCCGAGATTCGATCCTTGGTATCCCAATACCTCGTTCAATCTCGTTACCGACAAGTCACTTTACTCGTTGCGTAACACATCATCCCGTGACCAACCCTTAGACAGATTGAGCTCATTACGATTATGTCTTACCGAGTGGGCCCAGAGATACCTGTCCGTCATACGGAGTGACAAATCCCAGTCTCGATTCGTGCCAACTCAACAGACACTTTCAGAGATACCCGTAGTGCACCTTTATAGTCACCCAGTTACGTTGTGACGTTTGGCACACCCAAAGTATTCCTACAGTATTCGGGAGTTGCACAATCTCATGGTCTAAGGAAAAGATACTTGCCTTAGAAAAGCTTTAGCAGACAAAATACACAATCTTGTGCTATGCTTAGGATTGGGTCTTGGCCATCAAATCATTCTCCTAATGATGTGATTCCATTATCAATGACATCCGATGTCCATAGTCAGGAAATTGTAACCATCTATTGATCAACGAGTTAGTCAACTAGAGGCTCACTAGGGACATGTTGTGGTCTATGTATTCACACATGTATTACGATTTCCGGATAACAAAATTATAGCATGAACAATAGACAATTATTATGAACAAGGAAATATAATAATAACAATTGTATTATTGCCTCTAGGTCAAATTTCCAACATATCCATATCATCACAAGAAAAACAAATGCCAATCACCATGGGCTTGTCATCTATACCATAGCTGCAATTTGGGTTTATTTTAATGGCATATGCATAGTCACTATGATGAGATTGCAAATATGACATATGGGATATCTCATGCATATCATATGACAAGTTAAGCGGATCATCAAACATGATGTGACCTAAAGAATTTTCACAAGAAATCCTATGTAACATGGCATCACAACTAATAGACTCCTCATGAAAATCATCAAACTCATCATAAATGGGTAAATCATCGCATGGAGAAATCATAGTAGCATTAAGCATGGTAATAGATGGATCAACATCATGCAAGCAAGCAATGTCAAGAACGTCCACTAGTGGGACAAGAGCATCACCTTCACCTATGTTACCTTTCTCATTCCACTCATGTGGTGTAGGTGAGGTGGGAAAGACCAAATGGTGGTCAACATCATCATCGGGATGGAACCATGAGGGTGGTGCATCATACTCCACCATGGCCATCGTCATGTCCAAAGGAAGGACGGAGCCGTCGAGGATCGGCGCGTCATCATATATGGGACCTAGCACCAAATGAGAAGACACAATAGAGGTAGAGATCAATTTGTTAGTGTTGAAAGTGGCCTCACATGACCTATCAACTATCACACTCTCTCTATGTGGTGGTTCACTCACTCCCTCAAGGTAGGTGCACTCAATGTCACATATGGTGGAGTCACTCATCTCACTCAAGTGGTGGGGATGGTGGCTCTCCTCACATGGGAATTGGGGAAACTCATCATATATGGGGCTAGTGGTGAAGTCACGCACTCTCTCAATATGGTGGCAAAAATCACTCAAGTCATCATATGTCGCCGTGGTCGAAGGGAAAATCCCATGCTCAACCGTCTCGTAGTCGTCGCCGTTGTTGAAGGCCAAAGATGGCAAATTAGTCCCAAAGAATGGAATCTCCTTGTTGATGTCAAAGTCGTAATAGCTCGAGGGAGTAGTGGACTTGAGCTCATGGAGTAGGCGAAGATGCCGTATGTCCGAAGGCAAAGATGCCTTGAAGTCACTTGACGAAGATGTCAAAGGTGTTGAAGAAGCCTCAACCTTGTAGTTGATGTCGCGGTTCTGTAGAGCCCGTGTGCACGGCCATGCAGGAGGCCGTGTGTACGGGGTCCCATGTGCATGGGGGTCGAGGGCCCGTGTGCACGGGGTTGGCAGAGCAGCCAACGTGTGTCATGAGGCTCGCTCTTCATGGTCATGTCGATACCGATGCTTGTGTGTACTTGCCGAAGATGGTAGCTCAGGATTCTTTGCACTTGTGCGTCTTCTCGAAGATGAAGAAGACCACTTTCGGTTCTTGATGAGGCCCTTGAGCTCCTCCATTTGCTTGTCCATCTTGGCATCAATGAAGTTCTTCATAGGATCGAACTCGTCGTCGTGGTTGTAGACCGGAGAAGATGTGCTTTGCCTATCCATCACAATACTTGAGCAAAGGTGAGTAGGAAATGAGATAAACAATACCAAGCTACCTTTTCCCAACGTTGATGATGTATCTCGTATCACTCAATGTGAGATGAAAGAATAGTGGGATTGGTACCAGAATTGTTCACTCACACCTACAAACTAAAGCTTATCGAGTGGCTTGGTTAGGACAAGTGGCACAAATTTCATGCAAATTGTAACAGCCCCAAAACTGGGTTATCAATTTTCGTGCTGTTATTCCTGCCTGGCAATCATTTTCAAAATCTTCCTCCTATGTTTGTTGGATGACTCTGAGATTTCTTGTCATTTCAACCTTTCAAAACCTTGCTCATGTCTTTTTCAGTGGGCAAGACCTCATTTGCATCATCTCAAACCCTCTCAAACCCTAATTCCAATTTTTTGGAATTTGGATATGCCCTTTGTGCTTACAAAGGAACCATCATTTTCCTTGATCTGTTGATCATTCCAATTGTTCCCAGAGACCATTCTACCTTTCTGAACCATGGATATGCAAAAATATTGCAAAGTCCCATGCAATATTTTTGAATTGTGATTTATTCCTTTTCTTGCTTTTCCGAGGAATAAAATCCAAAGGCATAGCTAGCCATCTCCTAAATTCCTGAGAATTGGTGGAGTTGATAATTATGCCTAATCCAAGCTCTAGCAAATATATTGTCCATAATTAAATAAGGAAAATTGCCTTTTCCTATTTAATGCCAATATTGCATTTCTGCCATTTTCCAAAGGAACCACTATTTTTATAGCAGGGAAAATTCCCACATAAATTGTGGACCTTGTCCTTGCTATATAATCACTAGTTCCACCCTCATCTCATGTTGCCCAGTTCAAAATTTTGGCACATGATCCAATGCAAGTTTCTGCCTTCTCTGAAATTTTGCAAAGGAAGAGATTCATTCCTAATTCCAATGGAGCTGCAATTTGGAAGGGTGATTAACCTTGATAAATAAGCCATCTATGCCAAATATGAGCTCAATCCATTCAGCATAGCTCCCTGTGCTATTTTTCAAAGTTTCTGACCAGAATGCAACTTTGTGAAGGAAGTACCTTCATAGAGTTTCCAAATAGGATGAAACTTTTCCATCCACTAAAATATCTCAAATCATTAGCCTCCACCCAAATTCAGTTCATTTCATTGAACTATGTGAGCACAGGAGCAATTCTTGGTTTCTGTCCAACTTTTCAGTTTGTGAAGTAAATGCATTTTATCTTCCTCCATTATGGCTGAAAATATTCCCAGGCATTCTCCTATCTATACGATCCATCTCCACAAGATTTTTTGGCTCGTTTAATCTAGCCATTTGCCCTAAGGTTTTTTCTGAAGTTTTTGGGCAGAAATGATAGCTGTGTTGGAAGTACCATTTTGGCAAGTCCAATTGGTATGAAATTTTTAAAGCGTCATTATATACCCAAATCATCAGGCTTTGCCAAGTTTCAGCTCAACCCATCACTCCTAGTGAGTGCTTCTTCCTGATTCAGCTTCTGGGTCAAATTTGGTAGTTGTACAGCAACTATGGTAAATAGTTGTCCATTTGCCGTCAAAATTTCTAGGACCGTAGTCCTTGTTACCCTAAGCCTACCAGACATCCATTTTACCATTTGACCTCTCTCGTTTTATCTCTAGGATGTTGCCAAGTTTGCAACAACAAACTTGTAGAGCTCGGTTTACTCATCTTAGTTTGTCTCTGCCCGTTTCTTTACCGTAGTAACAGTCAAGTTACAAAGGACTATGCGGTAGACATGAGCTGGCATCAGTAAAAACTCCAGAGCGCGCCTTGTCCGTGGTGACCACGAGGGCAGCCAGCCAAAACGGTGGTCTAGCCACTGTTCTCGTCGGCAGCGCTGATCCGACCAGCTCTAGCCTCGCCATTAATGCCCAACAGTTCCCCCCACATCGTCCTCTTCCCGTTGGACCTCTGGCCCCCTTCGTTTTCTTCTCTAGCAAGCCATGCCAACGACCGAAATAGTGCGCTCCTGTGCATCGTTGCCCTCCTCCCCGATGTCCTCTTCCTCCGTTCGTCCGCGAGCTTTGCTCGATTCCGTGAGCCTCTGGCGCTCGTCCGCACCCTCCTCCTCGCCTTCCCTCCGCTTCTCGTGAGCTTTGGCCATGCCTGCCGACACTACGCTCTCGCCGGTGCGCGGACATGTCGCCTGTCGCGTGCCACCTCCTCCCCTCCCCGTCGAGCCCTCCCGTGGCTATTTAAGCATGCCCCGAGCATCCTCGCGGTCCACAACGCCCTCCCCGAGCCTCTCCCCGAGCTTAGAGACCTTCTCTGACCACCACCTTCCCCATAGCTGCCGCCTCGGGTCTCGCCTGATTTCGGTGACCCTGAGCTCTCCTCGCCGTTCCTCCACCACCACCGCAACCCCTAGAGTCTGGCGCGTCTCCCCGTGACCTCAGCCTCTCCGTTTCGCCATCATAGCCCCATCTTCTCCGGTGGACGAAGCCCCTCTCCGCCGCGTGCACCACTGTTTCTTCTCCCGCGCTCCTCACCAGAAATAGAGACTACCCCGGGGTGCGCCTCCTCCTCCTCCTGAGCCCGGGGGTAGGTCGCCCGTCGCCTACCGTGGCCGGACACGCCGGCGAGCGCCATCGGGGCGGGCATCTCCCGTCGGCCAGGCGTGCATCGAGCGGGAGGAAGAAGAAGCCAGGCCAGGCGGGCCCCTTCCCGTGCGGCCCCACTTGTCGGCGACCGAAGGGCCTGGCCTAGTGCCACGTCGGATAAGTGGCGGCGCCCCCGCCGCGAAGTTGTTTTCCCCGTGCGAAAGCGCATTTCTTGAAAGTGCGCTTTCAATCTCAGAAAGCCTATTTTTTCCTCTCCTTCGGCCGGGAATACCTTTCCCCCTCTAGAAGACGTATTCTCAGAAAAGACACGTTCTTTTTAAACTACCAGGAACCTGTTTGTAGAAGTATTTTCACAGACTAGTCCCTGAGCTTTAAATGTCCGTATCTTTTTACCCATAACTCTAAATGAGGTGATTCCAACACTCAATTTCTCTGTTCGTCGAGCCCTTTTTGATGGTACCATTTACTTGATGTTTCCACATTCTAAAAATGACCATTTTACCCTTGCCCGTAAAAAGCCCCCTCTGAGAGAGAAATGTTTCCGGCAAATCTTTCTGCAATCATTCTACACTTCTTCCCGGAGTATTTGTTGACCCAGGCAAGCCAACCTCTTATCATGAGCCCCGAACTTGCATGTTGACTTTGCTGCACCTTGTGTGTGTGTGTAGTTGCAGTTGTTTCATATTGTTTTCATCTGCAGTTATTAAATTACGCCTTTCATGCATGCTTGTGTTTGCACGATATCATTTTCCATGCTAATTAGAATGTTGTTATTAATAATGCCATGTCACTACTCTACTTTATTTGCATGTCATTGTTATAAAATGTTATGAGGATTGTAATGCACCATTGATATGCTATTACTTGGTATGGTCATGTTCTTGATGCTATAGTTGTGCACTTGAGAAGTTCAATATTTTGTTCATGCATTTGTATGCTGCATGCTCATTGTTGCATTCATGTTCATGATGACGGAGAAGGAATTAAAATGACTTAATAATAACAAATCTCCTCTGTCATTGATGGGATCGAGTCATAGTGCCACCAAATCAAACTTTTTTTCAGTGCAGCCACATTTGCCTTATGGGAAGGACTTAATGCGATCTATGGTCATGCCTCTCGCCGGTGCCTCCAACTAGGGAAGGTTATGGGCATGCTTACCCTGATCAGGTAGGAGGACATAACCTTGTGTGCCCGTTGTTAAAATGTTTGGTACTGGTCCCCGTGAGGGACGTTTTCACCACGACGGTGGTCGTTGTGTCTTTGGTAGACACGGGGCCACCAAGGACTAGCCCAGTTGGGAGTGGGTCAGAGTAGCCGGGAGAAAAGTCATGGCAGTAGGTCGGTTTCGTCAGAATGCCGTTGGTCCACCCGAATGGGATGACGAGGCAATGGGTTCCGTGGTGTGGGTACAGTGTGCTACCTCTACAAAGTGTATATAAAGTCTATCAATAGCAACACAGTTCGTAGTAGGTCCCACTATCAGGTCTTGGTCGAAATGGAGGATAAACCTGAAATAATTGAGTTGGTAAATAAAGATGTGATAACAAGAATATGGTGACTTGGACTATGAGATGGTCGTGAGAAGTCATGACAATGTTTTGATATGATCACGAGACGAGGTCTCAGTGAGTGTTGGAGACCAAGTGTTGGTCATGGTTGTGATCGCCGGAAAGATCACCGTTTGAGACCTAGTGTTGGTCATGGTTGTGATCCCCGGAAAGATCACCGTCCGGTTGCGAGGAAACCCGTTGGTAAGAGAGTCCGAGGGACTCGGTGCACAAGTTTGGTTGCTTTGCATGAGTAATATATCATTATTTGCATTTAAAGAACCATGATAGAACAGAAGATGGTTGCATAAAGTTAACCTGCTACGTCTGCATTGGATATATTCGGTAGTGTATTTTCAGCATAGTTTCATGATGCCATGCCATGCTTTGATTTATATGTTAAATTATGCCATGATTGGATGATATGTTATGTTTTGCTATTACCCTATTAGAAGCATGTTTTGTTATGCCATGATTACTGCCATGTTAGTAGATGCTATGATTGTTCATGCTTAGTTGATCTTTATCATGCCATGTTTAGTAATTGATATGAGGGAGGTTGTTGCATACGCTCGGTTCTCGCGTTGTCTTCTCCTTGTTTGGATGCTATGTATTTGGTTGTCTTGCAAGTACATTCAATGTACTGACCTAGCGTGTCATGCCAGTTTTGTAGGTCATGCATAATTGTTCATTTGTTTCGTCGTGCTAGGTCGTAACCTTGCCAGTCCTGTGAGTTGTGGAGCCCAGCCAGAGTTGTTATGCTGTCAAACCAAGACTTCCACCGCCATTTTAATAGAGTTACGCTGCAATTTAATAGTCGTAGGGCTATGCCACATGATTGTATTCATCAATGATGTAAGATTATGCTCATGTATTTGATGAATATTATTGTACCTGGAATGATGTATTATGGACGTGTCGTGCGTTAGGTGTTATCCTAGGCTGACGTGCGAAGGCCCCCTGCTCCATGCGGATCGGGGTGCCACAAGACATGGTATCTGAGCAGCCAGGCTGGCGTAGGTTATCCTAGTCTTAGATAAGCGCTACCATTAAACCATAATTACCCTAAGGATTTGACTCATCCCTCGCATCCGGCATGGTCACTATTAATCCACAGGTGGCGCAGTCGGGACTAACACGTCCTCACCCCGTTGTCCCTGCCTAGTTATCCGTGGAACGAATAGCAGCCACATCCTTTCTGGTCGGCCGCACTGCTAGCCCTTCGCCATTAAGGGAAAGGGGCCACACCATGCGGGCATGTCCCGCATAGCTGCCTATAAAAACCCCCTTTCCACTAGACATATCGCTCACTCCTCATTCAGCCATGTTCCTGCAGAGAAGCCTAGCTAGTAACACTCCAGTCATCGCTAGCACCCTCAAAACTACCAAGTTTCACAGCCACACCAGCTCCGTCAACCATGCTGGCTTTCCACCCCTTCTTGCTGAGATGCTCACCCAAGCCTTTGGCTATGATGCTAGCCCCGACTACCTGGTGTTCCAGTCAACACCCAACAGACATTGCTGCTACTGCCGGAGATGGTGCTCCTTTTAGAGTAGGTGCCGGTGTCAGAGCATGTGCCGGTGTCGATGCTCGATCCTCCAATAGATCAGCCTGATCTATTGACGCGCTCGGTGCCCAATCCTCAGCTGGATCAGACAGAGCTGCTGCCACTGTCAGTGCTACAGCAACTACCAGTGCTTGATCCGTTGCTGAAGGTGGTACCGATGTGCGAGGCAGCGGCGATCGTGTCTGGTCTGCTATGATCAGCTTTCTAACTTGACTAGGCTCCATGACCATGATCCAGTCTTTTTCTTCATTTCTTTTAAACGCGAGAAGGACTAATTGTGGCGTGTTTGTTAAACCAAACGACAGTTCATCATAGGGATTTAGCTTGTACTCAGACAAGAGACTAATCCAATTTTTTCCAGTAATATAGTTGATGGACAGTGCCTTCCTTACTGACACGACATTAGAAGTGAAACCTGCAAAAATGGCCATCGTAAAGCAAACCAAACGGTTTATTCTGTGATGAATGTCACATGGCAAACCTATATCGTTAAATTGCAGCAAAAGAAAGAAAACATGACATTAAATCAATAAGATTTAGACAGTAAATCAATAAGATTTACTTGATGTGACACGAGTGAACCCTTACCAGGAAATCACTATGTTGAAGTAGTAAACAGAAGATTGATCGTCCTACTACGCGTGGCATGCGGTCCCCACCTACTCCCACAAGCAGGACAGTCCAAAGGTCGTGACAAATCGTATGGACCGAACATCCATGGGATTGGAAATCCTGGTGGGTGCAATAAACCCTGCAATGCATAGAGATATTGGAGTGTAACCATAATTGATAAACCGTCCTCACAAAAAAGATGATCTGGATACTTCAAAATATACAGACTGAATTGAGTGGACAGACATTAACATAGACTGTTCTCAGGACTCACCACACACCAAAAGCGGCAGTACTAAACAATACAGGGTTCACAAACACAAATCAAGTACTGAATCATAGTACTTACTACAAACAAGCAAAGTTGCACTAATTAAACTCTGCAGACTATTTCTTGCCACCGACCTACTGGATGAACCCCGCATAACTGACTAGGCCATGGACTTCGTGAGAGATGTCTACCGTCACCATCACCATCTTGTCAACCTTGAACAACCTAACAGAATTGTCTTTCCACTCATAAACATGACGATGAAGACAGGCCGCATCAGATTTGTCGGGGAGCTTTACAAGAACCACACCCTTTGTAATCGAATGCACAGCCAGGAAATTGTTGTGGTCAAGTATAGCCTCGAGAACACGCCTGACAACAATGCTACAGGAAAACAATAGTTCAGGACACGTGGCGACAAGGACACAACAACTAGATAGTTTAACAGTAGAACTCATCCTTAGGTCTTCCAGTTCACATCACATCACTTTGAGAACTTCATCTCCCCTTCAGACCTGGTTCTAATTCAAACAGAAACCAAATATTTTATTACTACCTCCGTTCAGAAATATAAGATGATTTTCGATATTTTACTCCATATATGACTACATATACGCACAGAAAAGAGTGAACAAAGACACTGGAACATGTCTTCAAAGGCATGAGAGCAGAGGGATTACTTGCAATATCCATAACACAAGTTACTAAGGAAAATATACCCTCCTCAAAGGTAGCATTGATGTTCATGAAGTAGTTGAAAGTAATCTATAAGAAATCAGTGTCAACCTCTCGCATGTTTTGGTCAAAAGAGGAATTTAGAACCGTCATTTGGCACACAAAAATCACATGCAAGATCACCTAGAAAGTTGTACTACTAGTACTAGTACTGCGTGTTAGATGAAAAAACACGATCAAGATCGAGAAAAAGATCATCAAGAAGAGATATTACATACACTTGCTTAATGAGGGATCCCGGAAAGGGGGGCTTGGACAGGGCGATGGCTTTGAGCTTGTCTGCGATAGTCTCGGTGGGGTGCTTGCACTTCTTCATACCATGAGCCTCGATAGTTTTGGCCAGAGCCATAGACATCACTTCGGCCTGTGCTCCAACGTCCATCAAGAAACTATCAAAGAGAAATAAAAGAAAAGAAACCATAATCACAAACCCAAAAGAAGAACAAAGAGGGAGTTATAGGATGAGTCTTGGGGTTGCAAGAACAAGACTTGGCCAGAATCAACACCATTGATGCGCTCACCTTTCCTTCTTTGGGAGAGAAGAACAATGGCAGAAGCAGGTCGGGGTTTCTTGAAGAAATGAGTAACAACATGAGGGAGAAGCGAGTGGGGGTTTTCTTCAAGAGAGGAAGCTGAGAGAGAAGAGTGAGATGATGGTTGCTTCGTCCGTCCAACTTACTGTTGGAAAGGAGGGGGTTTTGTGATTTGACGGCTCATTGGGCATTACTGCGACGCTTCGATAGGGGTAGTCTACCATGTAGTTGGGCACTCTATGATGGAGTAATTTAGTACATGGCTGGTGGACCCCGATGCTGGATGTCCCACACATCGGTGAAAGTGAGTAGCAAGGTTCCCGGCGCCCATCAGGGAGGATCCACATGGTAGAGCGTGTCCATTGTTTTTTTGAAGAAAAAAATGATTACAGCAAGCGTTTCCACTCTTACGATGGAGGAGTGCGAAACAGAATAGCCACTTGAACATACAAAGAGCTCCTCCTACTAGGCATGTGTAGTGGTTCATACGTCAGTACTACACAATCTTGTTGCTAGTGTAGTAAGATATGACGATAACAAATGATGTTGTGCGCATGTCAACTATATGAAACATAATGTAACATAGTATGTCCGGTCGAGAATGAAAAGTGAGATCAATGTTAACAGAACTAGGTCCACAGCTTATGGAGAGTACGATGCTACAGTACTCCATGAAACATGAACCATATCAAGCACGAATCAGTGTTAGCCAGGGTGTATGAAGGGTGCACAGGATGGGAGCAAAAGTTCCCTTCTCGACCCAACTTTGGGTGTTTGGCAGAGTGCATGAAGGGTGGATGAGTCCACACTAGTAGGTTAACACAAATACACGAAGAAGGAACAACTATATTGAGATGAGAATGCAACCAAACACACCCACACACTTTGTGCTACAGTGACTGATTTGCACCCTCTGAGGTTGATCAAACGGTCACGTTGCACTGAGGACGCCTAAACACGACCGAAGTGCCTCTGCTTCTCGAGGCGCACAACATTGGTGATGCAGCGTGCAACCGCCCGTAGAGCCCGCTCTCGGTCGACAGGGGCCGGCTCGTCAAAGATAGCGTCGAATGGAAAGAATGGATTCTGGTGACGGAGTCCTGAGAGGATCCGCCCGGCAACGGTGACGACAACCCACAACCCCTACTTGTCTAGCTCCGCCCCCACCATCGCGCGGAGACAGCTCAGCCCCTCAAAGATATAGGTGAAGAAGGAGACCAGGTTAGGAAGCCGCAGCTCGTTGAAGTCGACAGGGTGGTCGAATGGGTTTAGCCCAACGGCCGGCATGGTCGCGCTGGCATGACGGTAGGCATCACACCGCCGCAACACGTGCGTGGCAACTTGGTCCACCAAATGGATGAGGCGATCCAGGACCTCATCACGATCGGGCCGCTCGCGCTCCTGCCGGCTCCCCTAACAGCCTATCGTATCTCCCGCTTTGTGCAGCAACGCCCTCGACGCCTCGAGCATCTTTGTGGTGGCGCCTGCCGCTTTTGTAGCTCCGTGAACTCCCGCACATAACGGACGAGCATGGCACTTCTCTCATCCTTGAGCTCACGGAGCTCCACGTCCTTGGCCCTGAGCTCCGCCTCCTTCGCCTGGAGCTCCTGTGTCAGGCGCCTCACCTCAGACTTTGTGATCTGCTACACCGCCATGGCACCAGGTAGAAGCAATGGGGAGAGGAAGCAAAGGGGCGAAAACGGCTGAAAGGAAATGCAATCGACGGGAAAGCAGAGGGAGCCAGCCGAGTAGCGGGGAATCTTTTGGTTTTCACCATGGGAAAACACCAGTCGACGACTACTCACATCAGGGAGCAGTGGGTTTTACAAGCGGAGTCATCGTGACTAATTGCTGCCGCACCTACTACCGTCAATCAAAAAATTAAAAATCCTGCGGCGCCTGCACCCGTTAATCAAAAA
Organism: Triticum aestivum; assembly: GCF_018294505.1. NCBI lineage: Eukaryota > Viridiplantae > Streptophyta > Magnoliopsida > Poales > Poaceae > Triticum > Triticum aestivum. Next base: position 184,565,471 of record NC_057794.1, read on the forward strand.
ATAAAAATCCTATCACACCCAAACACCAGAGCAACGCCGCAGTGGGTATTTAAATTTACCTGCCAGCAAGGAGATAAAAAAGGGGTTAAAAACAAATGTGGTGGCGGCCTAGCTAATCGGTCGCACTAGCTCAACTAGCTAGCCACCGTGCTTCACTGATGTACTCGGTGGGAAAGGTGGTCTTTCGTGATTTGACGACCCATTCACTTGCTTCGGCGCCACGACCGAGGAGGACCCAGAAAACGCACGGTAGGGCGTCCCATGTATCGGCAAGGAAGAATATATGTGTGCACCACCCTAGAGGACCCTAAAACCGCGTGGTAGGGTGTGCCACGTCTCGGGACGGAGGAAAAATGTGCGTGTAAAAATATATTGTATCAGACATAGTACCTATGGTTCGACCTCGGGACCCAACCAGTCGGTTGAAAACACCCCACTAGCCACATAGCTTCATCATGCTAACGTGGCACGGAGGATAGGTGTGGTTAGCTCCGTCTCGACCAGCCACAACATCTCTTGTTCTAGGCGATTCTTCTATTTTCCAAGCTTTTTTGTTATAGTAACACCATGCCAAGCTAGCGCCGCTCTTCGTGTGTGCCCGTGCATCTAAAGGTTAGACGATGGAGAGGAGAGAGAGATCGCAGACTGTCAGGACCCCGATTCTAAGTCACATCGATCTAGCCGGTAACACCTCATATCACATTGCGGCCTCACGCACAGTATCCCACGGGTGTCGCCTTACCATGGCCCGGGACCGTTTGCGCCTTTTGGCTCACGTATATGATAGTGTCGCTAGCATCCATATGACAGAGAACCTGGGCCGACATGGCTAGTCCTGAACCCAAAGCGGCACAGACCTATGGAGACAGGCATACATGAATCACATCGAACATGTCGGTCATCAGCGAGTGAATCCGGGTTGTAGCACTCGGCTAACAGGACTCCGAGGAACCCGGGCTGTAGCAGGCTAGCAAGGACTCCGGATGTCACCGCGTGACATTTCCCCGAAGGGACAGACATAGGAACGAAGTGAAAAACATGCCGGCCAGTCAAGTGTCCAGAGCAGTAGTGCTGGGCTAGCAGGACTCCGGTGAACCGGGCTGTAGCGGACTACTATCGCTCAGGAAGCACTAGACTACATTTCCCCATATGAGAGGCTGCAAAGGATAAACAACTAGATTGTCGAATCCCGGTCATACCGAGCATTTCAATCATACACACAATATGCCCGATATGAGTGCATACAACATGGCATCACAACAAAACTCTACAAATCAAGCACTTTATTTAAAGGCTCCAGAGAGCCATACATAACATGTTCACACAAGTAGGGGTCACACGACCTGACACTCAAATTATACAATCATACAAGCACATGCGGAAGCAACTAGTCTGAGTACAGACACTAGAAAGAAAGAAGGCTTCTCGAAGCCTGTCTATCTACATAGGGCCCTCCATGGCCAGGATCACCACCTGGGTGGCTAGTCACTCGTCGACATCATGGTCTACGTAGAACCCATCGGAGGGGCCGGTGTTGTCGTCTGAAAACAGTAATTAAGCAAACATGAGTACAAAGGTACTCAGCGAGTCTTACATCAGAACCTACCATACATGCTTATTCTCAAGAAGGTGGTGGAGTTATTGCAGCAAGCCAGCTTTGACTCTTGGCTAAGCTATCCTACGAGACTCCACTAGTAAAATAGTTTTCGCACACGAGTCCACTACTCACCAACACAATACTCCTACCAGAGGGCCATCCTCGGTACTCACACTTATCTTGAGTCTTTTAGTAGTATCCATTAACTTGTCTATGAACTGTATAGGCAACCAAGTAGTCCTTCACCACGGACACGGCTATTCGAATAGTTTTATACCCTGTAGGGGTGTACTTCATCACACATGTTTTCACCACTTAGCATCTGCACACGACATGTGCTCGGCAGACTTCAAGCGAAAACCAACATGGGTGTAGACCACGACCTGACTAACCGCACAAGTCTCTAGTCCAGGTTTATTGCCTATTCAGGTTCCATTCGCAAGGAAATCCGGCCGGGGTGTCCTCAACGGCCCCAAATGATGTGTACAGGGTCCCGAGACGCCAAACGGGTGCCTGGCATACCCGGCCACAGTGTATCTACCGCATCATAGCCCACTCCTAGGGTCAGCGCTACGGACGGCCGCCAACACATAACCTGCAAACACCAGAAACTAGTTGCAACTCCTGGATAGAGGGAGAGAGGGGTCAGTGAGTCGAGCGGGGTCATATTTCTGGGCCAAATGTGTGGTAGTAGCTGAATCTTAAATCACGCATACAGATCTCAGTTCTTATGGACGGCCTCAATGAAACAACCCACCATGTACTCCTACATGGCCTCCCATCGATACCTTTACCAAATCATGTTCAACACATCCCTCACATTACCGACATAATCATTTCATTCTAGCCCATCCCCTAGATGAACCAGACCTGATACAACTCTAAGCATAGCAGGCATAGCAAGGTAGGAAACACATACATGGCTCAACCAACTCCTACACATGCTAGTGGGTTTCATCTAGTTACTGAGGCAATGACAGGTCATGCAGAGGATAAGGGTTCAACTACCGTAGCACACAGCAGTTTGAATCGCGTTGTCTTAATGCAGTAAACAAGAGCAAAAGCGAGAACATGGGTTTGTATCGGAATGATCAATGGGTTGCTTGCCTGATGTAGTGGTAGTAGGGTACTGCCCTTCAGACGGATACTCGGGGTTATCCTCGGAGGCAGAACCTACCACGAAAGACACATCGAACATAATCAACACATGACAATATGCAACAATATGATGCATGCTATGGCATGGCAAAATGAATGTGTCTTGGCCTAATACAAGTTAAAACAAAAAGGAATGAACCCATTTGAATCAAAGATTCAAATGATAGTTCATTTAACTTAGCCTTATTAGTGCATTATCTTATTTTTCTTAAACAGCAAGGTTATCTTGTTTTGTCATGCACGAAACCATTACAGATGGATAGATTGAATTTTTCTGATCATTTTTCATATATAAATTGTTTTATTTGGAGCTATGGTTGATTTTCTATGATTTTTAGAAGTTTCGGCTATTTCTGGAATTTCCTATTAAAGAATAAATCCAGAAAAGGATTTACCGCATCAGCATTGCGTCAGGATGACGTCAGCGAGTCAAAGGCGCTAGGGCCAGTCAAACCTGACTGGTGGGCCCTGTCTGTCAGTGTCTTAGCTGATTAACAAGATTAAGTTAGTACTAATTAAATGTCAGTGGGGCCTGGGCCCACATGTCAGTGACTAAACTAATTAAAATTAGTTAACACTAATCCTAAAATAATTAACAGGCCGGCCCCACCTGTCATAGACTCAGGGGGAAGTCAACCTGGGCCCACACGGGTTCAAACGGGGTCAAACTCGCCGGCGTTTAGCCGCCGGCGAGGCCAGACGCGGCGGAGCAACATGGGTTTTGCACTCCGGCGACCAAAAGGAGGGCAGAGACCATCTACGTGATGTGGGGAGTGAGCCGCGTCGAGTGGTGGCAGTGGGTGGAGCTAGGGTGCCCGGAAACGACGCCGGCGACGTGTTTGGCGGCGGCCGAAGCTCGGGTGAGGTCGAACTAGTCGCTAGGGGGCACGAAGAGGCGCGTGGTTTAGTGCGTTGAGCTCCTCGGGGTGCAGTAGGGCTAGTGGACAGGGTGGCGCGGCCATTGGGTGGCCGGAGCCTCGTCAGCGACGAGCTCCGTGGCGGTGCATGCGGGTGAGCTACGTGTAGTCGCTACGGGGCTCGAGAGAGGGAACGGAGAGGGTGGGAAGGTGGCTGAGCTCACGGGGGTCACGTCGAGGCAGTCGGCGAGGTCGGGGATGAGCTGATGCGGCAGGGACGGCGAAGGGGATCTCCGGTGGCCGGAGTTGGGGAAGACGGGGTCAGGGCGATTCCAGAGTGGGCGAGCGCTCGGGGCTTGGCCTGCTCGATGTAGTCGATGATGGCGGAGCTCGTGGACACGATGGCACAGCGCGAGGACGACGGAGGGCACGGCTATGACAACGGTCCGGCGGCAGGGGTGTCGGCCATGGTGGGGAACGGCGAGGGAGAGGCGTTGCGGACGAGAGCGTGTCCAGGGGCTTCGGTGCACGACGTGGAGGCGTTCGCGGCGTCGAGGCGGTGGCCAGGTGAAGCAGGGAAGCAGGGAGGTGGCATGGCGAGCTCCTGCGCTCGCCGCCGAGCACCTGCTCGCCTCGCTGGCTAGGCGAAGCAACTGCATGGAGCGGCTGCTGGGTCAGGCCAGCTAGGTGGGCCGGCTGGTGGGCTAGGTGGGCTGCGCCAGGTAAGTCTCTGTTCTCTCTCTCTTTTTCTGTTTTTCATTTACTCTATTATTTCTGTAACTTAAGGGCTTTATTAAAAATGCCAGGGCATTTCCAAAAATCATAAAATTAATCATGGCTACTTCTTAGAATATATCCAACAGCAAACATTTTAGTTTATGATTGTTTGAGCATTTAAAATATTTTATAGCATTTAAATGCCCAAATGCAAATACTATAAGAATTAATCCAATGACCTTAATATGTCCTAGAAAAATGTGCACCATTTTTGTCAAAGGTTTTAACCCAAAACAAAAAGGGTGGGATTTTTAGAAGGGCATTTGAGGTTCATTGAAAAAGTTTCTAGTAAACCCTAGTTGTTCCAGGGGGTGCTGGGGGTTCTGTCATCCCCATTTTAGTTTTCTGGGAATTTAAACGTGATGCACATGTTCAACCAATCCTAATGCATGACTAACACAGGGATGTGACAACTCACCCCCACTCAAAAGAATCTCGTCCCAAGATTTAGGATCCTCTGGGAAGAAGGTGGGGTACTCGAGTCGAAGACGATCCTCCCTTTCCCAAGTGGCTTCTTTCTCGGAATGGTGTGACCATTGATCCTTGAGAAACTTGATATTATGGCGTCGAGTGGTACGCTCGGCTTGATCAAGGATACGAATGGGATATTCCCGATATGAGAGGTTATCTTGTAGATCAAGCGTTTCGTGGTCCACTCCATGGATAGGATCCGCGAAGCAACGCCTGAGTTGTAACACGTGGAAGACATCGTGAACTCTGGAAAGATGCGAAGGTAGTTCTAATTGGTAGGCAACTTCTCATCATTTGGCAGGAATGCGAAAGGGTCCGATGTAGCGAGATGCCAATTTGCCTTTGATACCGAAACGATGGGTTCCCTTTAATGGAGTAACCTGAATGTAAGCCTTCTCGCCGACTTCATAAGTCATGAACTTATGTTTACGGTTATATTGGCTCTTTTGATGAGATTGGGCTCTTTTCAATTTCTCACAAATAAAGCGAACCTGTTCTTCTGCTTCCTGAATCATATCCAGGCCAAAGAGTTGTCTTTCCCCGGTTTCTGACCAGTTAAGAGGCGTTCGACATTTTCAACCATAGAGAACTTCGAAAGGAGCTTTGCCCAAGCTAGCTTGATAACTATTGTTATAAGCAAACTCCGCGAATGGAAGGCATTTCTCCCAACCCATTCCGAACAAGATGACAGAAGCTCGGAGCATATCTTCCAGAATTTGATTGACGCACTCTACTTGACCACTTGATTGAGGATGGAAGGCGGTGCTAAAAGAGAGGCGAGTTCCCATAGCATTTTGGAAACTTTCCCAAAATCGAGAGGTGAAGAGACTCCCACGGTCTGAGTTAATTTCCAATGGAACACCATGAAGAGACACTATTCGGGAGATATATAAATCAGCTAGCTGGCTAGCGGTGATACTCTCACGAACAGGTAGAAAGTGGGCTACTTTGGAAAGACGGTCGATCACGACGAAGATGGCATTATTCCCTCTCTTGGTCCTGGGAAACCCAGTAATGGAATCCATACGGATTTTATCCCATTTCCACTCAGGAATAGCCAAAGGTTGAAGGGTGCCAGCAGGCCGTTGATGGTCTGCTTTAACACGACGATAGACGTCGCAGCTAGCAATGTATTGAGCAATTTCTCTCTTCATCCTAGTCCACCAAAACCTCTGGCGTAGGTCTTGATACATCTTGGTACTACTAGGATGAATGGTGAGAGGGGAGTCATGAGCTTGCTTGAGAATCAACTGGCGTAGATGTTGTTTCTTGGGAACCACCAAGCGGTTCTCGAAGAAGACAATACCTCGCTCATCCATGGAAAAACATTTAGCAACTCCGCTAGCAATGTTTTCCTTAATCCGGAATATGCCCTTATCACGCTTCTGGGCAGCTATGATTTGATCCGTAAGGTTAGGGTTCGCCACCAGGGTGGATAGAAATCCTCGAGGAACAGTGTGAAGATTAAGCTTACGAAATTCCTCATGGAGAAGTGGTTGACTTTGTTGTAACATCAGGTTGTTACAATAGGACTTATGACTTAGTGCATCAGCCATGACATTGGCTTTGCCCGGGGTGTAAGTTATTCCAAAGTCGTAATCTGAGATCAACTCGACCCAACGTCTTTGCCTGAGATTCAAATCCGGTTGGGTGAAGATATATTTCAAACTTTGGTGATCGGTGAAGATCTCGCAACGATTACCGAGGAGGTAATGTCGCCATGTTTTGAGTGCATGGACTATAGCTGCAAGCTCTAGATCATGTGTGGGATAATTTTCCTCGTGTGGGTGTAATTGCCGTGAAGCATAGGCAATTACCTGACGATCTTGCATGAGTATGCAACCTAGTCCTTGTCGCGAGGCGTCGCAATAGATAATAAAGTCCTTGGAGAAATCTAGTGGTATCAGTACGGGAGCAGATGTCAGGCGTCTTTTCAGTTCCTGAAAGCTGAACTCGCACTGTGGGGTCCACTCGAACTTTTTATCTTTCTTGAGGAGTTCAGTTAGAGGTTTAGCAACCTTGGAGAAATTCTCGACGAAGCGGCGGCAATAGCTCGCTAAGCCAAGGAAGATCCGAACTTGCTTGACCGTCTCAGGTGGAGTCCAATCAAGGACGGCTTGAACTCACTGGGATTGATAGCAATACCCTTACCAGAGATTACATGGCCTAGATAGGTCACTTCTGGCAACCAAAATTCACACTTGGAGAATTTGGCATAAAGGCGATGCTCTCGAAGTTTCGTCAATACTAGCCTTAGATGTTCGGCATGTTCCTCTTCATTCTTGGAGTAGATGAGTATGTCATCGAGGTATACTACGACGAATTTATCCAAATAGTCCATGAAGACCGAGTTCATTAACCGAGAGAAGGTGGCTGGGGCATTGGTTAGACCGAAGGACATAAAGGTGTACTCGTATTGGCCATAACGAGTAGCGAAGGCCGTTTTGGGAATGTCCCCGTTTCTGATTTTGATTTGATGGTAGCCCAGCCTCAAATCCATCTTGGAAAAGACTGAGGATCCAGCAAGCTGATCGTATAGATCGTTGATCCTGGGAAGCGGATACTTGTTCCTGATGGTGACCAAGTTGATAGGTCGGTAATCTACAACCATTCGATCCGTTCCATCCTTCTTCTTGACGAAGAGGACGGGGCAAGCCCAAGGAGAGGAACTAGGATGGATGAAACCCTTTTTCAAGGACTCATCGAGTTGGTTCTTAAGCTCAGCTAGTTCTAAGGGTGACATCTTATAGGGTCTTCTAGAAATTGGAACGGTTCGTGGAACAAGGTCTATCACAAACTCGACATCCCTGTCAGGTGGAACACCTGGCAATTCTTCTGGAAAGACATCCGAAAAGTCTCGGACTACCGGAACATCCTCAAGGTCTAGAAGGGGGTTGGCATTTAGGGAGTAAAGCTGGTGCTTGGCCACTCGATTTAAGACATTGACTGTCTTGCCCAATGGGTGAGTAAGTTGAACGGTTCTAGTGGCACAATCAATCTTAGCATAATGAGCTGACATCCAGTCCATACCCAAGATGATGTTTATGTCCGAGGACTTGAGAGCTATTAAGGATGCAAGGAAGATGAGTCTATCGACAAGAATTTTGTTCCCATGGCTTACTCTAGAAGTTTGCCATCTAGAGCCAGGGGTTTGAATTTCCATGGTAGTGGGCATGTCACAGAATGTCGTGTTATGCAATCGAGTATAGTTCTCGGATATGAATGAATGGGATGCTCCAGTATCGATAAGAACAGATGCCGGATGGCAATTAACAAGGAGTGTACCAAGGACGACGTTAGGATCCTCATGAGCCTCCTCGGCTGAAACATAGTTGACATGGCCACGTGTAGTGGTGACCGGCTTGGCGTAGATTGTCTTTCCCGCTGCCTTACCACGACCAACGAACTTTCTAGACTGATTGGGGTTTTTGTTCTGAGGACACTCTCGGCTATAATGACCCGGCTCTCCACACTTGAAACATGTCACAACATTGGGTCGTGGAGCAGCATTAGCAGCGGGGCCACCATAGGGATTGGATGGTGCAAACTGCTAGTTGGGATGAGGCGCCTCAAAGGATGGCCTCGGAATGAACCTGGGTGGCAGTGCCGTGCTTGGAATCCACACCCGGCGCTTCTGAGATCCAGAGCCGGATGAAGAGCCAAAATCACGAGAGTGCTTGCGTGAAGCGTCATAATCAGACTGGCCTGTCTCAACCCTGATGGCTTTATTGACCAACTTCTGAAAGGAGGTGCACTCGTGTAGACGAAGATCGTGGCGAAGCTCAGGGCTAAGTCCCTTGCGGAACCTTGCCTGCTTCTTAGCGTCGGTGGATACCTCTTCGGGAGCATATCGTGCCAGATTCCCAAACTCACGACTATATGCATCCACAGTCAGCCTTCCTTGGGTGAAATTGCAGAACTCTTCCCTCTTGTGATCTCTGAGACCTTCCGGTATGTTATGCTCACGGAAAGCCTCACTGAATTCAGCCCAAGTAGTGATTTGGCCGACCGGGCGCATATCTTCAAAAATTTTCCCACCAAAGGCTAGCAGGGCCTTCGAGGTGATAGGCAGCATAAGTAACCTTATCAGTTTCGGCTACGTTGGCAGAACGTAGCTTGTGGGTGATGCTGCGAATCCAGTCATCCGCGTCGAGAGGCTCGACGGAATGGTTAAACTTTGGTGGGTACAACTTGATAAAGTCATTGATTGACACCAAGTCATTTCGCTAATGGCGTGCAGTTTTCTGCTCAATCCGCTCCAGCAAGCGGTTAGTCTCACACTTGTTTCTTTCCGCCTCCAGCATCACTTCGGCCAGAGAAGGTGGGTGAGGCAGATTTTCACCCCTAACTACACTGGCTTCCCCCTACTCCAGGGCAGCAGGGTTGCTACGGGTGTTGACCATCCTAGGAGAAAATAAGACAACGGTTTAGATAAGGATGGCACAAACTTAGCAAGGAAGTGCAGAATGTAATGGATAACACGGAATGCAGAGATGTTCATCCGTATGTCATGGTAATATAGAACTGCCATATATATATACCAACGGTCATACATACCATACATAGTTTAGTACAAGCCCAGGCTATAGTACAACTATGATGAAAGACGTTACATCTCATCGGAGGCATTCCAAGCTCCTATATATTATTTGTCTACACCTCCGGAATTGATTACACACAAAGTCATATTCCACAAGTCACGCAGGACAGTGGAGATACAACTATTACAATACTAGTGATACTACTACTAACTCAGACAGCTCCGTAGTAGTCCTCATAGAACTCACCTCCATAGCCTGGACGTTCAATGTGATCATTAGGGAACAAACGGTCCTGAGGAGCTTGTGGACCAAAGGGGCTAGGATGAGGTCTTGGACCAACAAACGGTGGCCTGCGGGGACCATGGGGTGGGGTGATGCCTCCCACATCACGCCAATCCACCATGTCTGGCAGAGCAGATCTCACAGGATACAGATCCCTTGTATCCATACATCCAGCTTGCACCGCAGGTGCAAACCAAGTCAAAGTGGCCCAATGATCAGCACGGGTGTTGAAAAGCTCCAGTCTCAAGGCCCGATTCTCTCGGTCCTTATCCTCAAGCATCTCGGCAGTGGTATGCGTTAGTGAGTCCTCCTGAGTGGAGTCAGCATAGATAGCCTGGAGATACCCTCGCGCTCCTGGAAGTGAAGCTGGCATATAACAGAAGTTGGTGTTCCGAAGCAGGCCAGTCCGGACTCGCATGATGGTCATCATGGAATAGGCAGCATCCTGCACATCCATCTCAATAGTAACCCCGAGTCCATAGGAACAGTGGAGGGGCTCGGTAAATCCAGGATAAGAAGGAAATATCCTGACGGTGCAGAAATATTGGCTTTGATTAAAGTCTCGGAATTGCTCTTCGACAGTGTATTCGGGATACCAACGGTAACCCGTCTCGATCATTACCCGGACTAACATAGCAGTATGACCGGGCACATCGAGGCACCGGGTTAGGAGAACCACTTGGTTTTGAGCACGAGTGGCCATCTGAAAGCACAACCACAATGCAAAGACATTAGAATTTCTAGGGAAAATTGGACAGCATAACAACTGTAAATGCTCAGAAAAAGATTTGAGACATCCACAACAGTTGCAATATCACTCAACAACATCATATCAAGGTCCTGATTCAACTGGCAACACACTAAAAGTAGTAGAAACTATACTGAGGCTTGTAACAACAATCCTATAAGCTACTACAGATTAGTAACACGTGAACCTGATAGAAGAAGAGAGCCTAGTCCTTAACCCACGTTGAATAAGAGAATGACTCAGATCAGAGGGCATAAGGTAAAGGAGTAAAAGAGCCTTACGTTCCCTCCCACAATTAATTCCCCTACATATAACTAAAGCATTTCTAGACTCGACATCGACCAGTTTGGCTCAACGAACCTATAGGCAGTCCGGCTCTGATACCAACGCTGTCAGGACCCCGATTCCAAGTCATATCGATCTAGCCGGTAACACCTCATATCACATTGCGGCCTCACGCACGGTATCCCACGGGTGTCGCCTTACCATGGCCCGGGACCGTTTGTGCCTTTTGGCTCACGTATATGATAGTGTCGCTAGCATCCATATGACAGAGAACCCGGGCCGACATGGCTAGTCGTGAACCCAAAGCGGCACAGACCTATGGAGACAGGCATACATGAATCACATCAAACATGTCGGTCATCAGCGAGTGAATAAGGGCTGTAGCACTGGGCTAACAGGACTCCGGTGAACCCGGGCTGTAGCAGGCTAGGCAGGACTCCGGATGTCACCGCGTGACATTTCCCCGAAGGGACAGACATAGGAACGAAGTGAAACACATGCCGGCCAGTCAAGTGTCCAAAGCAGTAGTGTTGGGCTAGCAGGACTCCGGTGAACCGGGCTGTAGCGGACTACTATCGCTCAGGAAGCACTAGACTACATTTCCCCATATGAGAGGCTGCCAAGGATAAACAACTAGATTGTCGGATCATACACACAATATGCCCGATATGAGTGCATACAACATGGCATCACAACAAAACTCTACAACTCAAGTACTTTATTTAAAGACTCCAGAGAGCCATACATAACATGTTCATACAGGTAGGGGTCATACGACCCGACACTCAAGTCATACAATCATACAAGCACATGCGGAAGCAACTAGTCTGAGTACTAACACTAGAAAGAAAGAAGGCTTCTCGAAGCCTGTGTATCTACATAGGGCCCTCCATGGCCAGGATCACCACCTAGGTGGCTAGTCACTCATCGACATCAAGGTCTACGTAGAACCCATCGGAGGGGGCGGTATTGTCGTCTGAAAATAGTAATTAAGCAAAAATGAGTACAAAGGTACTCAGCAAGTCTTACATCAGAACCTACCATACATGCTTATTCTCAAGAAGGTGGTGGAGTTATTGCAGCAAGCCAGCTTTGACTCTTGGCTAAGCTATCCTACGAGACTCCACTAGTAAAATAGTTTTCGCACACGAGTCCACTACTCACCAACACAATACTCCACCTAGGATCCTCCCTTGTCATCCTACGAGAGGGCCATCCTCGGTACTCACACTTATCTTGAGTCTTTTAGTAGTATCCATTAACTTGTCTATGAACTGTATAGGCAACCAAGTAGTCCTTCACCGCGGACACGGCTATTCGAATAGTTTTATACCCTGTAGGGGTGTACTTCATCACACATGTTTTCACCACTTAGCGTCTGCACACAACATGTGCTTGGCAGACTTCAAGCAAAAACCGACGTGGGTGTAGACCACGACCTGACTAACCGCACAAGTCTCTATTCCAGGCTTATCATCTATTCAGGTTCCATCCGCAAGGAAATCCGTCCGGGGTGTCCTCAACGGCCCCAAACGATGTGTACAGGGTCCCGAGACGCCAAACAGGTGCCCGGCATACCCGACCACAGTGTATCTACCGCATCATAGCCCACCCCTAGGGTCAGCGCTACGGACGGCCGCCAACACATAACCTGCAAACACCAGAAACTAGTTGCATCTCCTGGATAGAGGGAGAGAGGGGTCAGTGAGTTGAGTGGGGTCATATTTCAGGGCCCAATGTGTGGTAGTAGCTGAATCTTAAATCACGCATACAGATCTCAGTTCTTATGGACGGCCTCAATGAAACAACCCACCATGTACTCCTACATGGCCTCCCATCGATACCTTTACCAAATCATGTTCAACACATCCCTCACATTACCTACATAATCATTTCATTCTAGCCCATCCCCTAGATGAACCAGACCTGACACAACTCTAAGCATAGTAGGCATAGCAAGGTAGGAAACACATACATGGCTCAACCAACTCCTACACATGCTAGTGGGTTTCATCTAGTTACTGTGGCAATGACATGTCATGCAGAAGATAAGGGTTCAACTACCGTAGCACACAGAAGTTTGAATCGCATTGTCTTAATGCAGTAAACAAGAGAAGAAGCGAGAACATGGGTTTGTATCAGAATGATCAATGGGTTGCTTGCCTGATGTAGTGGTAGTAGGGTACTGCCCTTCAGACGGATACTCGGGGTTATCCTCGAAGGCAAAACCTACCACGAAAGACACACCGAACATAATCAACACATGACAATATGCATCAATATGATGCATGCTATGACATGGCAAAATGAATGTGTCCTGGCCTAATGCAAGTTAAAACAGAAAGGAATGAACCCATTTGAATCAAAGATTCAAATGATAGTTCATTTAACTTAGCCTTATTAGTGCATTATCTTATTTTGCTTAAAAATCAAGGTAATCTTGTTTTGTCATGCATGAAACCATTACAGATGGATAGATTGAATTTTTCTGATCATTTTTCATATATAAATTGTTTTATGTGGAGCTATGGTTGATTTTCTATGATTTTTAGAAGTTTTGGCTATTTCTGGAATTTCCTATTAAAGAATAAATCCAGAAAAGGATTTACTGCGTCAACATTGCGTCAGGATGGCGTCAGCGAGTCTAAGGCGCCAGGGCCAGTCAAACCTGACTGTTGGGCCCTGTCTGTCAGTGTCTCAGCTAATTAACAAGATTAAGTTAGTACTAATTAATTGTCAGTGGGGCTTGGGCCCACATGTCAGTGACTAAACTAATTAAAATTAGTTAACACTAATCCTAAAATAATTAACAGGCTCGGGTGAGCAGCGCGGGTTTTGCACTCCGGCGACCAAAAGGACGGCGGAGACCATCTACGTGATGCGGGGAGTGAGCCGCGTCGAGTGGTGGCAGTGGGTGGAGCTGGGGTGGCCGGAAACGACACCGGCGACGAGTTTGGTGGTGGCCGGAGCTCGGGTGAGGTCGAACTAGTTGGTAGGGGGCACAGAGAGGCGCATGGTTTAGTGCGTTGAGCTCCTGGGGGTGCGGTAGGGCTAGTGGACAGGGTGGGCGTGCGAGTGAGCTACGTGCAGTCGCTACGGGGCTGGAGAGAGGGAACTGAGAGGGTGGGGAGGTGGCTGAGCTCACGGGGGTCACGTCGAGGCAGTCGGCGAGGTCGGGGACGAGCTGATGCGGCGGGGACGGCGAAGGGGATCTCCGGTGGCTGGAGTTGGGGAAGACGGGGTCAGGGCGATTCCAGAGCGGGCGAGCGCTCGGGGCTCGGCCTGCTCGATGTAGGACGATGGCATGGCGCGAGGATGACGGAGGGTGTGGCTACGACGACGGTGCTGCGACAGGGGCGTCGGCCATGGTGGGGAACGGTGAGGGAGAGGCGTTGGGGACGAATGAGCGTGTCCAGGGGCTTCAGTGCGCGACGTGGAGGCGTCGCGGTGTCGAGGCGGTGGCCAGGTGAAGCAGGGATGCAGGGAGGTGGCATGGCGAGCTCCTGTGCTCGCCGCCGAGCACCTGCTCGCCTCGCTGGCTAGGCGAAGCAGCTGCGTGGAGCGGCTGCTAGGCCGGGCCAGCTAGGTGGGCCGGCTGGTGGGCTAGGTGGGCTGCGCCAGGTAAGTCTCTGTTCTCTCTCTCCTTTTCTATTTTTCATTTATTCTATTATTTCTGTAACTTCAGGGCTTTATTAAAAATGCCAGGGCATTTCCAAAAATCATAAAATTAAACATGGCTACTGCTTAGAATATATCCAACCGCAAACATTTTAGTTTCTGATTATTTGAGCATTTAAAATATTTTATAGCATTTAAATGCCTAAATGCAAATACTATAAGAGTTAATCCAATGACCTTAAGTTATCCTAGAAAAATGTGCACCATTTTTTGTTAAAGGTTTTAACCCAAAACAAAAAGGGTGAGCTTTTTAGAAGGGCATTTTAGGTTCATTGAAAAAGTTTTTAGTAAACCCTAGTTGTTCCGGGGGTTTGCTGGGGGTTCTGTCATCCCCATTTCAGTTTTCTGGGAATTTCAACATGATGCACATGTTCAACCAATCCTAATGCATGACTAACATAGGGATGTGACACAGACCTGGGACCCACCAGTAATGATGAGGACATCAATACCATTGTTACACCCATAGCCCCTATTGCTATACATACTGGACCAAATACTAGAGCTCATGCACGCCAATTAAATTACCAGCTACTTTCGTTTCTTGGTAACGATTCTAATGTTCATGAGAATATGATGCTGCCTAAATTGGATACATTTGTTTTGCTTACAAATGAAGGGCCTAGCTTGGACAAGAAAGATGAACCTTGGAGCAAGTTCATGCATGGAGATGATGGCGTGCGCAAGGGGAACAAGAACGGAGTTATAAGTGATGATTCGAGGACTTTGAAGCCACGATAATGAATGCATGAAGCCTTGGACGAAATATGCAAGATGCCACTTCATAAATTTCGTCCAGAGGCTATCCTAGGTGTTGCATCACCTTATTTTTTGGCCAGGCCCATGTAATTTCGAAGTACTTGTTTATAGGCTGTTTTTAGAGTCTGTATGTGTGGGAAAACAAGAGTTAGGGTTGGTTTCAGACCCCTCCTCCAAGGGACACGAAATTCCCCCCTATCTCCTCCATATATACAGCTCTTAGGGCATCGTTTAGACTTTGGGTTTTGTTTAGATTAAAGTTCGCCATAACTGCAACTTCGTGTACTTCATTTGTGTTCAACGACCAGACAAAGGTGTCACAGAACCCCACCTTCGTCAATAAAGCTTTCCTCTTATATTCGCAATATCCAGATTGCAATCTTAGTTCCTTGCTTGTTCTTTGTTTGCCTGCAGGAAACAGACCTTCGTGGCCAGGTTGATCGTGCTCCGACGTGGTCAATAACCTCTCAGAGTTGGTTTAGCGATTGCTAAAGTGCGACGTCCTTGCACATTCGTAGTCGGATCATCAAAGTCGGCTTCTACAAAAATGATAGACACCATCTCATCGAAAGACGGGACACCTTTGCCTCTATCAAGTGGTATCAGATTTCCAGGTTGCTCGGTGAGATTTTTACAGTTTTTCGTAGTTTAGATCGAGTCTGTTCTTCTTACTTGCAGTCCACGAAAAAGCCAAAAAATAGGGTTAGTTCATCATATCCGAAGTAATCTGAGCCCTTGCATAGTCTTTTTAGTATTTTGCTTTGTTGAATTTCGGTTGCATCGTCGTGTCTAGTTGCTGGTCTTAGAGTCAAGTCTTTTAGAGTTTCGAGTTCAGGTCATAAATTGTCACGCCGTCACCGCACCATCATCATTGCCCCTGCAAACTACCACCACCTCTTATCCGCCAACGATCCATCTCCATATACCATCACCATCCATATACCACCACCAATTCGTATCCATATACCACCACCACTGCCATATCCTACCACCATATATCCACCACCAATCCGAGTTCCTTTCATATTAGGTTTGTTTTCGAAATCCATCTCATTTCAGATTCGTGTGTCCTTGCCTAAGTAGGTTTTGGAAAAAAAATCACCACGTGCCATCCTATTTTTAAGCCCCCGGGCAGTTTTTAGGCCAAAATTTTCACAAGCAAAAATATTTGTTCCCTATCCTATTTTTAGGATTTTCTAAGTCGTTGGAGCCACGTGCCATCATAGTGATATTTTGTCGCATTGTTTCGTCGTCGCTGCCCTGATTTCCGAAAAAAGTAAAAAAAAATTAGTGCCCATCCTATTAGTTTGATCTGGGAAGAGTTTTGAGACACTCGCCATTATAGTGATTTTTCGCAAAAAAAGAGGAGCGCAAAAAAAAGTGGAGCACCAAAAAAACAGAGAAAAAAAATTCCAGAGTGTGCTTTTCCCTTGTTTACGTGCAGCACTGTGATTTTGTTAGTGTTCTAGGCTCGGGTCTCTAGCACGGTCTAGCCTAGGACCAGCACAGTACCATCATTGAGCCTTTATTCAACTTTGCATCTCTCAATTGATTATTGTTGACCCTTTTTGCAACCATATTATAAGCCTTCCTAGCTCCACATACATCTACGTCGTGCATTTGACTCTTCCAGGTAATCACTCTATCCAAGCTTTGAGAGTTTTGACTACGGCGGTTGCCGATCACCGCCTGCTGCTGGGTAAGAACTGGTAAGAATTTGAGGTTTGCTTGACAGATTTGTGACACCCACCACCACCTCTTGTTAGTAGTCGGTAGGATCATATTCTTGTGTGTTTCTATTGTTGCTAACCATCGCAGGATCACGAGCCGATGAGACTGACTAGGAGAACATGACGAATAAGGAGTTGCATGATAAATTTCAGCAAATGATGAGTGGACAGGTGCAAGATGTGCTAAGCATATTTGAAGAGGTCATGGAGAAGATAGATGACACGGAGAAGATGTTCGAAATAAAGCTTGATAACAAGTTTAATGAATTGCTCACGCGTCTTCCACCACAACCACCGGCTGCACCTAACGCACCTCTACAGCAATAACAACGTCGCCTTCCAAATCAAGTGGGACGAGCACAACGCATTCCCATTGACTCTGGGAAAAATTCTAGTGTTGTTGTT
Source organism: Triticum aestivum (assembly GCF_018294505.1). Lineage (NCBI taxonomy): Eukaryota > Viridiplantae > Streptophyta > Magnoliopsida > Poales > Poaceae > Triticum > Triticum aestivum. Next base: position 184,582,759 of record NC_057794.1, read on the forward strand.
GTTGCTTCGGTAGCTCCTGCTGCTATTGCAGAGGTGGAGGACCATTACAAGGATGACGTTGATCAAAATCAGAACTATGTGCAACCTACAACACCACCACCACCAGGTCGTCCTCAGGTATATCATCACAATGGTAGGGCTGCACCACCACCTGAGGTCTGAGATCATGACCTTTTTCCTAAACTGAAGTTGAATATTCCACCATTTGAGGGTAGATATGTTCCTGATATATATCTTACTTGGGAGTTAGAAACTGAACAACATTTTACATGTTTACAATATCCTAAGGAGAGACGTGTTCCTGCTGCTGTTTGTGCTTTCACTAGTTTTGCATGTGTTTGGTGGTCCGAACATTGTAAATTATATCCTATTCCAGCTACTTGGGCTGCTTTGAAAACTGCTATGCATGCTCGTTGGGTTCCACCATATTATCAATGTGAATTACTTCAAACATTGCAGCGTTTAAGACAATGAAAAAATTCTGTAGAAGAATATTATCAGGAATTACAAACGGGCATGATTGGATGTGGTATTATTGAGGAGAATGAAGTTATGCTTGCATGTTTTATGGGTGGATTAAATAGAGAGATTCGGACCAATATAAGGAGTATACTAATATCACTCGTTTATTCCATCTTGCTTGTAAAGCTGAACGTGAAGTGCAGGATCGACAGGCGTTGGCGCGAACTAACTTTTCTGTAGGACGATCTTCATCATGGACACTATGTGCATCCTCTACTTCCATTGCACTAGCACCTCCATCAGGTGCCACCTCCAGCCGTGATACAAGAAAGCAGGCACCACTACAAAAAATATACTTCCGTGATGATACGTGTTTGTCACAGTAGGTCACGTTTTCTGTCATGCATGTACATCCACGACAAATTTATGATAGAATCAAGATAGTCATACCTGTGTTGTCGTAGAAGTGTTCCAAGACATTACCAAAATTATCATCACGGAAGTGTCCACTTCCATGACGATAAATTGCACATCACAGAAATGCTTTTGCCAAGGGTGACCAACACGTGGCATCCACCATAACGGAATGCTGTTAAGCTATCAGGTCCGGTTTTGGATCCGATAACCCATTAATAGCCCCGACCAATGGGGATTTTCCACGTGTAAAATCATCATTGGCTGGAGGAAACATGTGTCGGCTCACCGTTGGGACAGATGCCATCCACTCATTGGAACCAAAGCGCATATGATACGTCGTCATGTGGCACAGTTCAACAGAGGCCCATATAGGTTAAAAAGGCCAGCCCAGTCAAAGGCCCGTGGTACTTACTCAGGTACTAGTGGGCCAGCCCAATAACGGCCTTCTTAATAAAGGCCCATTTACGGCCCGAAGCCAGATCTGGCCCGTTAATTGTTCGTCGAATATTTGGGCTCATTTACGGCTCGAAGCCAGATCTGGCCCGTTAATTGTTCGCCGAATATTTGGGCCCAATTACAACCCAGTGACTTGCGGCCTGTTAGAGGCTCGGTGTAGACATGGGCCCATTTCAGCCCGGTGTGACTTTCGTCCTGGGAATGGCCCGTGCTATCCATGGGGCCTGTCGGTGTCAAAACCGGCGGATCTCGAGTAGGGTGTCCCGAACTGCGCGTCTAAGGCGGATGGTAACAGGAGGCAGGGGACACGATATTTACCCAGGTCGGTTACAAGGGAGGAGATCTACATATCCGTATTGCCTAGCTTGCCTTTCACGCCAAGGAGAGTCCCATCCGGACACGGGACGAAGTCTTCAATCTTGTGTCTTCATAGTCCAAAAGTCCGGCTGTCTGGAGACCCCCTAATCCAGGACTCCCTCAGTAGCCCCTGAACTAGGCTTCAATGACGATGAGTCCGGCACGCAGTTTTGTCTTCGGCATTACAAGGCGGGTTCCTCCTCCGAATACTCCATGGAAGATTTTAAACACAAGGATAGTGTCTAGCCCTATAAAATAATTTCCACATACCACCGTAGAGAGAATAATATTTCCACAAATCTAATCTGCTGACGCGTTTTGACAGCACGACATTACATCATGGCCTAGTCATTATTCGAATCGCTTTTGTCAACCAGCACCGCACATATCACGAGGCAGTTTTCTTGACACGTCTTGTCGAAGCAGAGATTGTGTCCCCCTTATTACGGGATTCTCATCAATACGGACATGGGTAACCCACTCGTGCCCGTTGGTATGACTCCTTGATTTTAGGCGAGTCCAAAACGGCCGCGAGGAGGACGCTTGACATTCACTCTCTTTATAAAGAGGCCATGACCTATCCCTTTTTCCTCTCGCGCTCAATCGAATCCTTCCCCCACCTCGAGTTCCAACACCCCGGGCTCAGGTCAGGCGCTTCGGAACTTCAACCATGTTGGGATCCAACCTCCAAGGTCGGTGGATGCCTTCCTCTGTCACAGAGGAGGTCATCATGATGCTGAGAGAGGCCAGATATCTGACCGACGAAATTTCGCATAGACTGCCCGACCGAGGGCAGGTCATCCCCACTCCCGAACCCAACGAGAGTGTTGTGTTCATCTATAACTTCCTCCGAGGACTAGGCCTCGCTCTGGATCCCTTTGTTAGGGGGCTCATGTTCTATTATGGGCTGTATTTCCATGATCTGTCCCCGGATTCCCTCATTCACATCTCGCCGTTCATCATCGTATGTGAGGCCTTCCTTCGCATGACCCCTCACTTCGGCCGGTGGCTCAAGACTTTCAATGTGAAGCCGAAGATGATCGAGGGGCGGCACGCATAGTGCGGAGGTGTCGTAATAAGCAAAAGTGCTGATGCTTCATGGCTAGAGGGTTCCTTCCAAGAGATGTCCAGTTTGTGGAAGCGGGAGTGGTTTTATATCACAGCTCCCTGGAGTGCCAAGTGGGTAGCCGCCCCTGCCTTTCGCTCGCCCCACCACCACAACTGACGTCATGGATCAGCAAGGGGCTAAACTGGGGTCCAGTAAAGGATGTTCCGGTATTGCAGAGTCGCATCCGAGATCTCATTGAGAGAGACGTCAACCTGGTCACGGTGATGCGGGTCCTGCTAGTTTGCCAGGTCCCGCCTTGCAAACGTAAACCTCTCCGTTTGTGGGAGTTCAACCCGGAGGGACCGTGAATCATTCATCACTTCCTCGGCATGACGCTCGAGGAGATGTACAAGTTGTTCTTCGGATCACAAATGAAGTGTCCGGACACCACCGAGGATGTGGGTCTGAGGTGTAATCTCCCGGATACCCAAGTAAGTAATCTCATGGCCGAACACACTGTTTCTCTTATTCATCATAACATCATTTTGAAAAGTCGCTCTTTGACCAGGATTGGATAACAAAGGCGAAGATGATCAGGTGTCCGGCCCCCCTTCCTGAGGGCTTGGCCAATCCCGTAATAGATAGAATGCTGGAGCCGGCGCCTTATCAAGTGCCCTCGAAGGAAGATAAAGGGGGGAATAAAGAGGCCGAAAGCGAGCCTAGCTCACTACTCGTCCCAACAGGGGGAATGAGCACCTCCGCGAAGGAGGATAACCAGGGATAAGAATTTGACATTCCCTCTCCCCGAGGAAAGAACAGGACCACCTCTGAAGATCCAAAAACAGAGGTTTCCAAACAGGGGAAGAAATCTTTGCTAGAGGGTCCTGCCTCAGGGGGTACCCTTGCCGCACAGTCTCCGCAAGGGAATCAGCCCTCTACCGAGCTGTAAGTAATCGAAAAGTACTTAGTACTGAAAATATCCCTTCTCAATAGAGTTCATCTTTAGGGGATCTTCTTCCGGAGGTGATGGAGAGCGAAACACCTCCCCCTGCCACCCCGCCTCATGAGGCGGGCGACCATGAAGTGTAGTCGCGGAGGGTTTCTCCTGATCCGCCAAGGCTAGGGGCAATCCCTTGGCCACCCGGAGTCCTCAGTATTCGGCTCATAAAGAGAGCAACAAAAAGAACTCGGGACCGTACACTGTGTGGTCGGATGCACTGAAGGATCTTCTAGAGCAAGCGGCCATCTCAGAAGCACACCGTACGCTAATGGGTATGGCAATTGAAAGGATTTCATCCGCTGAAAGCGGATTGCATGAAGATTTTTTGAGTCTGCTGAAAGGCTTTGAGGTACGTGAAATAGTGTATGTTTTTTACAGTACCGCACACGTTAGGTGTGCCCTATGCAGATAGTAGCCCCTGAGACTCTGGTTGTCGTTGAAAATGGCAGCAAACAGAGGATCATAGTCCCAGGTAATAACCATACCGCCTTTATGTGCAGGTGGCTGAAGCTCCGGTGGCTAGCCGGACTGATGTGTTTGCCGAGCTAAAGTGGAAACTTGATGCAGCAGATGCCGACATCGTGCTTGTCAACAAGCGGCTTGACGAGGCATAGGGTAAGTGATTTCTCCGGTGATCAACGCATAGTAAGAGGAGCATGATGCTAGTATCTTTAATGTGTTGTGACTGTAGATGGAGCTGCCACCATGGAGAACCTTCGGGCGGAACTTGGCCGAGCCAAGGAACAAGCAAGGAATAGCGATGCGGCCGCTCTAAGGGCGACCGAAGAGTTGCGGGCCGAACAGTCCATGCATTGCCAGAGCAAGGAAAGGATAGCCAAGATGGCCATTGAGTTGAAAGATGCCGCTGACCATTACCAGCTTCTTGAAAAAGAAAGCCAAGCGAGGGCGACGGACCTAGAGAAGGCCATGGTAGCAGCCAAGGAAGCCCACTCTAAAATCAGAGCGACGAAGGAGGAGCTGCATCAAGTTGCGGATATCGTGGCTGGGATGCCCTTCTTGTTGCAGACTAAGTTCAGAGATCCGAAGTATGCTCCTCTTGATCAACTATGGAGTTCAGCGGACGCCTACGTGGATTTGGCAGCAAGTGCTGCTGACGTGGCCGAGTACTTCAAGGATCAAAGAGATCGTGAAGTGGAAAAGCTGTTCTGGTCACAGTTCCATGCTCAAGTGTGTCCGCTGCTCTTGAATGAGCAAATGGCCGAGTGGGCCGAGCTCCATAGGTTGTCCGAACTCGCCATGAGGTCCGTTGTGGATCATCTGTGGCCGGGAGGGCCAAGGACGAATAGTTACTTTAGTTTAGTGCACCAATTCCTTGGTGTTGTGCCGCACATTGATGCTATGAAGAGGTCGGCGTGCATAGAGGGTGCGCGGATGGCCTTTGCCCGTGTCAAGACATACTGGGCAGAGATGGAGCCCACCACTGTTGCAACACAGGGTTCAGCCATGGGCCGAGTGGCTGCCGAGCACTACTTTGAAGAAGTCCTTGAAGGCGCTCGTTCGATAGAGGCTTAGTGCTCGAAGAATATCATGTTCTAGTGACATGTACTCCCATTGTAAGAACAATTTTTATTGAGTTATCGAGGCTGTCTTTATACTTTTGCCTGGAAGTATAATGATGCCTCCTATGCGGCCGTTTATGTATATATGTATATAACCTGAAAGTTTGCAGTCGTCGGCTTCCGCCCCCACGCATATAATGCGGAGGTGTTCGCAAAAAACGTGTAGTCACACTTGATCCAACGTCTTGGTCCATTAAGGAGGTGGTAGTGCAGCGCACGAGGCAATCAGAGTATATTGCTTTAACACTTTCACTTAGCCCATGGTACTTCTACGCTCGTCCGAATACGGGGAGCGTACGTACAAGACCAGGAAACGGCCCTTCGTTAATGCGGAGGAATCCCAAAGATTCCGTTGAGTCATCGAGTGATTGACCAGTCTCGCGCTATATCATGACAGTGAGTTTTTGGCTTTCTCTACTAAGGTGCTCATCCGGATGAACCAGGACACAATCGCAGTAGTTCTCCCAGTGCTACCTTAGCTGATATAGAGGAACATAAAGTACCAAAACATGGGAGCCGGGAAAACCCAACATTTGACCAAAGGCATGATTCAGAGCTGATGCATATAAGGCCAAACTCGCGACGCCGAACACTCCCTAAGGTATTCGGTCTTGATAACATATGCCGGCTGAACAATGCCCTTAATAATAAACCCCGGGTGTCCAGGTACATGCCATATCCTGACGTGGCCACATGCCAATATGTCGGCATCCTTCTCGGTTGTATTGAGTATCCGGAGGATGCGAACAACAAGAGACAGTAAAAAAGGTTTACGCAGGGTCTTAATCTAAAAAGAAACCTTTGAGCGGGTCCCTGCTTGTGGCACCCCGGCTCAGAGAAACCAGAACGCCCCGTATTCCAGCCCAGATATCGAGGAGAAGTCTCTGGAATACAGCACTGCTTGACATAGAACAAATCAGATCTTATTACAAGAAAAATAATTACATGGGTCTAATGTTACAATGATCACATCAGCATGGCGACACTATGCCTGTGATACTACACTTGCTCTATGCTAGCAGCGGAACAACTCGTAGCAGCAGAAAAACTTCAAGCAGTGGAACAACGACGAAGGTGGTGAACTCCACTCCGCAGGGACTCTGGCTGGGACATGATCTAGCTCACACGTACGGCAACCACGACAAGCAATCAAGCAATCACGGCATCACCTGCAATCTGGCATGACACACTAGGTTAGTACATTGAATGTACTTGCAAGCTCACAACAACCATAAACATCAAGGCAAGACAATAACATAGGATTAACAGGTTAATTAATTAACAACTACCATGATGAAGCAACTACTAAGCATGAGATGAAACTAATACAATGCTGATAAATCACCATCTCAGATCTCCATAACCATATCTCGCTTGGCTAACCGGCCAAGCAATATACTATCTCGATCAACTCATGATCAAAACCATACGGTGATCTTTTCGGTGATCACTACCATGACTGAGGGAGTCCTGGATTAGGGGGTCTCCGGACAGCCGGACTATATCCTTTGGTCGGACTGTTGGACTATGAAGATACAAGATTGAAGACTTTGTCTCGTGTCCGGATAGGACTACTTGGCGTGGAAGGCAAGCTAGGCAATACGGATATGTATATCTCCTCCTTTGTAACCGACCTTGTGTAACCCGAGCCCTTTCTGGTGTCTATATAAATCGGAGGATTTTAGTCCGTAGGACAACATACAATCATACCATAGGCTAGCTTCTAGGGTTTAGCCTCTCCGATCTCGTGGTAGATCAACTCTTGTAATACTCATATCATCAAGAATAAATCAAGCAGGACGTAGGGTTTTATCTCCATCAAGAGGGCCCGAACCTGGGTAAAACATCGTGTCCCCTGCCTCCTGTTACCATCCGCCTTAGACGCACAGTTCGGGACCCCTACCCGAGATCCGCCGGTTTTGACACCGACATTGGTGCTTTCATTGAGAGTTCCTCTGTATCGTCGCCGTTAGGCTTGATGGCTCCTACGATCATCGATAGCGATGCAGTCCAGGGTGAGACTTTTCTCCATGGACAGATCTTTGTGTTCGGCGGCTTCGCACTGCGGGCCAACTCGCTTGGCTATCTGGAGCAGATCGAAAGTTACACCCCTGGCCATCAGGTTAGGTTTGGAAGCTTAAACTACACGGCCGATATCTGCGGAGACTTGATCTACGGCGGATTCGAGCCCCTGCCTTGTGCGCCACGTGGTCACGATGAGTACAATTTAGCTCTACCATCGGACCATATTCAGGAGATCGCACCGGCAGCCGCTCCGAGCCTCAATTCGGAGCCAGTTTTGCCATCCATGGACGGGTGGACAGACCCCGTCATGGAGGCCGTACCCTCTGCGGCGATCGAGTCGAATATCGAGCTTAGCCTTCACAAGAGTCGTGTCGCCAAACTGCTGGATCCTTCTCCGGCCACGGACTCTGAACCGCCTGCACCCGTTCCTATCGAATCCGACCGGGCGCCGATCATGGAGTTTACCTCCGCGGATATTTTTCAGCACTCGCACTTCGGCGACATACTGAACTCATTAAGGTCTCTTTCCTTTGTCAGAAGGATCCTGGCCGAACTACGCCTGGCAGGATTGGGATGACGAAGAAATTCGCCACCCACCCACCACCCACTTAGTAGCCACTGTCGATGACTTAACCGACATGCTCGACTTCGACTCCGAAGACATCGACGGTATGGACGACGATGCGGGAGTCGAAGAGGAACCACTGCCCAAAGGGCACTGGACAGCCACCTCATCATATGATATATACATGGTGGACACACCCAAAGAAGGCAATGTCAACGAGACAACGGAGGATGACCCCTCCAAGAAGCAACCCAAGCGCCGGTATCAGCGGCGCCGCTCTAAGTCCCGCCAAGGCAAAAGTGGTGATACCGGCAGCGGAGATAATAGCACTCCGGATAGTGCCGAAGACAACAACAATCCCCTCCAGCAAGATTTAGAGCAGGAGGATGCAGGAGCCAGCCCTCCTGAGAGAGCGATAGATGGAGAGGCAGAGGATGATAATTATATGCCCCCCTCCGAAGATGAGGCAAGCCTCGGCGATGACGAATTCGCCGTGCCAGAGGATCCCGTCGAACTAGAGTGCTTCAAGCGCCGGATTATAGCCACGGCAAACAGCCTTAAGAAAAAGCAGCAGCAACTTCAAGCTGATCAAAATTTGCTAGCTGACAGATGGACTGAAGTCTTGGCGGCCGAAGAGTATAAACTCAAACGCCCCTCCAAGAATTGCCCAAAATGCAGGTTGCTACCCCAACTGGAGGAGGAAGCACCAAAACCTACATCCCCGGCGTATGACGCGGCTGATCGGCCACCTCGTGGCCGCGACAGAGAGACATTCCAGCCAAAAGCTCAGCCCGTACCCCGACGTCATTCAAATAAAAAGGCATGGGGAAATACGCCAGACCTGCGAGATGTATTGGAGGACAAAGCAAAACATGCAAGATCGATCTACGGATCACGAGGGCGCGCCACCATGCGAGACGAAAATCGTCACGCCGGATACAGTAAAAGTAAGTTCGGCCGGGCCGAACACAGCGGGCAAGACTAATTCGAGCTGCATTGCGATATAGCCCAGTACAGAGGCGCCGCACACCCCTTATGCTTCACAGACGAAGTAATGGATCATCAAATCCCAGAGGGTTGCAAACCCGTAAATATAGAATCATACGACGGCACAACAGATCCTGCGGTATGGATCGAGGATTTCCTCCTCCACATTCACATGGCCCGCGGTGATGACCTACACGCCATCAAATACCTCCCACTCAAACTCAAAGGACCAGCTCGGCATTGGCTCAACAGCTTGCCAGCAGAGTCCATTGGCTGTTGGGAAGATCTGGAAGCCACATTCCTCGACAACTTTCAGGGCACTTACGTGCGACCGCCAGATGCGGATGACTTGAGCCACATAATTTAGCAGCCAGAGGAATTGGCCAGGCAATTCTAGACATGGTTCCTAACAAAGAAAAATCAAATCGTCTACTGTCCGGATGAAGAGGCCCTAGCAGCTTTCAAGCATGACATCCGCGACGAGTGGCTCACCCGGCACCTTGGCCAGGAAAAGCCGAATCTATGGCAGCCCTCACGACACTCATGACCCGCTTTTGCGCGGGAGAAGACAGCTGGCTGGCTCGCAGTAATAACATATCAAAGAACCATGGTACTTCGGATACCAAGGACGGCAATGGCAGGCCACGTCGCAACAAGCATAAGCGCCGCATTAACAGCGACAATACCGAGGATACGACAGTCAATGCCGGATTCAAAGGCTCTAAACCCGGTCATTTGAAAAAGCCATTCAAAAGAAGCACTCCGGGACCGTCTAGTTTGAACCGTATACTCGATCGCTCGTGTCAAATACACGGCACCCCCGGCAAGCCAGCCAACCACACCAACAGGGACTGTTGCGTGTTCAAGCAGGCCGGAAAGTTAAATCCGAAAACAAGGATAAGGGGTCACATAGCAACGACGAGGAGGCGCCCCGGCAGCCGAACACCGGAGGATAGAAGAGGTTACCCCCACAAGTGCGGACGGTGAACATGATATGCGCAACCCACACCCAAGAGGGAGCGGAAGCGTGCGCTCACGGACGTATATGCGTTGGAGCCAGTCGTCCCCAAGTTCAACCCATGGTCCTCCTGTCTGATCACCTTCGATCGTAGGGACCACCCCACTAGCATCCGTCATGGCAGATTCTCCGCACTGGTCCTAGACCCAATCATTGACGGATTTCACATCACTCAACTCCTAATGGACGGCGGCGGCAGCCTGAACCCGCTTTATCAGGACACAGTGCGCAAAATGGGCATAGACCCCTCAAGGATCAAACCCACTAAAATGACCTTTAAAGGCGTCATACTAGGTGTAGAGGCCCATTGCACAGGCTCAGTAACACTAGAAGTGGTCTTCGGATCTCCGGATAACTTCTGAAGCGAAGAATTAATCTTCGACATAGTCCCGTTCTGCAGTGGCTACCATGCACTGCTCAGGCGAACCGCATTTGCAAGATTCAATGCGGTACCGCATTATGCATATCTCAAGCTCAAGAGGCCAAGACCTCGGGGGGTCATCACAGTCAATGGAAACACAGAGCGCTCTCTCCGCACGGAGGAGCACACTGCGGCCCTCGCAGCAGAAGCGCAAAGCAGCCTCTTAAGGAAATCCACTAGTTCGGCGATTAAGGACCCGGACAACTTCAAGCGCGCCCGGAGTAATCGGCAACTGGACCGCCTGGCATGTCCCAAGCTTGCATAGCAATGCGGCCCCCACCCCGGCCCATGCCAAACGGTGAAATTCGTGCCACGCGTACATAATTACGCATTAAAAATACCATGGGCACAGGCGGGGAGGGGGGCACAACCACGGCACACCCCAATACGCGGCTTAAACCGCACTAGCGGCTTCCCGCTTTGTTATTTTTCTCTTTCAGGACTTTAATCTCTGGAAACCCTGTTCGGCACCATGATTGCCGAACACATGATGCAGCAATCAACGAGGCAGAAAGCTACGTCACACCACGGAACTCTCAGGTGGATTACGATAACGAGTGAAATATTTGCTTTAATACTATTCCTCAGCTTGCCCTTGAAAGGGACATGTCAAACAGTCCTACTTTTTTTCTTATGGCACTACTTGTATCATTCTGCTTTAACATGCCTTTTTGAATAAACAATGCATAGCATTAAGACTATTATTGCATTCCTCCTTTTTATATATATGTTCATTCACGACATCTAGCACCCGTACACTCTGGTATGGCCAATACGCTAGGGGCTCAAGCATACCCCATAATACGGCGTGAGAAGTCCGAACACTTTCGACAGTGTGGCACCCCGAACTTATAGCATTATATGCATCAGCTCCGAATCATGTCTTGGGTCAATAGTTGGGTTTGCCCGGCTCCCATGATTTGGTACCTTACGTTCCGCTATATCGGCTAAGGTAGCACTGGGAGAACTACTGCGGTTGTGCCTCGGTTCTGTTGGGCTAAGCACCTCAATAGAGAAAGCTAAAACTGACAGTCATGATAAGGCGAGAGACTGGTCGCTATTCGAGAGGTTTCAAGTCCCTAAAGACTTATCCCGCTTAGAGCGAGGAGGCGGCCCTGCCCGGCTTAAGGCATGTATCGCGCCCCGAATTCGGCCTTCCGAATACTAGGGGCTTCGCCGAAATTTAGAATTATAGAATTCTATGGCTAAGTGAGAGTGATAACGCATTATGGTCCGATTGCCTTGTTCGTTGTGCTGAGCACCTCCCTCGAAGGACCCAGCAATGGGAACAAGAGTGCTCAGGTTTATTCCGAACACCCCAACACTCGTGGCATGGGGGCAGAAGCCGACGACTACCCATCTATCAGATTTGATAAATAGCCGAACAGAAGGTAATATTTTAAATTCGGACAAGCGTTGCATAGTGCATATGAACAAGTTTTCATAATAGAGGATCACACGAGCAAGTCTACTCAAATATTACATCTTTCGTACACTCGTCCGTTACGAAACGGGCACCCTTCCGGACACCCTCATAGTACATCTCGGGGTGGCGATGCTCCTTGCCCTGCGGCGGCCCTTCTTTCACCAGCTTCACGGCGTCCATCTTGGCCCATTGCACTTTCACAAGGGTGAAAGCCTGGCGTGCACCTTCGATGCAGATGGACCACTTGATGACTTCAAGCCATGGGCAGGCATCCACAAGCCGCCTCACCAGGCCAAAGTAGCTATTGGGAAGGGCGTCGCCAGGCCACATCCAGACTATAAAGCCCTTCATGGCCTATTCGGCCGCCTTGTGCAGCTCGACCAGTTGCTTCAGCTGGTCGCTCACAGGCATCGGTTGTTCGGTCCCAGTATACTGAGACCAGAACAGCTTCTCCGTTGAGCTTCCCTCCTCGGTCTGGTAAAATTGTGTGGCATCCGACACGCTGCGGGGCAAATCTGCGAATGCTCCTGGAGAGCTCCGGATTCGGGTAAGTAACATGTAATTCACTTTCACATGCTTGCTTTGCATATAGAATGCCTTACCCGCCGCTATCTTCTTCATCGCATCAATCTCCTAGAGGGCCTTCTGTGCTTCGGCCTTGGCACTCTTTGCACTTTCAAGGGCGGTGGCAAGCTCGGACTCTCGCGTCTTCAAGTCAAGCTCCAATGCCTCATGCTTCGTCACGAGAGCGTGGAGCTCTTGCTGCACCTCGCCCACCCGTGCCTCATGCCTTTCCCACTCGGTGCGCTCCTTGGCCGCTTTGTTTTCGGCCTCGGATAGTGCTTGCTTCAAGGTCGCCACCTCGGTCGTGGCCCCTGGAAAATTTACAATGATCCTGTCATTTTGCAATCACATTCTTTTTATATATATCCATAGACTAGGTACTACTTACCTTTGTTCTCCTTGAGCTGCCTCTTAGCAAGGCCGAGCTCTTCCTTGGACCCCTTGAGGTGCTGCTTCAGTGCGGCGACCTCCGCAGTCAGTGCGGCAGAGGCCAGCAGCGAAGCCTACATACGCATATAAACATACTTATATTAGACTCCTGCGATACTGTTTGATCCTCTGTTCGGCTTTTCTTTGTGAACACCGAACAGAGCATCAGGGGCTACTATCTATGCGGTAATATTTTTCCTATATACTTACCTCAAAGCCTATCAGAAGGCTGGCACAGACTTCAGTCAGTCCGCTCTTGGCGGACTGAACCTTCTGGATCACCGCACTCATAATAGTGCGGTGCTCTTCGTCGATGGAAGCGCTGCGAAGCACTCCCAGCAGAGTGTCCGGTGCCTCTGGATGGACAGGGGTCACCGACACAGGCGTCTTGCCCCTTTTGGAAGGAGGCCGCCTGCCTGAGTCCGGAACCACTGGGGTTCCGGCGCGGTGTTCGGCTGAGGGCCGAACTCAGAGCCCTCGAGAGCCTTTCTCCCTCTGCTCCCGGAATCCGGGAGGTCGCCTCGAGGCGCCTCCGGGACCGTCTCCCCTTGACCCGGTGCCTCTTGAGACAATACCTCGGCATTGTCCATAGGGCAAGGGGAGGTGGAGGGTCGGACGTGGATCGCTATCCATATCTGACGAGCCTAGGGAGCCGTCTGACGATTCGTCGATACAGGCTCGTGGCGGTCTGCATAATCATAATTCGGCATTAGGAGAAGGAGTGCGACAAAGTATGCGATGAATTACTCTGGCATCCGAATACTTACGACTTCACTAGGGGCTTGGCCCTGAGCAGCCACTCATCTTCGCCTTCGACGGCGGTGGTGGAGTAGTTCGGAAGTAGAGTCCTTCCCTTCTTGGTCCCTTCGCCCCCCCCGGTTGGGGCGGCCTTCCTTTTCTTGTCTCCCCCGATTGGAGGGGGAGCATCTTCATCTTCCTCCTCGTCTTCGGGGGAGGAGTGCATCGCGGAGTTATCGAACGATGAGTCCGATAACACCTGGCGTCAGGAACTCTTTCGGGTTCCCTTGGCCTTCTTGGTCTTCTCAGGCACCTTGTAAGGAGCCGAAGTCAGCATCTCCGTCAGAAGAGCATCCACAGTGTCTTCTGGCAGAGGGGCCGGATAGTTAATCTGCCCCGACGTCTCCACCCAGTCATGTCAAACGCATGGAGCTCAGACCCCACACATGATTATGCTAGGGGAAATAAAATATCCTACTGGATGTATAGAAGTCACCGAATGTGCTCGGTGCTTCGCGCTTTGCCCGTGGTCCTCGGTGAGAGAGGGAGGGACCTCGTCACCCTTGAACAGCACCCTCCAGACGTCTTTGTGCATCGTGTCGAAGAGCTCACTCAGAGTCTGGTGCTGGGACGGGTCGAACTACCACAAGTTGAAATCCCGTTGTTGACACGGGAGGATCCGGCGGATGAGCATGACCTGGACTATGTTGACAAGCTTGAGCTTATTGCTTGCCATATTCTGGATACATTTCTGGAGTCCGTCCAGCTCCACCAATGAACCCTAGGATAGGCCCTTCTCTTTCCAGGAGGTGAGCCGCATGGGGATTCCGGATCGAAACTCGGGGGCAGCCACCTAGTTGGTGTCGCGCGGCTCGGTGATGTAGAACCACGCCGATTGCCACCCCTTTATGGTCTCCACGAAGGAGCCTTCGAGCCATATAACATTGGGCATCTTGCCTAGCATGGCTCCGCCGCATTTTGCTTGTTGGCCTCCCACCACTTTCGGCTTGATATTGAAGGTCTTTAACCACAGGCCGAAGTGGGGCCGGATGCGGAGGAAAGCCTCACACACGACTATGAACGCCGATATGTTTAGGACGAAGTTCGGGGCCAGATCGTGGATGTCTAGCCCGTAGTAGAACATGAGACCACAGATGAATGGATGGAGGGGAAACCCCAGTCCCTGGAGGAAGTGGTGGAGGAAAACTACCCTCTCGTGAGGTTCAGGGGTAGGAACGATCTGCCCCGCAGCCGACAGCCGATGCGCGATATTCGCGGCTAACTTTCTGGCTCCGCGCAGCTTCTTGATGTGTCCCTCCGTAACGGAGGAAGCCATCCATTTGCCTCCCGCTCCGGACATGATTGGAGAAGGTTGAGGGGAAGGATGTGGACTTGGGCGTTGTAGCTCGAGTGCGCAAGAATGGATGAGCAAGGAGGAAGAAGGCGTGGGTAGAAAAATGTTAAACGTTGTCCCTTTATAAGGGCGGCCTAAACTATGCGCCCCCACTAGCCTAGTAAAACTCGTTTATCCCAAAGCGTCGTAATCGATGGTGTGGTTGGGTTACCCACGCCCGTATTGATGAGAATCCCGTAATAAGGGGAACACAATCTCTGCTTTGACAAGACGTGTCAAGAAACTGCCTCGCGTTATGTGCGGGTCTAGTTAAAGGAAATGGTTCGAATAATCAGCGGGCCATGGCGTAATGTCATGTTGCCGAAACAAGTCAGCAGATTAGATTTGTGTAAATATTATTCTCTCTACAGTGGTATGTGGAACTTATTTTGCAGGGTCGGACACTATCCTTGTATTCAAATTCTTCCGTGGTGTATTCGGAGGAGGAACCCGCCTTGCAATGCCAAATACAATACTGCGCGCCGGACTCATCGTCATTGAAGCCTGGTTCAGGGGCCACTGAGGGAGTCCTGGATTAGGGGGTCTCCGGACAGCTGGACTATATCCTTTGGCCGGACTGTTGGACTATGAAGATACAAGATTGAAGACTTCGTCTCGTGTCCAGATAGGACTCTACTTGGTGTGGAAGGCAAGCTAGGCAATACGGATATGTATATCTCCTCCTTTGTAACCGACCTTGTGTAACCCTAGCCCTTTCCGGTGTCTATATAAACCGGAGGGTTTTAGTCCATAGGACAACATACAATCATACCATAGGCTAGCTTCTAGGGTTTAGCCTCTCTGATCTCGTGGTAGATCAACTCTTGTAATACTCATATCATCAAGAATAAATCAAGCAGGACGTAGGGTGTTACCTCCATCAAGAGGGCCCGAACCTGGGTAAAACATCGTGTCCCCTGCCTCCTGTTACCGTCTGCCTTAGACGCACAGTTCGGGACCCCCTACCCGAGATCCGCCGGGTTTGACACCGACAATGACCAGCACTTGATCTCAAACTGTGATCTTTCCGGTGATCACAACCATGACCAACACTTGGTCTGAAACTGTGATCCTTCCGGTGATCACAACCATGACCAACACTTGGTATCAAACTGTGTTCTTTCCGGCGATCACAACCATGACCAAAACTTGGTCTCCAACATCATCCTCAACATCCTGCCAATCTGTACTGCTCAACATATCAACATATAAATCAACTATAAGTCAATCCGTCATGTGAGTGTTGATCGAATAGTGGGACTTAGTACGGACGTGACTATCGATAGATTAAATACACTCTGCAGAGGTAGCACACTGTACCCACACCACGGAACCCATGGCCTCGCACTCCATTCGGGTGGAACAACGGCATTCCGACAAAACCCTTCCATTGCCATAGCACTCTCCTGGCCACTCCGACCCAAATCCCCAATAGGCTGGTCCTGGGTGGCCCCGTGTTTACCAAAGACAACCCGACCACCGTCGTGGTCAAAACACCCCCACTCGGGGACACTCCCACTCGGGGACTCGGATCCATAAAAACAACAATGAGCACACAAGGTTATGTCTGCTTACCGGGCCAGGGTGCGCATGCCCATAACCTTCCCTAGTTGGAGGCACCGGCGAGAGGAACTACAATAGAACACATTAGGGCCTTCCCATAAAAGGACAATGTGGTTGCACTGGAAAAAGCCCAGTTCGGTGGCACCTGACCAACTTAATGACGGAATTTATCCCCGAAAATATAACTGTGGTAACTGATACACCAATATCAACTATCAAACTATAATCCAAGTCATAACAATATCCAACAAATAATCCAAACATAATCTCATCATCTCAAAATACTCCCAGGGTAGCACAATACTACTGTCATGATGAATCCGAAAAAAATAGTCCTACTACTCCAATAACAAGAACAAAGCTATTTGGCTAAGATCCACATGTAAACATCATTTCCGAAAATAATACTCCAAGCAACAGAACATCAACTACCATCATGAAAATAATCATACTAACCACTAATAATCCAAAGGCAGCATGAGATCTAAGGTAATACTCCCAAAGATAATAACAGGTATCATCATGAAAATAATCATACTAACCACTAATAATCCAAAGGCAGCACGATATCCAAGGTAATACTCCCAAAGATAATAACAGGTATCATCATGAAAATAATCATACTAACCACTAATAATCCAAAGGCAGCATGATATCCAAGGTAATACTCCCAAAGATAATAACAGGTATCGTCATGAAAATAATCATACTAACCACTAATAATCAAAAGGCAGCATGACATCCAAAGTAATACTCCAAAAATATCATATCCAAAACCACCATGAAAATAATCATAACATAAGCCACTAATAATCCAATGGCAACATGTCAACAACATAAGCTGCAAAATATAAGTCCTAGAACTCCAAGCAACATCATGGCAATAACAAGATCAAAATACAACTCCGAGAAATTGCCATGCACAAAGTCATGTAGCTAAAGAAATATTTCAAACAAGTTTAAGTAATTTAAACCATGTCTCTGCATTGCAATCATGCAAATGGAAGGTGTGGCTTGTTTGGTGTGGAAGAAATCACCGGGACAAGGTGCGAGAAACTCGCAGAAAGGATCGCCGGAAAATGTACTCTCTCGGAGGTAGCTGAATAAGGGCAGGACCAAAATGGTCATTTTTAGAATGTCAAAACATGGTCAAAATGATTCCATCAGAACAGGCTCGGCGAAACAAAGAAGTGGGCTTTGGAATCACCTGATTTGGAGTTGTGGTTGAAAAGTTATAAGCGCTTGAAATCCAGGGACCAATCTATAAAATAAACTCTACAAACAGGCCCCTGAGCAGAAAAACAGAAAGCACATTTAGAGGAATATGACTTCTAGCAAAGAAAACGTATTTCTAGCGGTAGTTAAGTGGAAATACGCTTTCCCCGAAGGAAAACGTACTTCTAACCGAACTAAGACCAAAATACGCCTTCTCTTAATGAAAATGCATTTCAGCATATGTGTTTCCACTTATCCGGCTAGGCAAACGCAGGGCCGACTCGTGTGACGCTGACGTGTGGGTCCCACACATGTGGGGCCCGTCACTTGTCCATGCTGGACTGGTGGGGTCAACACCGAGGGGCTGACGCGCGGGGCCCGTGGTCAGTTGGCAGGGGGGTCGGCGCCTTCGTCCCCTTCCTCTCGCCCGCGCCTGGCCGCGACACAAGAAGGTCCCGACGGGGCTCGTCGGCGACTCTGGCCGCCTCCCGCGGTGCTCGGCACACCAACGTGCTCGGGGGATCGAGCCGCATCACCTGGTCTTCCTCTCGGTTGCCGAAGGCGAGGGGAACGGGAGCAACCTCAACCGCAGCGGACGGATACGTCGGGCGGCGACGGGCATGGCTCGCTGGTGCACCGGAGGGTGAGGGAAACCGCATTGGAGGGTCATCGGATGTAGATAGGGGCTCTGGTGGTGAAAGAAGGCAAGTGTTGGAAATATGCCCTAGAGGCAATAATAAATTGATTATTATTATATTTCCTTGTTCATGATAATCGTTTATTATCCATGCTAGAATTATATTTCCTTGTTCGTGATAAAGGTACACTACGGGTATCTCCGAAAGTGTCTGTTGGGTTGGCACGAATCGAGACTGGGATTTGTCACTCCGTGTAAACGGAGAGGTATCTCTGGGCCCACTCGGTAGGACATCATCATAATGTGCACAATGTGATCAAGGAGTTGATCATGGGATGATGTGTTACGGAACGAGTAAAGAGACTTGCCGGTAACGAGATTGAACAAGGTATCGGGATACCGACGATCGAATCTCGGGCAAGTATCGTACCGATAGACAAAGGGAATTGTATACGGGATTGATTAAGTCCTTGACATCGTGGTTCATCCGATGAGATCATCGTGGAACATGTGGGAGCCAACATGCGTATCCAGATCCCGCTATTGGTTATTGACTGGAGAACGTCTCGGTCATGTCTGCATGTCTCCCGAACCCGTAGGGTCTACACACTTAAGGTTCGGTGACGCTAGGGTTATAGAGATATTAGTATGCGGTAACCCGAAAGTTGTTCGGAGTCCCGGATGAGATCCCGGACGTCATGAGGAGTTCCGGAATGGTCCGGAGGTAAAGAATTATATATAGGAAGTGCTATTTCGGCCATCGGGACAAGTTTCGGGGTCACCGGTATTGTACCGGGACCACCGGAAGGGTCCCGGGGGTCCACCGGGTGGGGCCACCTGCCCCGGGGGGCCACATGGGCTGTAGGGGTGCGCCTTGGCCTATATGGGCCAAGGGCACCAGCCCCAAGAGGCCCATGCGCCAAGAGTAGAGGAAAAAGGGAGGAAGAGGCAAGGCTGCACCCTCCCCCTCTCCCTTGGCCCTATATATAGTGGGGGGAAGGGAGGACATCCATACCTAAGCCCTGGCGCCTCCCTCTCCCTCCCATGACACATCTCCCTCTTCCCACAGTGCTTGGCGAAGCCCTGTTGGAATCCCGCTACTTCCACCACCACGCCGTTGTGATGTTGGATCTCCATCAACCTCTCCTTCCCCCTTGCTGGATCAAGAAGGAGGAGACGTCGCTGCTCCGTACGTGTGTTGAACGCGGAGGTGCCGTCTGTTCGGCGCTAGGATCATCGGTGATTTGGATCACGACGAGTACGACTCCTTCAACCCCGTTCTCTTGAACGCTTCCACGTGCGATCTACAAGGGTATGTAGATCCACTCCTCCCTCGTTGCTAGATGACTCCATAGATAGATCTTGGTGACACGTAGGAAAAATTTGAATTTATGCTACGTTCCCCAACAATGGCATCATGAGCTAGGTCTATGCGTAGTTTCTATGCACGAGTGGAACACAAAGTAGTTGTGGGCGTTGATTTTGTTCAATATGCTTGCTGTTACTAGTCTTATCTTGATTCGGCGGCATCGTGGGATGAAGCGGCCCGGACCGACCTTACACGTACTCTTACGTGAGACTGGTTCCACCGACTGACATGCACTAGTGGCATAAGGTGGCTAGCGGGTGTCTGTCTCTCCCACTTTAGTCGGATCGGATTCGATGAAAAGGATCCTTATGAAGGGTAAATAGCAATTGGCATATCACGTTGTGGTTTTTGCGTAGGTAAGAAACGTTCTTGCTAGAAACCCATAGCAGCCACGTAAAACATGCAAACAACAATTAGAGGACGTCTAACTTGTTTTTGCAGGGTATGCTATGTGATGTGATATGGCCAAAAGGATGTGATGAATGATATATGTGATGTATGAGATTGATCATGTTCTTGTAATAGGAATCACGACTTGCATGTCGATGAGTATGACAACCGGCAGGAGCCATAGGAGTTGTCTTAATTTATTTATGACCTGCGTGTCAACATAAATGTCATGTAATTACTTTACTTTATTGCTAACCGTTAGCTATTGTAGTAGAAGTAATAGTTGACGAGACAACTTCATGAAGACACGATGATAGAGATCATGATGATGGAGATCATGGTGTCATGCCGGTGACGATGATGATCATGGAGCCCCGAAGATGGAGATCAAAAGGAGCAATATGATATTGGCCATATCATGTCATTATTTAATTGCATGTGATGTTTATCATGTTTTTGCATCTTGTTTACTTAGAACGATGGTAGTAAATAAGATGATCCCTCATAATAATTTCAAGAAAGTGTTCCCCCTAACTGTGCACCGTTGCGACAGTTTGTTGTTTCGAAGCACCACGTGATGATCGGGTGTGATAGATTCTAACGTTCACATACAATAGGTGTAAGACAGATTTACACACGCGAAACACTTAGGTTGACTTGACGAGCCTAGCATGTGTACAGACATGGCCTCGGAACACAGAAGACCGAAAGGTCGAGCATGAGTCGTATGGTAGATACGATCAACATGAAGATGTTCATCAATGATGACTAGTCCGTCTCACGTGATGATCGGACACGGCCTAGTTGACTCGGATCATGTAATCACTCAGATGACTAGAGCGATGTCTATCTGAGTGGGAGTTCATAAGATGAACTTAATTATCCTGAACATAGTCAAAAGGTCTTCACAAATTATGTCGTAGCTCGCGCTTCAGTTCTACTGTTTAGATATGTTCCTAGAGAAAATTTAGTTGAAAGTTGGTAGTAGCAATTATGCGGACTAGGTCCGGAAACTAAGGATTGTCCTCATTGCTTCATAGAAAGCTTATGTCCTTAATGCACCGCTCAATGTGCTGAACCTCGAACGTTGTTTGTGGATGTTGCGAACATCTGACATACACATTTTGATAACTACGTGATAGTTCAGCTAAACGGTTTAGAGTTGAGGCACCGAAGACGTTTTGAAACGTCGCGAAACATATGAGATGTTTCGAGGGCTGAAATTGGGATTTCAGGCTCGTGCCCACGTCAAGAGGTATAAGACCTCCGACGATTTTCTTAGCCTACAAACTAAGGAGAAAAGCTCAATTGTTGAGCTTGTGCTCAGATTGTCTGAGTACAACAATCATTTGAATCGAGTGGGAGTTGATCTTCCAAATGAGATAGTGATGTTTCTCCGAAGTCATTACCACCAAGCTGCTAGAGCTTCGTGATGAACTATAATGTATCGGGGACATATATGATGATCCTTGAGATATTCGCGATGTTTGACACCGCGAAAGTAGAAATCAAGAAGGAGCATCAATTGTTGATGGTTGGTGAAACCACTAGTTTCAAGAAGGGCAAGGGAACAAAGGGATACTTCATGAAATGGCAATTCAACTGCTGCTCTAGTGAAGAAACCCAAGGTTGAACCCAAGCCCGAGACTAAGTGCTTCTGTAATAAGAGGAACAGCCACTGGAGCAGAATTACCCTAGATACTTGGTAGATGAGAAGGCTGGGAAAGTCGATAGAATTATATTGGATATACATTGTGTTAATGTGAACTTTACTAGTACTCCTAGTAGCACCCGGGTATTAGATACCGGTTCGGTTGCTAAGTGTTAGTAACTCGAAACAAAAGGCTACGGAATAAACGGAGACTAGCTAAAGGTGAGCTGACGATATGTGTTGGAAGTGTTTCCAGGGTTGATATGATCAAGCATCGCACGCTCCCTCTACCATCGAGATTGGTATTAAAACCTAAATAATTGTTATTTGGTGTTTGCGTTGAGCATAGACATGATTGGATTATGTCTATCGCAATAAAGTTATTCATTTAAGGAGAATAATGGTTACTCTGTTTATTTGAATAATACCTTCAATGGTCTTACACCTGAATTGAATGGTTTATTGAATCTCGATCATAGTGATACACATGTTCATGCCAAAAGATATAGGATAGTAATGATAGTACCACCTACTTGTGGCACTGCCACTTAAGTCATATCGGTGTAAAACGCATGAAGAAGCTCCATGTTGATCGATCTTTGGACTCACTCGTTTTGAAAGGACTGAGACATGCGAACCATGTTTGTTGATAGATATGCATGAAGAAACTCCATGCAAATGGACCGTTTGGACTCACTTGATTTTGAATCACTTGAGACATGCAAATCATACCACATGGGCAAGATGACTGAAAGCCTCGTTTTCAGTGAAATGGAACTAGAGAGCAACTTGTTGGAAGTAATACATTTTGATGTGTGCAATCCAATGAGTGTTGAGGCATGTAGTGGATGTTGTTATGTTCTTACTTCATAGATGATTTGAGTAGATGTTGAGTATATTTACTCGATGAATCACGAGTCTGAATAATTGAAAGGTTCAAGTAATTTTAGGGTGAAGTTGAAAGATCGTCGTGACAAGAGGATAAAAGATCTATGATATGATCATAGAGATGAATATCTGAATTACGAGTTTGCACAAAATTAAGACATTGTGGAAATTGTTTCACAACTAATACAGCCTGGAACACCATAGTGTGATGGTGTGTCCGAACATCATAACTGCACCCTATTGGATATGATGCATACCATGATGTCTCTTATCGAATTACCACGATAGTTTATGGGTTAGGCATTAAAGACAACCACATTCACTTTAAATAGGGAACCATGTAATTCCGATGAGATGACACAGTATGAACTATGGTTTAGAGAAACCTAAGCTGTCATTTCTTAAAAGTTTGGGGCTGCGACGCTTATGTGAAAAAGTTTCAGGCTGATAAGCTCGAACCCAAAGCGGATAAATGCATCTTCATAGGACACCCAAAACAGTTGGGTATACCTCCTGTCTTAGATCCGAAAGCAATAAGGGATTGTTTCTAGAATCGGGTCCTTTCTCGAGGAAAAGTTTCTCTCGAAAGAATTGAGTGGGAGGATGGTGGAGACTTGATGAGGTTATTGAACCGTCTCTTCAACTAGTGTGTGGCAGGGCACAGGAAGTTGTTCCTGTGGCACCTACACCAATTTAAGTGGAAGCTTATGATAGTGGTCATGAAACTTCAGATCAAGTCACTACCAAACCTCGTGGGATGACAAGGATGCGTACTACTTCAGAGTGGTATGTAATCCTGTCTTGGAAGTCATGTTTCTAGACAACAATGAACCTACGAGCTATGGTGGGCCCGGATTCCGATAAATGGCTCGAGGCCATAAAATCCGAGAGAGGATCCATGTATGAAAACAAAGTGTAGACTTGGGCAGAACGGCTCGATGGTCGTAAGGCTATTGAGTATAGATGGATTTTAAAAGGAAGACGGACAATGATGGTAAATGCCACCATTAAGAAAGCTCAACTTGTCGTTAAGATGTTTTCCGACAAGTTCGAGAAGTTGACTATGATGAGACTTTCTCACTCGTAGCGATGCTAAGAGTCTGTTGGAATTATATTAGCGATTACTGCATTATTTATGAAATCTTGCAGATAGGATGCCAAAAACCATTATTTCCTCGACGATGTTTGAGGAAAAGTTGTATGTGATACAACCGGAAGGTTTTGTCAATCCTGAAAGATGCTAATAAGCATGCAAAGCTCCATCAATCCTTCTAAGGACTGGAGTAAGCATCTCGGAGTTGGAATGTACGCTTTGATGAGATGATCAAAGATTTTGGGCTTATACAAAGTTTATGAGAAACTTGTATTTCCAAACGAGTGGGAGCACTATAGAATTTCTGATAAATATATGTTGACATATTGTTGATCAGAAATGATGTAGAATTTCTGGAAAGCATATAGGGTTATTTGGAAAGTGTTTTTCAATGGAAAGCCTGGATTAAGCTATTTGAACATTGAGCATCAAGATCTATAAGGATAGATCAAAACGCTTAATGGTACTTTCAAATGAGCACATACCTTGACATGATCTTGAAGGTGTTCAAGATGGATCAGTCAAAGAAGGAGTTCTTGCCTGAGTTGTAAGGTATGAAGTTAAGACTTAAAGCTCGACCACGGTAGAATAGAGAGAAAGGACGAAGGTCGTCCCCTATGCTTAAGACATAGGCTCTACAGTATGCTATGTTGTGTACCGCACCTGAAGTGTGCCTTGCCATGAGTCAGTCAAGGGGTACAAGAGTGATCCAAGAATGGATCACAGGACAGCGGTCAAAGTTATCCTTAGTAACTAGTGGACTAAGGAATTTTCTCGATTATGGTGGTGGTAAAAGAGTTCGTCGTAAAGGGTTACGCCGATGCAAGCTTTGACACTAATCCAGATTATTCTGAGTAGTAAAGTGGATTCATATAGTAGAACAGTTATTTGGAATAGCTCCAAATAGAGCATGGTAGCTGCATCTAGGAGATGACATAGAGATTTGTAAAGCACACACGGATCTGAAAGGTTCAGACTCGTTGACTATAACCTCTCTCACAAGCATAACATGATCAAACCCAGAACTCATCGAGTGTTAATCACATGGTAAATGTGAACTATATTATTGAGTCTAGTAAACTCTTTAGGTGTTAGTCACATAGGGATGTGACCTTGAGTGTTAATCACATATCGATGTGAACTAGATTATTGACTCTAGTGCAAGTGGGAGACTGTTGGAAATATGCCCTAGAGGCAATAATAAATTGATTATTCTTATATTTCCTTGTTAGTGATAATCATTTATTATCCATGCTAGAATTGTATTGATAGGAAACTCAGATACATGTGTGGATACATAGACAACACCATGTCCCTAGTAAGCCTCTAGTTGACTAGCTCGTTGATCAATAGATGGTCACGGTTTCCTGACCATGGACATTGGATGTCATTGATAACGGGATCACATCATTAGGAGAATGATGTGATGGACAAGACCCAATCCTAAGCATAGCACTAGATCGTGTAGTTCGTATGCTAAAGCTTTTCTAATGTCAAGTATCATTTCCTTAGACCATGAGATTGTGTAACTCCCGGATACCGTAGGAGTGCTTTGGGTGTGCCAAACGTCACAACGTAACTGGGTGGCTATAAAGGTACACTACGGGTATCTCCGAAAGTGTCTGTTGGGTTGGCACGAATCGAGACTGGGATTTGTCACTCCGTGTAAACGGAGAGGTATCTCTGGGCCCACTCGGTAGGACATCATCATAATGTGCACAATGTGATCAAGGAGTTGATCATGGGATGATGTGTTACGGAACGAGTAAAGAGACTTGCCGGTAACGAGATTGAACAAGGTATCGGGATACCGACGATCGAATCTCGGGCAAGTATCGTACCGATAGACAAAGGGAATTGTATACGGGATTGATTAAGTCCTTGACATCGTGGTTCATCCGATGAGATCATCGTGGAACATGTGGGAGCCAACATGGGTATCCAGATCCCGCTGTTGGTTATTGACTGGAGAACGTCTCGGTCATGTCTGCATGTCTCCCGAACCCATAGGGTCTACACACTTAAGGTTCGGTGACGCTAGGGTTATAGAGATATTAGTATGCGGTAACCCTAAAGTTGTTCGGAGTCCCGGATGAGATCCTGGACATCACGAGGAGTTCCGGAATGGTCCGGAGGTAAAGAATTATATATAGGAAGTGCTATTTCGGCCATCGGGACAAGTTTCGGGGTCACCGGTATTGTACCGGGACCACCGGAAGGGTCCCGGGGGTCCACCGGGTGGGGCCACCTGCCCCGGGGGGCCACATGGGCTGTAGGGAGTGCGCCTTGGCCTATATGGGCCAAGGGCACCGGCCCCAAGAGGCCCATGTGCCAAGAGTAGAGGAAAAAGGGAGAGTCCTAAAGGGGGAAGGCACCTCCGAGGTGCCTTGGGGAGGATGGACTCCTCCCCCCCTTGGCCGCACCCTTCCTTGGAGGAAGAGGCAAGGCTGCGCCCTCCCCCTCTCCCTTGGCCCTATATATAGTGGGGGGAAGGGAGGACAACCATACCTAAGCCCTGGCGCCTCCCTCTCCCTCCCATGACACATCTCCCTCTTCCCACAGCGCTTGGCGAAGCCCTATTGGAATCCCGCTACTTCCACCACCACGCTGTCGTGCTGTTGGATCTCCATCAACCTCTCCTTCCCCCTTGCTGGATCAAGAAGGAGGAGACGTCGCTGCTCCGTACGTGTGTTGAACGCGGAGGTGCCGTCCGTTCGGCGCTAGGATCATCGGTGTTTTGGATCACGACGAGTACGACTCCTTCAACCCCGTTCTCTTGAACGCTTCCGCGCGCGATCTACAAGGTTATGTAGATCCACTCCTCCCTCGTTGCTAGATGACTCCATAGATAGATCTTGGTGACACGTAGGAAAAATTTGAATTTATGCTACGTTCCCCAACAGCAAGGAGGGGGACGACTTTGAGCGAATTTAGCTGGGACACAGCGGTGGCCGTGGTGACGAGGGGAAGGAATGAGAGCTCCTCGAGCTCGTTTGGGTGGTCGGGGAGGCTTAGAGAGGAGGGGTGAGGCTGTGGGTGACCTCGGAGGGTCTCGGGGTGGCCTTAAATAGCCGCGGGGCGTGGTGCCGTGCTGTCGTCGCAGCGGACGCGTGGCCGACGCGTGTGCGCGTGCATGAAATAGGGGGCAAGCGACGAGGGAGACACAGTTGAGGTTCTCACGGGGCAGAGGCGACGCTGGAGCACGGGAAGGAAGAGGCCAGGGCACGCACAGATCCAAACGGCCACCGTGTGCCCGTGGGCACACGGCGGTTTGCGTCGGTGAGGAAGCTGCCGGAGGGGGAGGGGTCCAGGTGATCGGTGACGACGAGAGGAAGACAATGGACATGCTCACATGCGCTAAGACGATGAGGGGGAGAGGGGCCCGAGCAAGAATCCATCCTGGGCGCGGCCAATGGCAGCAGAGCGCGCGCACGGACTTGCAATTAACGTGCTCACCGCGTGCACTGGCATGTAGCGAGGGAGAGACGCTTGACCATGTTGTCTAGTGGGAAGCTCATCCAGGGTAGGTCTCATCTACGGTGGTAGATCGATAAAAAGTGATCTGGTTAAACGGTGAGAACCCTCTGAAGTTTACTGCAGTAAACTTGGGTGAGCACTAGTGATCAACAGGGAGGGTCTTGGATCCAATGGGGTTGTCTGCGAGGTTGAGGTAAAGAACGACTTTCATCCTGGTAACTTGGAGAAGAATTGGAACAAGATAAATCATAGTTGCTTTGCCACTGACCAAAATGGTCCAGAAATGAGATTTGAATGATGGACTCAAATGGAGTGGCCACTGGAGCTCAAGTTTCGCAAGGCTTCATGATTTGATCATACAAAGATCCTGTATAAGTTTCATACTAATTGGATTCACTAAAATGGTACTTGCTTCACAAACATCCTTGCTGACCAGAAACTTGCACACTTTCTAGAAGAAAAATGGCTTGATGAAACATGCCCAAAATGGGTTGACGTAGGTTATATGGATAATAGAAGGCTAGAAAAATTTACAGCCATAATGGAGCAAGATAAAATATACTTGCTTCACAAACTAAAATTTTGGGCAGAATAAAAGAATTGAAAGTGAGCTCACATGGAGGCATAACATGAGCTCTACTTTGGTGGAGGGCTATGATATGATGATATGAGGGACCATGGAAAATGGCAACTCATTTGGATATGCCTAGCTTGCACCTCCTTCACAAAGCTTATTTCTGGATAGAAACTTTGGAAAATCATAATTAAATAATTACTAGGCAAATGAGATTGCATTTTGGCATGTGGCAATGATATGGACAGGAAAAGGTGTCCAAGGAGTTTGAGGTCAATTGGGAAAAGGAAAATAGCACTTGCTTCACAATGTGCCATTTAGGGCAGAATAGGAAATGAATTAATTGAGCAAGATGATAAACATGACAAATGAAATATTTTGCCAGATTTGAGAAATATATAACCCAAACAATTTATGAGAATTATTTGGGAATTTTAGGAGTGATGGAAATAAAGGTTGCTTCACAACCTAGGGTAGACAAGGTTATTCCTTTAATAGAAAAAGGAATATTCATGAGAAAAAGATTTTAGGGTTTGGTCAACTAGTGAAGTGATATGATCTTGGAAAGGTTTTGAGAATGATGAGCCACTTGGGAAGGGAAATGAGAATGATCTTCCAGGTGACAAGGCCACAGAACCACTCCAAAAAGAAAAACACAGCAAAAACCAATAAATCAAAAAGAAAAAGGAAAGAGCCAAAATCCAGGCTGTTACAACTCTTACCCCCTTAAAGAAATCTCGTCCTCAAGATTTAGTTGCTCTGGGAACAAGTATGACTTGAGGATACCGTTTCCAACTTGGGCATCCTTTTTCCTTTATTTATTGTTCCCCTGAGAATTTCAGATGATCAACTTACGTTGCTCTGGGATGGCTTTTCCCAAATTTTGATGGGTCTTTGCTCATATACCAAATCCTTTTGTTGATGTTGATTTTCTAATATCTGTGGTGATGTCTGATGGATCTGATCATAAATTTATGTTTGGTCATGAAAACCTTTTTACATCTGTCATGGGGTTGCTGCAAGCCTTCTGGGTTCAATAAATGCTTAGAATTAATTATGGCCATCTTCTGACGGGATCTGACTGCTCATAGGTGCACTGATTTATCTTGATTTATTTCCTTTGGCTCGAGCATGTGGCACATGCCAGAGATTTGACTGCCTTCTATAACGGTGTATGGAGTTATAGTTATGTCATACCCCAAACATTTACATTTGGAGACTTTGCCCGACAGGGGCTGACGGACAAATGCTTTTCTTGACAGACTAACCGGGTACTTGATTTCGTCGGCGAGTACACCGAGTCAGAGCTAATTATTCGGCTTTTGACTTTGTCATTTTATTGGTATACACATTTCTGGAAATACGCGGTGATATAGTTTAACATTGCCGCTGAGGTCAAACTGACGAGGTTGCAAAGGAATCTTGGATCTAACAAAACAGACTTGGATATTCCACACTAACCATGTCAAGCGGGTCAGCGGGATATGGAAATCGTTGTAAATAGAGTAGGCCGCTGAATATGTATGTCTTTGTGGATCCATAAGGAATTATGGTGTAACGCCCTCGATGCGGCTATATCTCCTACGTGTCAAAGCACGACTTAGAGGCATAACCGCGTTGAAAGCAATGTCGCAAGTAACATAATCTTCACAACAACCCACGTAAATAGATAATAAGGGGAAAGGTACATAGTTGGCTTACACTCGCCACATCACAAAAAGTACATAAATAGCATTACAATCATCCAATACACTCATGGTCCGACTATGGTACCAAAATAAAAGAACAACTCCAACATGCGACACCGTCCCGATCGCCCCAACTAAGCACCACTACTGATCATCAGGAAAAGACACATAGTAACGGCGTGAGTCTTCGTCGAACTCCCACTTGAGCTCAAGCGCATCATCTAGAACGGAGCCATCGGGCCATGCATCTAGTTTGGAAGTAATCTGTGAGCCACGGGGACTCAGCAATCTCGCACCCTCGCGATCAAGACTATTTAATCTTATAGGTAAGGCAAGGTGATATGCGGAGCTGCAGCAAGCGACTAGGATATATGGTGGCTATCCTGTTCGCAAAAGAGAACGAGAAGAGAAGGCAAAGCACGAATGAAGAACTATAGAACAACCTATGGCAAACATTACTCCAACACCGTGTTCACTTCCCGGACTCCGCCGAGAAGAGACCATCACGGTAACACACGCGGTTGATTCATTTTAATTAAAATAAGGTTCATGTTATCTACAATCGGACATTAACAAATTCCCATTTGCCCATAACCGCGGGCACGACTTTCGAAAGTTCAAATCCCTGCAGGGGAGTCCCAACTTAGCCCATCACAAGCTCTCACGGTCAACGAAGGATAAACCTTCTTCCGAGACATTCCGATCAGACTCGGTATCCCGGTTCTACAAGACAACTTCGACAAGGTAAAACAAATCTGGAAGCACCGCCCGGATGTGCCGACAAATCCCAATAGGAGCTGCACATATCTCGTTCTCAGGGCACACCGGATTGTCCAAGGTACGGGTAGGCCAGCCCAGAGTTGCCCCTGGTGGCCACCGGCAGCTGTCAGGTTGGCCCAACACTTAGAGGAGCACTGGCCCGGGGGTTTAAATAACGATGACCCTTGAGCCCGCGGAACCCAAGGGAAAAAGAGGCTAGGTGGAAAATGGTAAAACCAAGGTTGGGCATTGCTGGAGGAGTTTTATTCAAGGCGAATTGTCAAGGGGTTCCCATTATCACCCAACCATGTAAGGAACGCAAAATCCGGGAACATAACACAGATATGACGGAAACTAGGGCGGCAAGAGTGGAACAAAACACTAGGCAAAAGGCTGAGCCTTCCACCCTTTACCAAGTATATAGATGCATTAAGATAACAAGATAATATAGTGATATCCCAACAAATAAACAATGTTCGAACAAGGAACAATCTCCAATCTTCACCCGCAACTAGCAACGCTATAAGAGGGGCTGAGCAAAGCGGTAACATAGCCAATCAACGGTTTGCTAGGACATGGGGGTTAGAGGTTTGACATGGCAATTTGGGAGGCATGATAAGCGAGTGGTAGGCATCATAGCATAGGCATAGCAAAAGAGCGAGCATCTAGCAAGCAAAGATAGAAGTGATTTCGAGGGTATGATCATCCTGCCTACAAAGTTGTCAGAGTTGACTGGATCCTCGGAAGCAAACTCAGCGGGCTCCTCGTTAGAGAACCCGTCTCCCGGCTCTACCCAAACAAGACAAACAAGCAAAAGGAACACAATCAACCACGTGCAAAGCTCAAACAACAAGATGCAAACATGGTATGCTATGCGGGATGCGATATGTGATGCATATGCAAGATTTGACAAGTAATGATTGAACCTGGCCTCAACATGGAAATCCAAGAGTGCCACTGGAAAGGTGAGGTGATTTCGGTTGAAATCGATATAAAGATCACCGGAATCGGATACACGGTTTGGAAATGGCAAGCAAAACAAATATGGCACCGGTCTGCGATAAACAGCAAGTAGCCAACTAAATGCATCAAGAGAATTATGCTACAAGACGCAAACATGGCAACAAAATACATGGCAGGGATCCACTCATGATGCTTGACAAAATATGAACAATGAGCTAGGGCCAACTCATCCACTAACAGGTTCAAACAAGCATGGCAAAAATGCAAATGGTAAACAAGTTTCAGACAATGAAATTAACACAAGCCTGGAATTTCAGATTAGGTAGCACAGTTTGGATCATGAAAGCTATATGCTACAGGAACTTAACATGGCAAAGCAAGGCATGACAAGAAGCTACTCAAAGCACTTAACAAAAGTCCCTTAGTGACCTTGAGCCAAAAGGGATCAGAAAATACAATTGCAAGCATGTGAACATGGCAAAAACATAATCAGATTACAGACTTAGAGAAAATCTGGAGCATGCAAATCTGTTAACGAGTAGGCATGTTTACGAGCTCGATGCACTCACTACAGAGCAAGGCATGACAAACTAAGCATACACCCATCACGAATACATATCATATATGCTAGACATGGCAAGAACAACAACATAGCATGCACGGATCAACAACAACATCCTCGGCAAAATCGCTAACAAGTAGATAATCTGCCAGGATTCACGAAATAGCAAAAGTAGAGCTCGATTGACTCAAGCTAGGGTGCTCCATAATTGCAAACAAAGACATCAATGGATAGAGCATCACAATATTAACAAATCATCCTTACTGATCATCCTCAAAAGAGGCACGGATCACTAGGAAATAACATGAACATATGGCATATTGACAGAAACAGGACAAGGACTTAGAGAAATTCTAAGTCCCAGAAAACAGCATTAACGAATGCACTAATTTGCAAGCTTGTGCTAGTCACCACACATATCACAAAAATACATGATAAGCACCTCTATAAAGATGGAATGGCATATAACAAAACTCATGTAGAGCTCAGGAGCATATCATGCACACATTAATCATGGCAAAAATGACAAATAGCTATTTGGTGCAATAGATCTGACAATTAACTCAAATAACTCTCTTCCAACAGCATTTCGGGCATCAAGATGAGCTCAAATGAAAATGAAGCAATGAGATGAAATGATGTACTCTAAGAGACGAACATTTTTATATGCTACACCCACAAAACGGAGCTGTGGATGCGGAGTTACAGCATGAAGAAGAATGCAAAATAATATGCAAACTTGGGGGAAAATCGAGGTCAACCCTAGGGTTACTGTAGCAACCGAATCCAGATCTGGCGCGCACGCAAAACGAAGTTCGCCGGAGAAGTCCCTGTTCGCTGAACTGAGACGGGGGCGGCCGGATCTGTCGAGGGAAGGAGCTTGCCGAGCGGATCCAGAGCAATGCGGCGCGCCGCGGCGAGGGGCGGCGGACGGCGAGGTCGGGCAGTGAGGGAGCTCGGCGGAGAGTGGAGCTTGCCGCGGCGGAGCTTAGTCCGGCCGGCAATGGCACTGCGGCGGCCGGTGTCGAAGTGCGGCGGCGAATCGGGCTCCCCTGGCGGCGCGGGGTGAGATGAGGTGGCGGCCCGGGCGCACGGTGGAGAGGGCCCGGTGCGGGCCGAGCGGGCCAGCGGCGGGGCACGGTGGCTGGGGCCAGTGGTGCCCTCCTACTGGCGCGGGGCGGAGGCACGGTTCGTCCGGCAGGCTCCGGACATGTCCGGCGCGGCGCGAGGGAAAAATTAGGGTTAGGGGGGAGAGGAGACCCGGGATTTTCGGGGGGATGACTTTATATAGACATAGAGGGAGCTAGGAGAGTCCAAATGAGGTGCGGTTTTCGGCCACGCGATTGTGATCGAGCACTCTAGATGATGGAGAGGGTTTAGGTGGGTTTTGGCCCAAATTGGAAGGGTGTTCGGCTGCAACACACACGAGGCCTTCTCGGTCCCTCGGTTAACCGTTGGAGCATCAAACGAAGTCCAAATGGTATGAAACTTGACAGGCGGTCTACCGGTAGTAAACCAAGGCCACTTGGCAAGTCTCGGTCCAGTCCGGAAATGTTTAACCCCCACACACGAAAAAAAGGTAGAAAGGACCACCGGAGGAGATAAGAGCGCCAGAATGCAAAACGGACAACAGGGAAAATGCTCGGATGCATGAGACAAACACGTATGCAAATGCAATGCACATGATGACATGATATGAGATGCATGACAAAGACAACAACACACGGAGACAAAAACCCGAACCCGAGGAAATAAAATAACTTAGCGCCGGAAACGGCAAGAGTTGGAGTACATATAAGGTAAATTACATCTGGGGTGTTACATATGGCCTCCAACTGATTTGGGTATCCAGACCTTGATGGTCGTGCAAAATACATCATACCTTTGTTGTCAGTCTCGCCCTTTGACGGTGATGATTCTCTTTGTCAGGATACCTTACTGAAATAACTTAGCCACACATGTCCTTGATTCTTCGTATGACCATGACGGTGGCTAGTGCAATATCGGTGGCATTATTCCTTCTGCTTATTTTCTGACCTGTGTTTGCACATATATGACATATACTAGGGGTTTGTAGCTATATGGAGCTCATTGCTTTCTTAGGTATATTTGCTGGATCAATGTCGTATCCCGTATAAGTGACCAATCTGACCCGGGATACATGCGTACCATATGTGTAATAATCATATGCAACTGAATACCATATTATTGTGGCAGACATATGTTTTGACTAAATTGTTCCTCTGACAAAATTATTGCAAATTTGATCCTTGAGAGGTACTGCCATATACTGCCAACTCATCATATAATCTCTAAGAACGGTGCATAGTGTGGTATTGATGCGGACTGGGTGGCTTACGAGGGAAGCCATCCAAGTAGCTTACTGAGGAAGGCTCTTAGATCCTGCTCGAGGCTTTTGTCTGGGTAGCATGCAGAAGAAATCTCGATAGCTTACACCCGAAGCTTGGTCGGATTATTGTGCTGGAGAAACTTGGGTTCCGTACTTGAGAAGCTTCTCCTCAGATTTGCTTGTTGAGAAAGACCGGGTACCGTGCGCCGGAAATTTTTCACATATCCTGTTGAGGAAAAATTTGAGGAGCCTTGCCTCATAAATTTCTTCTGATAGCGTATGCAATAATGTTGGGTTTCTTATGTCCAAAACTTCATATTGATATGCAGACTGAAATCCATGCACACTTCCATAATATTTTGCGGCTGATTATTTGCATGAGATAATTTGTTTGACTGTCTTCCTTGAATATATCACATCCTGACTTCCTCTTGGAGTATAACATATTTCAAGTACCATTTATTGCTGAGCCAAAACTTGCCTATGATCCATACCTCTGACTGGAAAATATACCATTGGTCTTGCATCTGACTTGTCTTTCTGCTGGCTGGATCATTACTGCTGTAGAATTGATGCGGATAATCAATCCAAGACACAATTGGCATTCTGAGAAGATATTCCTTTATATCATGCGATTGACTAAGAATGACATAATGTTTAGCTGAGCTTCTTCCAAATATTTGAAATACTTATTATCTCTTCGAGTCCGGTGTCAGTTGCTGAGTAACTCTTCATAGCGGAAAAATAATGTAACACCGGGGCCCAAAAAGAAAGAAGCAAAAGAAAACTCAACTAAACAAAAGCACACAACAATAATCAATTTACACACAATCAATGTAACATATTACTGCTAGTCACACAATATGCATGCCTACTTAAGCACAGAATTCTCGCGGGATCTCCGGCTCTATGATCTAGCATGTTGTGACGTTGTGCACGAGGACGGATAAATGTGTGGAAGAATTGGTGTAAACAGCGCTACACCAAGTGCTAGCTTAGCCAGGTAGCAACCTGGACTAGCTCAGAGGAGAGGATGCATTCGGTAATCATGTAGTGGGACACGAAGTCGCAACCACATTATTATCAAGCGAACGGGAAAAGATCCGTACTCGTCCAAGAAATAGGATATCGGGGAAAAACTGAGGCTGCTGACACTGCCCTTTCTTGATATCTACGATCAGTAAGGGTTGCCAACATGACAAGAAAAAGGACGATCTGTGATAGAAGTGAAATAATTCGGCGCGATACTTGAGCACCATTTTTACAAACAGTGTCAGGATCACTTGGCATCACTCTGCTGGGACAGAAATGACGCCAAACACCGAAGAATGAGCAAGAAAAGAAAACTGGAGAAATGCAATGGCCGAGCTGTAGTGGATCCAGACTGATGCCATCTACACTCACCAGATTAAACCGTTAGTAACAAAATAATAAGGCTATATGCATGCTATGCAACAACCAGATGCAGCAACAAAATGCAATAAACAAGCCGGACTTTAAACTACTAATTTCTACCAATTTCTACCGCTCACGCTGACTAGGGCATCTTACAGCCAGACCTGCTCTGATACCAAGCCTGTGGCACCCCGGCTCAGAGAAACCGGAACGCCCCGTATTCCAGCCCAAAGATCGAGGA
This sequence comes from Triticum aestivum, assembly GCF_018294505.1. Classification (NCBI taxonomy): domain Eukaryota; kingdom Viridiplantae; phylum Streptophyta; class Magnoliopsida; order Poales; family Poaceae; genus Triticum; species Triticum aestivum. The sequence goes on from NC_057794.1 coordinate 184,618,460, forward strand.
GAAGTCTCTGGAATACGGCACTGCTTGACATAGAACAAATCAGCTCTTATTACAAGAATAATAATTACACGGGTCTGATGTTACAATGATCACATCAGAATGGTGACACTACGCCTGCGATACTACACTTGCTCTATGCTAGCAACGGAAAAACTTCTAGCAGCAGAACAACGACGAAGGTGGTGAACTCCACTCCACAGGGACTCTGGCTGGGACACGATCTAGCTCGCACGTACGGCAACCACGACAAGCAATCAAGCAATCACGGCATCACCTGCAATCTGGCATGCACGCTAGGTTAGTACATTGAATGTACTTGCAAGCTCACAACAACCATAAACATCAAGGAAAGACAATAACATATCATTAACAGGTTAATTAACTAACAACTACCATGATGAAGCAACTACTAAGTATGAGATGAAACTAATACAAAGCTGACAAATCACCATCTCAGATCTCCATAACCATATCTTGCTTGGCTAACCGGCCAAGCAATATACCATCTCGATCAACTCATGATCAAAACCATACGGTGATCTTTCCGGCGAACACTACCATGACCAACACTTGGTCTCAAACAGTGATCTTTCCAGTGATCACAACCATGAACAACACTTGGTCTCAAATTGTGATCTTTCTGGCGATCACAACCATCATCAACACTTGGTCTTAAACAGTGATCTTTCCGGCGATCACAACCATGACCAAAACATGGTCTCCAACATCATGCTCAACATCCTGCCAATCTGTACTACTCAACATATCAACATATAAATCACCTATAAGTCATTTCGTCATGTGATTGTTGATCGAATGGTGGGACCTAGTACGGACGTGACTATCGATAGATTAAATACACTCTGCAGAGGTAGCACACTATACACACACCACGGAACCCATGGCCTCGCACTCCCATTTGGGTGGACCAACGGCATTCTGACAAAACCCTTCCATTGCCATAGCACTCTCCCGGCCACTCTGACCCAAATCCCCAATGAGCTGGTCCAGGGTGGCCCTGTGTCTACCAAAGACACCCCGACCACCGTCGTGGTCAAAACACTCCCACTCAGGGACACTCCCACTCGGGGACTCGGATCCATTAAAACAACAACGAGCACACAAGGTTATGTCTGCTTACCGGGCCAGGGTACGCACGCCCATAACCTTCCTTAGTTGTAGGCATCGGCGAGAGGCACGACAATAGAACGCATTAGGGCCTTCCCATAAAAGGCAAATGTGGTTGCACTGGAAAAAGCCCGGTTCGGTAGCACCTGACCAACTTAATGATGGAATTTATCCCCAAAAATATAACTATGGTAAGTGATAATCCAATATCAACTATCAAACTATAATCCAATTCATAACAATATCCAACAAATAATCCAAACATAATCTCATCATCTCAAAATACTCCAAGGGTAGCATAATACTGCTGTCATGATGGATCCAAAAACAATAATCCTACTACTCCAATAATAAGAACAAAGCTATTCGGCTAAGATCCACATGTAAACATCATTTCCAAAAATAATACTCCAAGCAACAGAACATCAACTACCATCACGAAAATAATCATACTTACCACTAATAATCCAAAGGTAGCATGATATCCAAGGTAATACTCCCGAAGATAATAACAGGTTTCATCATGAAAAAAATCGTACTAACCACTAATAATCCAAAGGAAGCATGATATCCAAGGTAATACTCCCAAAGATAATAATAGGTATCATCATGAAAATAATCATACTAACCACTAATAATCCAAAGGCAGCATGATATCCAAGGTAATACTCCCAAAGATAATAATAGGTATCATCATGAAAATAATCATACTAACCACTAATAATCCAAAGGCAGCATTACATCCAAAGTAATACTCCAAAAATATCATATCCAACACCACAATGAAAATAATCATAACATAAGCCACTAATAATCCAATGGCAACATGTCAACCACATAAGCTGCAAAATATAAGTCCTATAACTCCAAGCAACATCATGGAAATAACAAGATCAAAATACAACTCCAAGAAATTGCCATGCACAAAGTCATGTAGCTAAAGAAATATTTCAAACAAGTTCAAATAATTTAAACCATGTCACTACATTGCAATCATGCAAATGAAAGGTGTGGCTTGCCTGGGGTGGAAGAAATCACTGGGACAAGGTGCGAGAAACACGCAGAAAGGATCGCCGGAAAACGTACTCTCTCGGAGGTGGCTGAATAAGGGCAAGGGAAAAATGGTGATTTTCAGAATGTCAAAACATGGTGAAAATGAATCCATCAGAACGGGCTCGACGAAACGAAGAAGTGGGCTTTGGAATCACCTGATTTGGAGTTGTGGTTGAAAAGTTATAAGCTCTTGAAATCCAGAGACCAATTTGTAAAATAAACTCTACATACAGGCCCCTGAGCCAAAAAATAGAAAGCACATTTAGAGGAATACGCCTTCCAGTAGAGAAAACGTATTTCTAGCCATAGTTAAGCGGAAATACGCTTTCCCTGAAGGAAACCGTACTTCTAACCGAACTACGACCAAACTACGCCTTCTCTTAATGAAAACGCATTTCAGCAAATGTGTTTCCACTTATCCAGCTAGGAAAATGTGGGGCCGGCTCGTGTGATGCTGACGTGTGGGTCCCACATGTGTGGGGCCCGTCACTTATCCACGCTGGACTGGCGGGGTCAACGCCGAGGGGCTGACGCGCGGGGCCCGCGGTCAGTTGGCAGGGGGGTTAGCACCTTCATCCCCTTCCTCTCGCCCGCGCTTGGCCGCGGCAGAGAAAGGTCCCGACGGGGCTCATTGGCAATTCTAGCTGCCTCCCGCGGCGCTCGGCAAACCAACGTGCTCGGGGTATCGAGCCACATCGCCTGGTCTTCCTCTCGGTTGCTGAAGACGACGAGAATGGGATCAGCCTCGACCGCAGCGGACGGCTACGTCGGGCGGTGATGGGCATGGCTCCCTGGTGCGCCGGAGGGTGAGGGAAACCGCATTGGAGGGTCGCCGGATGTAGATAGGGGCTCTGGTGGTGAAAGAAGGCAAGGAGGGGGACAACTTTGAGCGAATTTAGCCGGGACAAAGCGGCGGCCGTGGTGACGAGGGGAAGGAATGAGAGCTCCTCGAGGTTGTTTGGGTGGTCGGGGAGGCTTAGAGAGGAGGGGTGAGGCTGTGGGTGAGCTCGGAGGGTCTCAGGGTGGCCTTAAATAGCCGCGGGGCATGGTGCCGCGCTGTCGTCGCCGCGGACGCGTGGCCGGCGCCGAGGAGGCGTGTGCGCGTGCATGAACTAGGGGGCAAGCAACGAGGGAGACACAATTGAGGTTCTCACGGGGCAGAGGCGATGCCGGAGCACGGGGAGGAAGCGGCCAGGGCACGCATAGATCCAAACGGCCACTGTGCGCCCGTGGGCACATGGCGGTTTGCGTCGGTGAGGAAGCTGCCAGAGGGGGAGCTGGGTCCAGGTGATCGGCAACGACGAGAGCAAGACAATGGACATGCTCACGCACGCTAAGACGATGAGGGGGAGAGGGCCCCGAGCAAGAATCCATCCTGGGCGCGGCCAATGGCAGCAGAGCGCGCGCAGGCTTGCCATTAATGCGGTCACCGCGTGCACTGGCATGTAGCGAGGGAGAGACGCTTGACCATGTTTTCTAGCGGGAAGTTCATCCAGGGTAGGTCTCATCTACGGTGGTAGATCGATAAAATGTGATCTGGTTAAGCGGTGAGAACCCTCTGAAGTTTACTGCAGTAAACTTGGGTGAGCACTAGTGATCAACAGGGAGGGTTTTGGATCCAATGGGGTTGTCTGCGAGGTTGAGGTAAAGAATTACTTTCATCCTGGTAACTTGGAGAAGAATTGGATCAAGATAAATCATAGTTGCTTTACAACTGACCAAAATGGTCTAGAAATGAGATTTGGATGATGCACTCAAATGGAGTGGCCACTTGAGCTCAAGTTTGGCAAGGCTTCATGATTTGATCATACAAAGATCCTGTACAAGTTTCATACCAATTGGATTCACCAAAATGGTACTTGCTTCATAAACATCCTTGCTGACCAGAAACTTGCAAACTTTCTAGAGGAAAAATGGCTTGATGAAACATGCCCAAAATGGGTTGATGTAGGCTATATGGATAATAGAAGGGCTAGAAAAATTTACAGCCATAATGGAGCAAGATAAAATATACTTGCTTCACAAACTGAAATTTTGGGCAGAATCAAAGAATTGAAACTGACCTCACATGGAGGCATAACATCAGCTCTACTTTGGTGGAGGGCTATGATATGATGATATGAGGGACCATGGAAAATGGCAACTCATTTGGATATGCCTAGCTTGCACCTCCTTCACAAAGCTTATTTCTGGGTAGAAAAACTTTGGGAAATCATAATTAAATAATTACTAGGCAAATGAGGTTGCATTTTGCCATGTGGCTATGATATGGACAGGAAAAGGTGTTCAAGGAGTTTGAGGTCAATTGGGAAAAGGAAAATAGCACTTGCTTCACAATGTGCCATTTAGGGCGGAATAGGAAATGAATTAATTGGGCAAGATGATAAACATTACCAATGAAATATTTTGCCATATTTGAGAAAGATATAACCCAAACAATTTCTGAGAATTATTTGGGAATTTTAGGAGTGATGGAAATAAAGGTTGCTTCAGAACCTAGGGCAGACAGGGTTATTCCTTTAATAGAGAAAGGATTATTCTAGAGAAAAAGATTTTAGGGTTTGGTCAAGCAGTGAAGTGACATGATCTTGGCAAGGTTTTGAGAATGATGAGCCACTTGGGAAGGGAAATGAGGATGACCTCCCAGGTAATAAGGCCACAGAACCACTCTAAAAAGAAAAACAGAGCAAAAACCAATAAATCAAAAATAAAAAGGAAAGGGCCAAAATCCAGGTTGTTACACTGCTGCACGTCTGCGCATGTGTCTCCGTTGTGCCGTGTCTTGGACAGGTGTAGCACGATTGTCAACTGTAAAAGAGAAGAACTTACGTGAAAGTTGTCGTGCTAGAAAATTGGTTATTATCAATAAACCATTAAAATTCAAGATAAGTCAATTTGAGCCGGACTAGCCCTGATTACACGCGGGAAGCCCCTAGTACTATCTAGGAGGGCTTGATCATCAAACCAATCTCATGTATACGTAGTGGTGCACCGGACTCGTCTAACCGTGTCTGTGGTCTTGACGACCTGTCATTTTTTCTGGTTGGTGGGGCCATCTAGTGCTTGGCGGCTAAAGCCGCCGCACATTCTTCTGCGTATAGAGCACGCTCAGCATTTCCGCTAACTGTGATGGTGCCACATTGACCGGGCATCTTAAGCTTGAGAGAAGCGTAATGCGGGATTGCATTAAAACGAGCGAAAGCCGCTCTTCCGAGTAGTGCCTGATAGCCACTTCGGAATGGAGCAATGTAGAAAGTTACCCTTTCACTTCGGAAGTTGTCAGAAGAACCGAATACAACCTCTAGTAGTAGAGAGCCCGTGCAGCGGGCATCTAGGCCTGGTATTACTCCCTTGAAGGTAGTAGTACTATGGTTTATTGTTGTCGGGTCTATCCCCATTTTGCGGACTGTGTCCTGACATGTCATATTTAGACCACTGCCGCCGTCCATGAGGACTCGTGTGAGATGGTATCGTTTATTATTGGGTCTAACACCATGGCAGTCAATCCTTCGTGCCGGATTCTTGTCGCATGATCCCCGCGATCAAAAGTGATTGAGAAGGCCAACCAGGGGTTGAACCAAGGGGTGACGGGCTCTATGGCGCGTGTGTCTCGGAGTGCATGTTTGCTTCTCCTCTTCGTCACATGGATCATGTTGACTGTTTTAACCTCTGGTGGGAATTTTTTCTGTCCTCCAGTGCTTTGCTGGCGAGGCTCATACTCGTCTTCGCTTGGTGTCTCCCCCCCTTGTCTTCGGCGTTTAGCTTACCTGCCTGCTTGAAGACCCAGCATTCTCTGTGGGTGTGATTTGCAGGTTTATCGGGGGTTCCATGAATCTGACATAGTTTGTCAAGAATCTTGTTTAGGCCATACGGTCCGTCTCTGCTGCCTTTGAAAGGCTTTTTCCGCCGACCTGGTCGAGAGCCCCTGAATCCGGCTTTTACCGCCGTATTATCTAGGCTATCTACTTTATTTCAACGCTTGCTTTTATTGCGTTGTGGTTTTCCATTGCCATCCCTGACTTCGGATGTGCTTGGGTCGCTGGTGCTACTGCGGGCTAACCAGCTGTCTTCGCCCATGCAGAAGCGGGCCATGAGACTTGTTAGAGCTGCCATTGTTTTCGGTTTTTCTTGGCCGGGGTGTGTGGCGAGCCATTCGTCTCGGACGCTATGTTTGAAAGCTGCTAAGGCTTTGGCGTCCGTACAGTCGACCATTTGGTTCTTCTTGGTGAGAAACCTGTTCCAAAGCTTTCGGGCAAACTCTCTGGACTGTTGAATTATATGACTTAAATAGTCCGCATCCGGAGGTCGGACGTAGGTCCCTTGAAAATTAGCCCGAAAAGCGTCCTCGAGCTCCTCCCAACTTCCAATTGAGTTTTCGGGGAGGATTTTTAGCCAGTGTCGAGCTGGTCCTTTAAGCTTGAGGGGCAAGTATTTAATGGCATGCAGATCATCTCTGTGAGCCATATGGATACGGAGGATAAAGTCCACAATCCAGACCCCAGGGTCTGTGGTCCCGTCGTACGCCTCTATGTCCACTGGTTTGAATCCTTCTGGGAATTCGTGATCCAGCACCTCATCGGTGAAACATAGGGGGTGTGCGGCACCCCTGTACTTGTATGTACCATGGCATTCGGACAGTTGTGGTATTTGGTTTTGATTTTGTGCCGGAGCACGCTTCCGAGATCCATAGATGGATCTGGTCATACCGGATTTTTGGCGCAAGTCCTCAAGTACATCGTGTGTTGACTTATGTGCGTATTTGTTATCCGCTCTATCACGGTCACAAGGTGGTGGATCCGGCCGGTTGCCCGTTTCATTTTTTGGCAGTGTGGGCTCTAAGGCCTCGTCGTCGAATTCAGGTAACAACTTGCGCTTTGGATAGCTCTTTGTGTGGTAACTTCCACCATACTTTGCTTCGTTGTCGAGCACTTTGTTGCACCTGTTGTTGAGTGTATTTTGTGCGGCCTTAATCCTTTGCTTCTGCTTCTTCAGGCTCCTCGCTATGGCAATAAGCCTTCCGCGGAGGTTCTCTTGCTCCAAGTGCGTTTCTGGGATGATGTGTGCATCTTCGTCCGGACTGTTTTCCTCCCCAGAGGGGGTTTGATGAGGTTTATACTTGGGGTCGCCGTGTTTGGACGTTGGATCCGTACTATGTTCACTGCTTGCAGCTTCATCGGGTTCTGCCGCCGGGGCAATGTGGTCGTCGTTTCGTCTGGAGTCGACTGGAGTGTTATTTTCTCTTGCGTTGTTCTCGCTGTATTTGCTATGGCGGGACTTAGAGCGGCGCCCCTAATGTCGGCGCTTGGGTTGCTTCTTGGAGGGGCCATCCTCCGCTGTGTCTTGGCCATTGCCTTCTTTGGGTGTATCCACCATGTAAATGTCATGTGGTGAAGTGGTTGTCCGTTGCCCTGTGGGCGCTGGTTCCTGTTCGTCTCCTGCATCTTCGTCCATGCCGTCGATGTCTTCGGAGTCGAAGTTGAGCATGTTGGTTAAGTCGTCGACAGTGGCTACTAACTGGGTGGTGGGCGGGCAGCGAATTTCTTCGTCGTCCGTATCCCATTCTAGCCGGACATAGTTCGGCCAAGGTTCTCCTGACAAGGAGAGAGAGACTTCAATTAATTTAGCACATTGCCGAAAGGCGAGTGCTGAAAGATATCCGCGGAGGTAAACTCCATGATTTGCGCCCAGTCGGATTCGATGGGCATGGATGCAGGCAGTTTGGAGTTCGTGGTCGGAGACGAATCCAGTGGTTTGGTGACACGGCTCTCGTAAGGGGTGAAGTCAGTATCCGGCTCCATCGCCACTGAGAGTGCGGCCTCCATGGTGGGGTCTATTCCTCCGTCCTTGGATGGCAATTTGCTCCAGATTGAAGGCCAGAGTAGTTGTAGATGCGATCTCCCGAACACTATCCAACGGCAGAGTTACGTCGTGCTCGTCGTGACTGTGCGGCGCACCTGACACGGGCTCGAGTCCGTCAAAGATCAAGTCTCCGCGGATGTCGGCAGTGTAGTTTATGTTTCCGAATCTGACCTGATGGCCAGGGGCATAGTTCTTGATCTGCTCTAGATGGCCAAGCAAATTGGCCCGCAGTGCGAAGATGCAGAATACAAAGATCTGTCCGGGGAGGAAAACCTCACCCTGGACCACATCGTTACCGATGATCGAAGGAGCCATCAACCCTTATGGTGATGACATAGTGGAACTCTCAATGAAAGCACCAATGTTGGTGTCAAAACCGGCGGATCTTGGGTACGGGGTCCCGAACTACGCGTCTAAGGCGGATGGTAACAGGAGGCAGGGGACACGATGTTTACCCAGGTTCGGGCCCTCTTGATGGAGGTAATACCCTACGTCCTGCTTGATTGTTCTTGATGATATGAGTATTACAAGAGTTGATCTACCACGAGATCATACAGGCTAAACCCTAGAAGCTAGCCTATGGTATGATTGTATGTTGTCCTACGGACAAAACTCTCCGGTTTATATAAACACCAGAGGGGGCTAGGGTTACACAAGGTCGGTTACAAGGGAGGATATCTACATATCTGTATTGCCTAGCTTTCCTTCCACGCCAAGGAGAGTCCCATCTGGACACGGGACGAAGTCTTCAATCTTGTATCTTCATAGTCCAACAGTCCGGCCAAAGGATATAGTCCGGCTGTCTGGAGACCCCCTATTCCAGGAATCCCTCAGGGCCCACTAGCGGCCTGTGATAAACGTGGCAATAGTTAAGCCCAACGTGACTTTGGGCCTGTTAAAGGCCTGTCGCATAATTCGGCCCGTTGATGTATGTACTAAGCTTTCGGCCTCTTAAAGGCCCATGATATCAGTGGGCCAACTAAGGCCCGAGATATGTTTCGGCCTGGTAACTACCCGTGATATAACTGGGCCCAAAAAGGCCCGGTCTACATTTCAACCTGCTGAACGCTAGTCGACGACTAGTAAAAATTGAGGCCCAATATGAATTTCGGCCTGCTAAAGGTCCATGGTTTCATCTAGGCCGTAACAGGCCAGTACAATATTCAGCCTGTTAATGGCCCAACATTACCTAGGCCAATCTAAGCGCTGGGTCCAAAAAAGGCCCAACTAAAATATAGGCCGGTGTAAGTTGCGGGCCTCGCGGAAAGTGTGAAGGCCCCAATGATTCGAGCCCATGAAAGATGCAGGTCGGCCCAATTGTGGCCCGCTAAACACTAGGCCCGTTAGAGACGAATGTTTCGGCCCGGTCGACTACATCTGATTTTTTTTAGATGGCGAATGTTGGCAATAACTAGTAGGAATTAAGAACAAACCTACTCTATACAATAAAGAAATTACGACATAGTAACTAAGAATAAACCTACACTGGGCATCGAAGTTCGCCTCCAGTGATCATAACGCGCAACGAAGAAGCATATTACAAAAATTAGGCACCATTGCAGTGTGCCAAAATAATACTAAACCGAGACCACTTCCAAGATAGTTCAAGAAAGGTTAGCATGTTGTTCATATCATCAGCCACATCAGTAAGATAAAACAGGAGATGACAAGGTGCAAATGTGGGCTGCTTCACCACACACTGGATTATAGATCCACAAAAACAAGCATAGATATAGGGAGTATTGAGTAATGTGCATGGTATGAATAAGGAATTTGGTTTTACAAGTAAAACTTAGAACTTACGGTTCTTGCGAACATGCATTTTGGTAGAAATAGCAAACTAAACAGCAGTAAATGATAGGGAGTATGAGCAAATTAAATAGCAGTTGAGGATAAAGGCTTTAGAAGGACTGACTTACATTAAGAGTTATCACCGGCTTTATAATGCCCTTCTCCATGTCAAGGGAAGGATAACTCAAGAATTTCAGCACAGAATCTTCTTCATAAGCATTGCCTATACTGGAATCTTCTTCATAAGTTATCACTGGCACATTTTGTAGAGAGTAATTATAGATATGATAATACTGGAAGGGATAGAGGATAGTGAAGATAAGATGCAGTTTCATGCTACATAATTAACAACCAATCCCTGGAAGTACAAGCATTACAGGACAAAATGTACTGACAAGAGCAATGGGCTACACTTCTGCACTGGCATTGTCTGTGTATTCTACTTTTTGGTAAGATTAAATATAGATCTGATCTTTTTTAGTAAATGGTCGGCGAGGGAGATAAGATGCAGAATGCTACACAATGAAACAATCCCTCTTCCAATAATACAAATGTGTTTTGAACACTTGTGTACTGTATAAAACGTTCTTATATTATGGGACGGAGGGAGTAGCTGTTAATGTAAGTACATTGATAAAGATGTTCAGTCCTTACAAGAGGACTGCAGAGCTAAACCTCTTCAAAAGCATTGGGTTGATTCTAAATTTATGTAAGAGTCCATACGGATCTTATAATGTCCACCAAATGGACGATAACGAGGCTAACATGTGAAGTGATGCTACATAATCAAACACCTATAAAAGTAAGTATGTTCATACAGGGTAAGAGGTGCTCACAAGAGCAATGCAGTATGCAGTATAGTTGCGAGATTCTGTGGTCCCTTGAGAATGAATGTTCTTCTGATAACAGTTTTCGCACAAGTGAGACGTTAAGGCAAATGCAGAAATGTAGTTCAAATTGTGATGTGATATCATAGATAGTACCTTATGCTGCAGCCGAGACCAATGTGTAACAAGATTATGCCAGTCACCGTCGGATAAATGTAGTACCAGAGACATTACAGAAATTTCCTTTAGAGGCTTGCCATCGAAGTGCGCTTTCCTGAGGTAGGAATGATACTTCATCAATGAGTGCTTGAAAAGCGCAACCAACCCTTGCTCATCTTCACAATCAAGTTTGGTCCTCACCTATTTAAAAGAATGAAATCTTGTGTCTCCTGTCAACAGAAACATATGCAGCAATGACCATGAATAACATTAGTACATTACTTACGCATAATCGACGTGAATAATTGGATATTATATCGAATGAGTAAGAAATACAAGTAAAATTGTCAACAAACCTGGCTTGAAGTAGTAATCTGGGTCAATGTCACTACGAACAACAATCCAAAATGACTAGTGTCTGTTCCTAGGGGTGGAATTTTGAGAACCCCGTGAACTTTACAGGTACTAAAGATTACCGAAATGCATCTGAACCATTAAGTGTAGGTAGCACTGAGCACACAACAAACCCTAATACCAGTCCTGCCTAATGAGTAATGAATCAATTAGAAAATGGGTGATGAGGAGTGGCTACTGAGTGTTGAGGACTTATCTCAGGATAAATCGGGTTGGATTAGTGGGTGCTGCACGCCTGAGCCCTGAACGAACTGGGAAGGTAGGCATGGCGGCGCGCCCGGGCTACAGTGACGCTGTTGGGCGAGCTGCTCCTGACCTCCTGTTAGTCCGGCGTCTCCTCCTAGATTCATGCCGTCCGGGAACGGCAAGTCTTTGGCGAGGCAGGTGGCTGGGGGCGAGTAGAGATTGAAAGCACGCAGCAGAACAGAGGGGAATCGGGGCCTGGGACGACCCAAAATCCCAGGGTGGGCCGGCCCACCGTGAGCACCCTGTAGAGATACACACCCGAGTGGCGACCATGCATTTTCGAAACTAATTTAGGAACATTTAGCTGACCAATTAAACGAATCTATTTTAATAATATCAGATTCGTATTTGAACAACTAAGCTTGTTTAGCTTGATCAGTCGAGTAGTGCTATTATGACACGAAGCACGTATTCTGGTCATATAGTGATCATAAAAGGGGGAAACCAGAGAAATGATATTTAGCAGCCATTGTTTGCTTCGAAATAAGAACTAAATTCTAAGAGCTGAAAAGAAAGTATAGTAACCAAGTTAAGATCTATTTTCTGGTTGAGATCAAAAAGTCGAGGAGATATGAAGTACCACCTCTCTCGTGGCGTCGTGTAGGCATCGGGGGTGTGATGGCTGTAGGTGGCGTTGAAGCTGATCTGCGACAGTAGACGGGTGCATCAGGGGATAAGTCCCGTTGCGGTCGAACAGAAGGTTGTTTGAGCGGCCCCGGCAAAGAGGACGACGGCGCTGATGAAGCGAGAGGACGTGATGCAAGGCTCTTGGTCCATCACCGTGGATGAGAAACTTCCATCTCTAGTAGTGGACGACGCGGTCTTGGTAGGCACTCCGACATGGTGGAGGACAATGGCGATGGATGTGGTGGAGGATGGAGGCGATGGATGTGGAGAGGTACGGGGAACCATGTTTTTGGGACGCGTCTGTCTAAAATATGGGAAAGTTACGAACCTAGCCCCCGTTTAAAATTTGGACATCTCGTGAGTTGCAGATACGACGGTGATCTCGCATCTCGCCAATATTTGCCTACAATGATTTCGGCCGAGTCGAGTTGGTTTTGCCGCCCATGTTTGGTGCCCACCGTGTCGGAATGGGCTCAGAGGCGGGCATGTCACGTCTAATTGAAGTTACTATCCTACCCCTATTTAGAGAAGTGGAAATCGGGCTGATGGATTGTTTGTGTAATGGGTGGACAGTAATTTCCATCTCCCAAACACTTGGATTCGGGAAGTCAACGTGGTAGTGGACATTTTACCGCTTCTTTCGAGTTTTGGGATAATAAACATCCACGTTTACACAAAGGTTATTCAATGATGGAAAGAACATTTTTGTAACACCCCGGATGTAATTTACCTTATATGTATCCCAACCCTTGCCGTTTCCGGCGCTAAGTTATTTTATTTTCCTCGGGTTCGGGTTTTTGTCTCCATGTGTTGTTGCCTTTGTCATGCATCTCATATCATGTCATCATGTGCATTGCATTTGCATACGTGTTCGTCTCATGCATCCGAGCATTTTCCCCGTTGTCTGTTTTGCATTCCGGCGCTCCTACCTCCTCCGGTGGTCCTTTCTACCTCTTTTCGTGTGTGGGGGTTAAACATTTCCGGATTGGACCGAGACTTGTCATGCGGCCTTGGTTTACTATCGGTAGACCGCCTGTCAAGTTTCATGCCGTTTGGACTTTGTTTGATACTCCAATGGTTAACCGAGGGACCGAGAAGACCTCGTGAGTGTTGCAGCCCAACACCCTACCAAAGTGGCCCAAAACCCACCTAAGATCTCTCCATCATCTCGGTCGTTCGATCACGATCGCGTGGCCAAAAAGCACACTCCATTTGGAGCTTCCTAGCTCCCTCTATGCCTATATATAGACCCCCTCCCGAAATTCTCGGTTCTCCTCTTCCCCTATCCCTAGAAATCAGCTCCGTCGCCATCGGACACGTCCAGCCGCAACCGGACGCGTCCGCCCGCCGCATCCAGCCAGCCACACGCCGCCACGTGTCGCCGCCGGGTTCTTCTCTGCCGCCAGCCCGCTCGGCCCGGGGAGAGCCCCCGAGGCCCGGTCTGCCCGCGCCGCCCGATCCACCTCTTCGCCGCCCCGCTCCACCCGGTTCTTAACTGACACCGGCGCCGCCTCGCCGCGGCCGTCGCCCGGCCGCCGTCCTGTTCGACGCCTCCACGCCGCCGCACCTCGCCGTCCGCCGCCCCTCACCGCGGCGCGCCGCCCCGCTCCGGATCCGGCCGACCATCTCCTGTCCTGCGAGAGATCCGGCCGCCCCCGCTTCAACTCCGGTGAACAGAGTGCTCCGGCGAGCTCCCCAGCCATTCTCGGTTCGTGTGCCGCAGGATCTAGATCCGATGCTACAGTAAACCCTAGGGGTTGACCTCGTTTTTCCCCTAAGTCTCAATATTTTTTTGGATTGTTCATCGCATCGTAACTCGGCATCCGTAGCTCCGATTTGCGCATGTAGCATATCAAAATGTTCGCCTCAGAGAGTACATCATTTTATCTCATTGTATCATTTTCATTTGAGCTCATCTAGATGCCTGAAATGCTGTTGGAAGAGGGCTATGTGACATAATTGTCAGATCTGTTTCATCAAATAGCTATTTGTCATTTTTGCCATGATTAATGTGTGCATGATATGCTCCTGAGCTCTACATGAGTTTTTTTATATGACATGCCATCCTTACAGAGGTGCTTACCATGTATTTTTGTGATATGTGTGGTGACTAGCACAAGCATGCAAAGTAGTGCAATCGGTAATGCTGATTTCAGGGACTTAGAATTTCTCTAAGTCCTTGTCCTGTTTTTGTCAATATGCCATATGTTCATGTTATTTCCTAGTGATCCGTGCCTCTTTTGAGGATGATCAATAAGGATTATTTGTTCACATTGTGGTGCTCTATCCATCCATTTCTTTGTTTGCATTTATGGAGCACCTCAGCTTGAGTCAATCGATCTCTACTTTTGCTATTTCGTGAATCCTGGCAGATTGTTGACTTGTTAGCGACTTTGCTGAGGATGTTGTTGTTGATCCGTGCATGCTATGTTGTTGTTCTTACCATGTCTAGCTTATATGATGTGTATTCTTGATGGGTGTATGCTTAGTTTGTCTTGCCATTCTCTGTAGTGAGTGGATCGAGCTCGTGAACATGTGTAACACCCTCGAGGCGACTATATCTCCCACGTGTCGACGCACGACTTAGAGGCATAATCGCATTGAAGGCATATGTCGCAAGTTAGGCAATCTTCACAACATCCCATGTAATATGATAATAAAAGGGGAGATAACATAGTTGGCTTACACTCGCCACGTCAATCAAGTACATAAACAACATTACATCAACCAAACACTCATGGCCCGACTACGGTGCCAAAATAAAAGAGAACCCAACATGCGACACGGTCCCGATCACCCCCAACTGGGCACCACTACTAATCATCAGGAAAGGAAATATAGTAACGTTGAGAGTCCTCGTCGAACTCCCACTTGAGCTCGAGCGCGTCACCTGGAGCGGAATCATCGGGCCCTGCATCTGGTGTAATAGTAATCTGTGAGCCACAGGGACTCAGCAATCTCGCACCCTCGCGATCAAGACTATTTAAGCTTATAGGTAAGGCAAGGTACATATATGTGGAGCTGCATCAAGCGACTAGCAAGTATGGTGGCTATCCTGTTCGCGAAGGAGAGCGAGAAGAGGAGGCAAAGCGCGAGCGAGAAGCCAGAGAACAACCTGCGCAAGCATTACTCCAACACCGTGTTCACTTCCCGGACTCCGCCAAGAAGAGGCCATCATGGTAACACACTCAGTTGATTCATTTTAATTAAGTTAAGGTTCAAGTTATCTACAACCAGACATTAACAAATTCCCATCTGCCCATAACCGCAGGCACGGCTTTCGAAAGTTTAAATCCCTGCAGGGGAGTCCCAACTTAGCCCATGACAAGCTCTCACGGTCAACGTAGGAATAGACCTCCTCCCAAGACGTTCCGATCAGGCTCGGTATCTCGGTTCTTCAAGACACTTCGACAGGTTAAAACCAACCCAGCAACATCGCCCGAATGTGCCGACAAATCCCGATAGGAGCTGCACATATCTCTTTCTCAGGGCACACTCAGATAGTTCAAGATACGAGTAAAACCAACCCTCGAGTTTCCCCGAGGTGGCCCTGCAGGCTGCCTGGTTCGGACCAACTCTCAGAGGA